>NC_132787.1:92225290-92525290 GCF_048418805.1 Vulpes vulpes | reverse complement strand
TATGCTATATGTTGGCAAACTGAACTTAAATAAATAAATAATCGATTAATTTACCCAGGTGAATTTTTGTTCTTTAACAGAGGGGAGCTCCTGCAGCCTCCCCTTTGAGACCCACGGGGGACAAGGAAGGGTACGTTTTCTTTCCATTCCCAATGTGTCCTATGAATTATACTGCCACGCGGCCACATGGAAACCAGTCTCTCCAATGAATATATGCTGCTCTTGTTTGGATGGATGCGATTTTTATTCACCCAGTGGACATTCAAAGTCAGAGTCAGGTGTGAAACTTTGCAAGGTTTTATTTCCTGACTACAGGCAGCTTTAGGAGGCTGACTACCGGGCTGCCCCCCACCGCCTGGGCAGGAGCACATCCGGGGCTGGGGGGCGGGGGGCGGAGGGCAGGAGGGCAGGCAGGAGGGGGGCCTTCCGTGGACTTCCTGGGAAGAGAAGCCTCTGGCCCCGCTGCGCCCTCACTGGCCCTTCTTGTGGGCGTTCTTGATGATGGCGTTTTTGAACAGCGTCACCAGGGGCGTCTGGCTCCTCTCCGAGCTCATGAAGCCGCCGTAGCGCTTGTCCTTGGGCGGGCTGCCCCAGCGGAAGTGCTCCATCTTATAGGGCCCGTCGTCCTTCTTCTCGGCCGCCCCGGCCTCCGCCACCAGGCCGTACTCCAGGTCGGCCAGCGCCGCCACGCCCGCGGCCGGGCCCTCGGGGCCGAGCGCCGGCTCCGGCCGCTGCCCGGCCAGCTCCCTCTTGAACTCGACGGGGAAGGCCTCGGCCGACTCGTCCTCAGCGCCGTTGGGGTACACCTTCACCGGGCGCCGCTTCTTGCCCACCGGCTTGCCCCAGCGGAAGTGCTCCATGGAGTAGGAGCGCTTGCCCTCTTGCAGGCCGAGCTCGCCACCGTCGCCGCGGGGCCCCGGGCCGCCCGCGGGCAGCGGGGCGCGGCCTCCGCCCGCCGCCACCTCTTCTTCCTCGCGCTTCTGGCCCGCGCTGCCATTGCGGCGGCCAAACCGGTCCCAGCGGAAGTGGCCCATGACGTACTTCCGGGGGTTCTCAGCCAGCGGCTGCTCGTCGCCGTTGCCGGGGAGCACGGGCGTCTCTGCGGAGAGGTCGGGCTTGCAGGCCCGGATGCACGCCTGCGGGGAGGGCCGCGAGCCAGAGGGTTAGGGCCGCCCGGCCCTGCGCCCCGCCCCCCACGCCTGCGCATGCGCCCTGTGCGCCCGCGGCCCTCAGCACGTGCGGGCGGGACCCAGGGCCGCGGAGGACCCGCTCGAGGACCCCGCTCGAGGACGCCTGCCCTCCCCGCCCAGCTGGCGCCCGCGGACGTCTAAGACTCGGCTTAAGCATCACCCCTTTTGTCCCCTGGACCCCTTGGTTCTCCTTCCTGGCAGCTACAACAATCCCCACCCCCACCCCATGCCATCCAGCGGTTTACTTATCCCAGGGCTTTTGTGAGCAGGGGCAGCAGCTTCCCGGAATACCCAGGATGCATAGGAATTGATCAGTAAATGGTAAATGGGTGGTAGCTGTTTGCACTCAATCAATATTGAATAAATAAGTATGGTTCAGTTCGAGTCTCGGAGGGGCATTGGGCTGAAATTTGGGGGAGAGGTTATTCAGGTGGAAGAAATAGAAGCCTGGCCTCTAGAGCCTGTGTTTTCAATAATGCCTCAACCTCACCCCAGTGATCTGCACACCTAACTCATGGCACACCCTGTACCATGCCTCAAAAATGTTTCCTATGCCATCTGGCACTTTCTTTGTTTCTTTCAAGTCTTTTGAGCTGATCCTGTGCTTTTCCCAGTCAGTGAGCTTTGGGAGGGAGCAGTTCACTTCCCTGTTACTTCATTCTGACTGGAGGGAAGGGTAAACAGCCACGATTATTTCCATTGCTTTAGTCACGGGGCCTATGTCTCTGCTTTCTGTAAGCAGACAACTCCACTATGGTACACATTTGCCTGCGGAAATGACCTATAGGCTGCAACCTTGAGTTTTTAGTTACGTGGGACTGCAAAGGAGGAAACAGAAGGATCCCATCCACTCTGTTGAGTTGGGAATTTCATACTCCAGGGATTTAGAATCATGACACTGCAGAATATTAACAGTGGAAAGTGAAAACTATCTCATACCCCTCTCCCCTGGACACATAACAGGGGGCTCAGAGAGGTGAAAGGACCTTGGCGAAGTTTCACAACTCTTTGGTGGGAGAGAAGGGGCTAGAACCCATGGGCTCTGACTGTGGCCACTGCTCCTTCCCTAGTGGACTCTCAACAGGAGAGGCTATGCAGTGGGTGTCTCTAATCAAAAGTCTCTTGCGTCTCTCTCTGACTGGAAGGGACATAACTCCCTGGGCTTTTTCTTCTGTTTTATATTGTACATGACCCCTGCTCCATGTTTTTAAATTCTCTCTCTTCACCTTAACTGAAGCACACAAATGTAATGACGTGCATTCCACCCTCACCAGGCAGATGCTGGCAGCAGGATGGAACTCAGTCACTGATACTGGCAGTGTGTCTTTGAGTCCTTAACGTGGTGTAATTTTTCATTTAGAGCTCCCAATACACACACACACACACACACACACACACACACACACACACACAAAATTCCAGCCTGGCACAAAGGGTCTTTACATGCTTCTGGAAAGGCTTCAGAAGATCAGTCTTCCAGAAGAAGCATGAGACATTTGGGACCAGTTAGAGGAAAATGGCACCTGGGTTTTTCCTTCTCCTTGTAGAGAATTCTAGGGAATGAAAATGTCAAGTGATACAAAGTTATTTGAAAGGGAATAAAATGCTAAAGGATTGAAAATGTAGAATCAATAGAGGGAACAATTATTATTACTGTTACTATCATTATTATCTTAATGGCAATATCTCTAAATAGCTTAAACGGAGTGGGTCTTCATACAAGAAGACAGGGTAGGAAGATAATCAAGTAGAAATTGTGGACCAGACTCATCTCCCCGAAGCTTCTCCCTCTCTCCTTAGCTCAATTCTGACTTCACCCTAGAGATCTGTTCCTACCCTGAGCTGAGTTACCAGATCTCTGGAAATGAATTTCCCCTTCCCTGCACCCCTTTCTTTTGTGCTGTCCCAGTCCCAGCCCCAGTCCCAGCCAGTGCCCAAATCCAGATGGCGGCCAGAGCCCACATACCAGCAGGTTACTTTCCGTGGTGAGGTCCTGACACTGGCTGCTCTCCAGGCACCAGCCACTCACTTCCACAGAGGCCTGAAGCAGCAAGGCCAGCAGCAGGGCCCCTGGGCGCCTGCAGCATGATCTCGGCATCTTCCAGGCGGGCTGAGGCTCTGCAGAGGCAAACAAGATTGGTGGGACCCCTGCGAGGAGCAGAACAATGTTGGCCACTGACCAGGAAGGACTGTGAGCCAATATTAACAACACACTCACTTGTGGAGCTCGAGGGTTTTTGAGGACAGGGGCAGTTCAAGGAGAGATTTGGTATGAGTTGTGGTATGAGAAGTTTGGTATGAGCAGGGGAACGGGACCTGGGTAATCTCTGCACAATTTCCATTTTGTCTCCTGTTAAAATCAGACCCCAAAGGACATTAGGGCTGGAAGCTATTTTAGGGATCATTTGGTCCAGCCCCTTATTTGAGAAATGGGGAAACTGAGGCCCAGAGACAGAGAATAACTTGGGTGTTCATGACAAGTTCTACTGTTATCCTAAACTTCCCCATTTCACCACCCTCATGCAGCATATTTCTAACATTCCAGATCCAAGGAGTAACTTGGGAAAGACAAGGGATTCTGAAATTCCTGCTCAAGATGGTCTATCCTCCTCCTCATCCCCTAGGACCCTATCATTCTTTGGAAACTCTTATTTCCTATGAATAGTAGGTTTACATAAAAGCAAATAAAACCTCTGGCCAATTTGGTCAAAACCTCAACCAACCTAATTTGATGGTCCTGTACAGAAATCACTTAGACGATCACTATCTCTCAGATTCCTGCAGCTTTGAAGAGATTTCTTTTTAAAGCAGACCCCCATTCTCTTAAAATTGGCTCATCGTCTAAATACATTCCGTATTGGACCTCCTCTTTTTCTCTGAGTCTCTCATAGTCTGAAATAGCCGGAGCGGAAGATGCTATAAGTGTAGAAGGGAAGGAGATGGACACACAAAAGAGAAGGGAACTACCCCCCCCCATTGTGAACACCCACCAAAGACAATTTTGGAGAAGTCAGAAAGCACCTCCCAGCAGAAGCTGAAGTCAAGAGGTCAGGATGCAGTAAAGAAGGGAGCACTGATGCTGCCCTTCGCCCCTGCACCCCACACTTTCCCCAGCCTTCCACCTCTCCCATGGTCATTTCCCCCCTCACCCAGGTCAGCTTCTTTTGTGATTAGCTCACAACCAACCCACAATCATTTTACATTTCAGAAGAACTTCTCAACCAACTGCAGAAAGAAATCTAATTAGATGAGAAAAGTAATTCACATTAAGGTGTGGATGACTAATTTTCTTATCTGTCCTAATGGACATTTGCATTTTTAAATGTTTGCCTAAAAGAAATCTCCTATTTGTGGAGGGGGGGGGGGGGCAAATCTTTTTTATAGAGAAGGCTTTGGAAATGAAAGTTCTCTCTGGCTCTCATTGTCTAGTTCAGAAAGCCATTTCCTTTTCTTTGTCCCACCCCCAATCCTTCCCCCCAAAGCTGAGCCAGCTCTGGGCTCCCTTCTTGAATGATTGCCAGGCACAACCTGAGTGTCTTCAGAGCAGCCATTAGGTGGCGCTGGCAGCCAGTCAGCTGGCTGAAGGGGCAACCAGGAGAGCATTTGATCAACCTTGATGTTCAGTCTTTTTTTTTTTTAAGATTTTATTTATTTATTCATGAGAGACACAGAGAGAAAGGCAGAGACATAAGCAGAGGGAGAAGCAGACTCCCCGCAGGGAGCCCGATGTGGGACTCGATCCTTGGACCCAGGATCACACCTTGAGCCGAAGGCAGATGCTCCACCACTGAGCCACCCAGGTGCCCCTTGATGTCTAAGTCTTGACCAGGGGTAGGCTGCCCCCACTGTAGCATTTTGATGCTCCAGTTCAAAATTGGAGCCCAAACTTGGTGGGCAAAGCAATTTAGATTAAAGCTCTGATGGGGTGCCTGGGTGGTTCAGTCTGTTAAGCATCTGGCTCAGGTCATAATCTCAAGGTTCTGAGCAGGGATCCTGTTTCTCCCTCTGCCTCTCTCTGCCACTCCCCCTGCTTGTGCTCTGTGTGTGTGTGTGTGTGTGTGTCAAATAAATAAAATCTTAATTAAAAAAAAAAGCTCTGAGATTATACAAACATCTGGGTCAGAAAAATGTGAGATTTACAAGAGAGGCAGAAAAATGGTCATTACATATCACCGTGGGCAAGTGCAAAATAACATTAGAAGAGAAAAAGTAAAATCATACAGATCTGCCAGTCACTTCAATTATACTTCAATTCTCCTCAAGGCTGGCCATTCTGGGATGATTTCCATTTTCTTAAAACCTACCTCATGATTTCAGGCCTTCCTGAGAAGCCCCAGAGAGCATTTCTCCTCTCTCTACTGCACTGGCTGTGTCATACAACATAATAACATTCACACTGCCCTCCCTCTCAGAGTTCCATTCTACTGCTAAAAAGTCAGTTTCCTGAAAGCAACTTGATTTATTTTTGCTTATGTGTATTTTCTATTTTTCTATAATGAACAAATATTATCTTGTGTCATTTTTTTACAAGCAATAAAGTAACGAAGAAATGTCAGATGTCGTGCTTTTGTAGGTAGGGATAGTGTTATATATAATTTAATAATTGAAAGCCTTGGGAAAATAAATAGAAATTTATGATTTACTAATCTTGACATTAACTTTAAACAGAACTACTTTTATGAGCACTTCATATGTGTAGGCAAATTCTCTTTGAGCTAAACAAAATATTGTTTGTCAGTCTAAAACTGCACACTGGTCATGCCCTTCTGTAAAGATTAGAGGAGCAGAGGTGCAGAGTTTTCTCCTTTCACCATGATACACGTGCATCAAGTCCTAAAACAAAAGTGCCAAAGGAATATTAAGTCATTAAATAAGGTTTAATCTGTGCATATGTTCACAAGTGACAAAATAAATGCACTTGTACTTTCCTTGGCTTCTTCCAGCCGTCTGTGAGAACCACCACCTTTCCATTTATACACGAAAAATTGGGGGGATCCAAATGCCCTGCAGAACTCTTCCTCTTTCATTGGAAATCTCCATCAACTAAGCCTCCAACAGCTCAAAGGTTTGTTTCCACCCTGCAATCTAGGGTCTTCAGGATAGAGGTCCACTCTGCGGTCCTATTGAGGGCACCCACAGGGTGTTCAGAACCTTGGACAGTTCCCACACGGGGCCACCTCTTTTTAACCCCAGCTGGGTCTTAGAGACCCGCATCTGCATCCAGACACCTCAGGTGCCCTAAAGTGGGCAGAGAAAGGAGGATTCAGGAGTCTGAATCCAAAGAAGTCTGGAATGCAGGGATTTTATTGTAACTTCTAGCCTTTGTTCTCTTGCTCTCATTTCCAACGTTAATTTGCTCTACAGCATATGGTATCTTTTAAGAAAAGAAAATCGAGAGGAAGAGGAACCAAAAGACGGGGCTTTACCGAGATCTCCCCCCAGAAGGCGGTAGGAGTCTCAGGGGTCCTAGCAGCCCGACTCCCCGGGAAAGACACGGCCGCCGGCTCCTGGAAGGGACCGCTTTCAGCGTCGCAGCCGCTCGCCCACCATCCCGAGGCTTCCCGCGCCGCACTCAGGACAGAAAGTTTTCAAGGAACTCAGGACCGCAGCGAGCCAGAGGCGCCTCAAGTCAGCGATCGGAGCCGGGGAGACCATCCCGAGTCCCAGGGGCAGGGGGTTTCGGGGTAAGAGCGAGGTTCGGCGCCGCTGCGCCCTTACCTGTTGCAGAGAGGCTGCGCTCTGGGCGACTCCCGCTGCGCTGGGCGAGGATGCTCGGCGGCCTCGTCAGGTCACTTTTCTTCCTTTCTCCTCCGCCGCCGCCTGGTCCGAGTCGCTCTCCTCGGTCCTTATATACCTGCGGGGCTCGCCCGGGTGGGCAACGGACGTGGACTTCCTGGCAGCGTAACAAGCAACTCCCCCGACCATGAGAAGGGGGGCCATGGGGCTCAGGAGGGAGGTTTCCAGGTAAGGGCTAGCGAAAGGGCAGAAGTGCCCGGAAAGGGGGCCGGGTCTCTACCCCGCAGGCTGGAATTAACACTGCTCTGCTGAAGGGTGCACCTGGCAGCTATCAGGAGAGAACTTAATTAAGGATGGTGTTGGGTCTCCAGTTAGGACGAGCAGGTGGCTTAGCACCCCGGTGTGGGGCAGGCCTGGAGCGCTGGCTGAGGTCTTTGAGGAGAGGGTGAAGTTACTTGTGTGCGTGCTTGGTCTGGCATCAGCCTCCTTCACACTTGGAGGTAAATATTCCGCAAAGGGGAGTGTGTCTGTAATGCCTCAGATTTCCCCATCCTTTGGAAACTGTGGTGAAGATGTCATGGGGAATCACAATCCCTCTGCCTCAGGTTAGCAGAGTAGGTTGGTGGGAACCAGGGAGGTAGGGAGGGGAGCAGAAAAGGTCAGGGGTCACTCACCTGAGGCCCAGGGAAGGTTGCCTTCTTGGAGGTGTGAAGCCAAGTTGCACTGCCGCTCCTGGGGCCTAGGCCAGAGCAGGCTCCTTCCTGTGCTCCAGACCCCAAGGAAAAGGTGCTGTTAACCTTCTACTACTAATGGGGAGGGGAATGGGGTGCTCTATGGAGAACAGCTGAAGTACTTTCCCTGTGGTCTACCTTAACCTGGAGTAAAGAAGAAACAAATTGTGAGGGGCAGGGGTGGGAGGGAGTGTTAGAACAAAACTGAACTTCAGATCAAGGTGCTTGTTTTATTTATTTGTTTGTTTGTTTGTTTATGTGCTCATTTTAGTCTGCCAATTGCAGCTTTCTTTATTCCCAGTCAGATGTTCTTTCGGACTCCAACAGTCCTGTGAGAATTCTTGGTTGGTGACATTGGCTTTATAGTCCACAATCCTTTCCTTTTGGGATACAGGAGAAATCTAAGCTCCTAAACAGTAAACAAGATTGTTTATCACTTGACCTTGCCCTGAGTCTCAAGGGTCACTTCCCACCTGTCCATCTTACATCCTGGCACTTCAACCATCCACAACATTCCTTTTTTCTTTTTTTTTTAAGTTCTATTTATTTTATTTATTCATGAGAGACACAGAGCGGCAGAGACACAGGCAGAGGGAGAAGCAAGCTCCCTGCAGGACTCCATCCCAGGACCCCAGGATTATGACCTGAGCCAAAGGCAGACGCTCAACCACTGAGCTACCCAGGTCCCCCTCCAATATTATTTCCTTAAGAGACTTTTTCCTTAGTCAGATACTTTATTGCTTTTTCCCCAGTCTGATGTTTTACATCTTCTTGAGAGATTTCTTATACTGACATAATTTTCTTAACAGAATATAGAATGAATAGTGTCAGATGATAATATGATTTTTTCCCCTTTACTGGGATAATGTGGTGAATAGCATTGTTGATTTTTAGTGCTACACCTACCATGTATTACTGGATTGAGCCTAATTTATTATGATATGTTATCATTATGTAACACTGAGTTCAATTTGCTAATCTTTTATTTAAGATGTTGTATCTGTGTTTATGACATTAGCCTGTAATTTTCCTTTCTTATAGAATTCTTCTTAGATTTTGGTGTCAAAATTAGGCTGTCCTCATAAAACAAGCTGGAAATCTCTATCCCCCATCTCCTCTAGTTTTATAATTTGGTACAATTCATATACAATGATATTTATCTCTTCCCTAAATGTTTGAGATAATTCGTCAGTGATACCACATTTGTTTATTTGTTGAATGGCTTTGAATCAGTGTCAATCACTTGATTAGCACTATTCTAATGATCTTCTTGTGTCAATTTGAGTAAGGTGCATATTTTTTTAAAAGATTTATTTATTTATTCAAAGAGACACACACGGAGGGGGGGAGAGAGAGAGAGAGGCAGAGGGAGAAGCCAACTCCATGCAGGGAGCCCGACGTGGAACTCCATCCCAGGTCTCCAGGATCACACCCTGGACTGAAGGTGGCGCTAAACCGCTGAGCCCCCCCCCCCCCCCCCCCCCGGGCTGCCCCAAAGTGCATATTTCTAACAATGTATGCATTTTATCTAAAATTGTTAATTAATTATTTTTTAAAAATATTTCATTTATTTATTCATGAGAAACACAGAAACAGAGAGAGAGGCAGAGACACAGGCAGAGGGAGAAGCAGGCTCTGTGCAGGGAGCCCAATGCGGGACTTGATCCTGGGTCTCCAGGATCAGGCCCTGGGCCAAAGGCAGTGCTAAACCGCTGAGCCATCGGGCTGCCCAATTTTTTAATTTATTTAATTAATTAAATTAAGTTAATTGGCTTAAAATTGTTTACTATATCTTCTTATTATCCTCTTAGCATCTATGGAATCTATAATTATGGTCCCCTTTCATCTCTGATGTTGGTAATTTATGTCATCTCTCCTTTCCTCTTGATTAGTTTCTTAGGAGTTATTCAATTTTATTAGTGTTTTTAAAGAATCAATTTTAGTTTCATTGATTTTTCTCTATTGCATATACACTTTTATCTACTTCTGAAATTTCCACTGTTATTATTTTTTGCTTTCTAATTCCTAATTATCTATTCTTCTTTTATCCTTTTTTTTTTTTTTAAGTAGGCTCAACACATATTATGGAGCCCAACATGGGGCTTGAACTCACAACACTGAGATCAAGACCTGAGCTGAGATCAAGAGTTAAAGGCTTAGGGTGCTGGGTGGCTCAGTTAGTTAGGCATCTGACTCTTGATTTCAGTTCAGGTCTTGGTCTCAGGGTCATGAGATTGAGCCCCACATTGGCTCCTCGCTGAGTATGGAGCCTGCTAAGATTCTCTCTGCATCTCCCTCTGCCCCTCCCCACCCCACGTGCTCTCTCTCTCTCTCTGGAAAAAAAAAAAAAGTTTTAGAAAGAGTAACATTCAACCAACTGAGCCACCTCGGTGCCCCTCCTTTTTTTTTTTTTTTTTTTAATTTTTTTTATTTATTTATGATAGTCACACAGAGAGAGAGAGAGAGGCAGAGACACAGGCAGAGGGAGAAGCAGGCTCCATGCACCGGGAGCCCGACGTGGGATTCGATCCCGGGTCTCCAGGATCGCGCCCTGGGCCAAAGGCAGGCGCCAAACCGCTGCGCCACCCAGGGATCCCGGTGCCCCTCCTTTTTATCCTCTTGAGTTAGACACTAAATGAATGCTTTTACTTCGATAATTGATATTCAACCTTTATTCTTCTTGATGATATATGTATTTGCAGCTATAAATTTCTTCTTTTTTTTTTTAAATAAGATTGTACTTATTTATTTGAGAGAGAGAGAATGTGTAAGTGAAGGGGGATAGGGAGGGACAAGCAGACTCTGCACTGAGCACAGAAGCCCTATATGGGGCCGGATCTCACCAACCTGAGATCACGACCTGATCAAGAGTTGGTCACCTAACTGACTGAGCCACCCAAGGGCCCCTATGAATTTATTTTAAAGTTTGGCTTTAGGGCAGCCCTGGTGGCTTAGCGGTTTAGCGCCGCCTTCAGCCCTGGGTGTGATCCTGGGGACCCAGGATCGAGTCCCACGTCGGGCTCCCTGCATGGAGCCTGCTTCTCCCTCTGCCTGTGTCTGTGCCTCTCTCTCTCTCTCTCTCTATCTCATGAATAAATAAATAAAATCTTTAAAAAAATAAGTAAAGTATGGCTTTGGTTTCATCCTGCAAGTTTTGCTATGTTGTATTTCTACTTCCATTTAGTTTTAAATATCTTCTTATTTTCCTTAAGATATCTGGATTGACCTATGGGTTATTAAAAGGTGTTTTGCTTAACTTCCAAACATTGGGGATTTTCTAGTTATGTTTTGAAACTAATGTTTAGACTGATTCCCCTGTGGTCAAATACCATGCTCTATTTTATTTCAGTCCTTTGAAGTTAGTGTACATGTGTGGAGCTGCTTAATAGATGACCATATGGCCCATGTTTTTTTTATTTTATTTTATTTTATTTATTCATGAAAGACAGAGAGAGAGAGAGAGAGAGACAGAGAGAGAGAGAGGCAGAGACACAGGCAGAGGGAGAAGCAGGCTCCATGCAGGAAGCCAGTTGTGGGATTCGATCCTGGAACTCCAGGATCACGCTCTGGGCTGAAGGCAGGCGCTAAACCACTGAGCCACCCAGGAATCCCCTGGCCCGTTTTGATTAATGTTTCATACCCAGTTCAAAACATTGTATTTTATGGTTTCTTAAATATTCTATATCCTTTCTGATTATTTATTATCTTATTTTATGTTACGAATAGATGTATGTTTTAAAATCTCCTCATGGGCAGCCCTGGTGGCTCAGCGGTTTAGCGCCACCTTCAGCCCAGAGCCTGATCCTGGAGACCCAGGATCGAGTCCCATGTCAGGCTCCCTGCATGGAGCCTGCTTCTCCCTCTACCTGTGTCTCTGCCTCTCTCTCTCACTCTCTCTCTCTCAGGAATAAATAAAATACTTTAAAAAAAATAAAATCTCCTCATTATTTTTGTAGATTCATCTACTTCTCTCTTTAGTCCTGGCATAAAAACAACTCTTTCTATGAATTTAATGGTGAATGTGGGGCAGTGGTAGAGAGTAATATAGGGTTAAGGATAAAGAGAGTAGAAAGATACTAGGGGATCACTACATGCCGATGGGAATAATCTAGTGGAGAGGGGGAAATTGATGCTACAGTTGAGAGGGGAGAAACTGTATAATCCAAGCCTTTGGTATCAACAAGATGGGATTTAGGTAGAACTGAACCTTAGAACAGTGGAAGGTCTTCCTCTTCCACAGCAGTAGTGAAGGAGGAGAAGGAGATGCAGATACAAGTAAACTTGTAAGATAAGCTATAGCAAGATGAGTGGATTTCTGTCTGAACCAAAGCCTTTACCTTTGAACCCAGCATTTCCTGGGAATTATCCTTAGAATATCATCTTAACAGTTACACTAATTACTATTCAAGACTATTCATATGAATTGTTTATGTTAGCAATAAAATGAAATAAACTGAACATCTATAGTAGGGTATAATTCTAAAGGCATATAATGGAATACTTGGAAGCATTTCAAAATAACAATGTAGATATTAATTTCTAGACATAAAAAATGGCCACTATGTGTTGTTAAGTGAAGGAAATACAATAAGATAATGGTATAAATAGAGATAGGAATTGAGATAAAGATTAAAGATATCAAAGTGTTGTCTGTAGTGGTTGTTCTGGTTATCTAACACTATATTACAAACCACTCCCAAAACATAGTGGTTTTAAACAACACTTATTTGGTTATAAATCTGCAGTATGACCAGCATGTCCCTGCCCCACTTGGCATCAGCTTGGACTGGCATCTACTATGATTAAAATCACTCCTTCATATGACTGGTTCCTGGGCTGGAAAAACTCAAACAGCTGAGGACAAGAAGAGGTGGGACTCCTCAGACACCCCTTTCTGTCTCTATGTAGCCTTGCCATGTGATCTCTTGCAGCTGGACTGCCTACACAAAGCTCAGGCCTTCCAAGCATGCATCTGGAGGCAGGTTGCTCTGCCAAGTAGAGGCAGTGGGTGGTCAGTAAGGGCTTCTCAGAGAAGTGAATGCTGACTTGGGCTGAGCCATGATACGGTGGATCAACAGGATGAAGAAAGAAAAGGCAACCCAGGCAGAGGGAACAGCATGTGTGAAGAGCTTAAGGCAGGAGAAATCCGATTATGTTCCTGAGATGCTGGGTGCATGTGGTAGAGGGAGAGAGAGAATACTGGAAAGAGTCAGAAGTAGGAGGAGAGGAAGTAGAGGACCATTTTGGGATTGAGTCAGAGGAGCAATAGGACCAGGTTTCTGTGGCAGAGAGGAGGGAGCCTGGAGACAGCAAGGGATGATCAGAAGTCCAGTGCTCTGCTCCAGGGCCTGGAGACCAGTCCAGCCAGGAGTGGGAGCAGGGAGGGGGAAGATGAGACAAAGGTAAATTTATGAAATATTAAAGAGGCAGCATCAGTGTCAAGGAAGGAGCCAGGGAAGCCCCCTCTCTAAGGTAGGTGTGGCTACATGGATGGCCCCATATGGTGCCATGGTTAAGGGCACAGTTCTGAAGCCAGACAGACTCCCTGGGCCCTTCACTCAACCACTGCTGAGCTGTGAGCCTCTGAGCAAATTCCCAATTTCTCCATACTTAGTAGGCCCATCCGTGAGATGAGGGAAGTGGTTGTACTAACCCATGTGGCTATCATGTGGCTGAAATAAGATAATACATGCAAAGACCTTAGAGCAGAGCCTGGCTGCTAGTTAGCCCTGTAGAGAGCTAGCCCTTGTCCTTATCATTATAGAAGCTCTGGCCCAGAAGAGCCCAGCCTGGAGTAGAAAGAAGAGTGGGAGGGAGGGAAGGAGGGAGGGAAAGAAGAGGGAGCAGACACAGGGTCTTTGGACAGAGTAGGTGAGGGTTCCTTAAGGGACGTTGAGTGTGAGGACCCTGGGACAAGGTGACGCACCCACACCTGGCTGGAGGCAAAGGGCCAGGGCTGCTCTCGTCATTCCAGATTTTCACCTTTAAGGGTTTAATTGAAAAAGCAAAATGTCACCAGGGTGTGAGTGCGTTACATAGACAGGTGCAGAGCTGGCCTCCCGGGGAGAGGGAATAGCTGAGAGGACAGCAACAAGGATGGGTAGCTGGGAGCCCAACAGGGGAGGGACGCACAAGGAAGGTGGCCTTGCCCTGAGCCTAGGGGCTGAGGCAGAGGGGCACATTTCTTTTTTTTTTTTTAATTAATTTTTATTGGTGTTCAATTTACCAACATACAGAAAAACACCCAGTGCTCATCCCGTCAAGTGTCCACCTCAGTGCCCGTCACCCATTCCCCTCCAACACCCGCCCTCCTCCCCTTCCACCACCCCTAGTTCGTTTCGGGCACATTTCTCTGGGAGAAGAGGAGACTCCAGCGGGAGGCCAGGGAGCAAAACCCTGACAGACCCCAGGCCCACCAGCCTTATGCTTCAGAAAGGAGGGTCCATGAGAAGGTTACAGCAGGGTGGATGGGGTGACCAGGGCTTTGGGCACACTCTGCCCCAGGAGCAGAGGAGGGAAGGGAGGGCAAGGGAAGGAGAGAGACTGGGAGGAAGGGCCATTAAAGGGCCATGGTCATGCCTTAGCTCTGACTTGAGGCAAAGTTTGGGGGGAGAGAATTTGGGCAGGATTTAGTGGGGCCCTGGGGCTGGGGGCAGATTGGGAGAACAAGGGAGAGGCTCGGGGATGGGGAATAGCTGAGACATCCTGACTCTGAAGCAACTACTGTCCCATCTGCTCTTGGCCCAAAACCAGGCACCCAGTGGTTGCTCACATAGGGCTTATTAGGCTGCCTGGTATGGTGGGGAAAGTGCTGGCTTGGAGTGCCCAGATTTACTTCTATCACTCATTCACTCAACAAATGGTTCTTAACCCCTATGTGTGCCTAGACAGACCTTCTCTCGTGGGGAATTCAGCTTTAGGAAAACTGCAAATAAACTAGTCGATGTTAACCTTAAAAATAGATGCTGCCAGTTATTTTGCCAGCAAAAGATGGATTTATTTGGGAATTAAAAAAAAGAATTGCAATACAGAACAAGCAAGCTGCAGCAAACCATAGACAAGTCTGCAGAACATAGGAGAGCCATACTTTTTAAGGTGAAAAGGGGTAAGTTGGGATGGCTGTTATGAATTAACAGTAATTCATACTGTTCATGAGCCAACTGGGAGTTTGAAATGTGCTGGCTTTTCCTAGGTGGAGCTGTGACCCTGGGCAATGAGGAAAGCTTCTCTTCCTCCAGCTGGAGTAGTAGAGGAGTGTCCTGTGCAAAGTCAAGTCTAGATAAGGTCAAGTCCATCTCTTCCTCTTGGGTCTGCAATTGACTGGTAGGGCAGTACAGCTCCCCCTGCTGAATCCTCCCAACTCCATTTAAGTGAGGCTTCCCATTACTAATGTTCACATTAATAAATAATTAAAAACTGTGGTGAATACCATGAAGGAAACAGTGGGAGAGAGGAGGGGAAAACTTCTTAGCAGAATCAAAAGACATGCAAAAGCCCTGGGGCAGAGAAGATAAGAGCCTTCCAGGAGCTGCTCCAGTGGGAGCAAGGGGAAGAGAGTAACTCTTGGAACGAAGGAAACTGAGGGGAAAGGTCTTTTTTTTTTTTTTAATAAATTTATTTTTTATTGGTGTTCAATTTGCCAACATATAGAATAACACCCAGTGCTCATCCCATCAAGTGCCCTCCTCAGTTCCCATCAGCCAGTCACCCCCACCCCCCACCCACCTCCCCTTCCACCCCCTCTAGTTCGTTTCCCAGAGTTAGGAGTCTCTCATGTTCTGTCTCCCTTTATGATATTGAGGGGACAGGTCTTGAGGGCTGTGAAGGTCATTAGATGGTGACTTAGATTCTATGCCAAGAACAGAAGGAAGCCAGTGCTGGGTTTTGAGCAAGGGAGTAATGGGATCCACTAGAATTCCTTTAAGAGATGGCTCTGGCTGTTGTCTGCAGAATCAGTCTGAGGGCAAAAAACCAACTTCTTTTTGGAGTCAGAATCAACGGGACTTGGAGCAGATGTGGAAGTGAAGCAAGGCGGGGGGGGGGGTGTTATTTATTTATCTATCTATGTATCTATCTATCCATCTATCAAAGGGAAGGTTTAAAGAAGGTTCCAGATTCTGGTTTAAGCAGCTGGAGAGTGAGTCCCTGGGATTGTTCAGAGATACTGGGGAATACTGAAAGCCTCAGAGGTTTGGAGGAGAAAACCATGAGCTCTGCCACCTTGGGCAAATTACTCCTCTGAGCGTCCCTGGGGATTTTCAAAGCCCTAGATCAGAGACTCCTAAGCAGGTGTGAGAAATGCTAAGTAGGGTCTTATCAATGGAAGCACTAATTAGAATTCCTCCAAGGGGGAAAAAAAATGAAGTCGTCCAAGGGGAGCGTGATGGGGGCTGGGGGCAGAGCTAGTCTCCAGAAAGGGACCCTGAAGTCTGCAGCACAGTGGAGAGGGTCCCCGATGAGGTGTGCCGATGGCCCAGGGGGAGGGGTCCCACGGCTCCCCCTCTATGCCCTGCCACCCACACATCCCCAGCTGCAGCCCTTGCTCTGTGCTTCCCATTCAGCACCGCAGCTGGGCCACTTCGATGGCCTTCAGTTTGACCCCAAGGGCAAAGAGGAATCAATTTGTGCAGAGAATTGGAATGAAAGTGATTTCAATTGACCTTTGAATGGGGTTTTAATTTGCTTTATTACAGCCAAAGGGGCCTCCTGAAGAGACCCTTGAGACTGCTTTTATCCACTCCTGCGTGCATTAGTGCAGCAGCCTGGGCCTCCATCTGGTTGGGGGAGCGGGAGGGAGGAAGTGGGGCGGAGGGGGGAACAAGGCTGGAGGGGCCCAGGAGCCAGAGTCCACCCACCCCAGCCCCCCTGGAATTGGTTTGCAGCCTCTTTAGGGTCCAAGGCAGAGTCCAGAGTGGAGGAAGAAGCAGGGGCAGGGCTCCAGCCCCAGCTCTGCTGCAGATGGCCTTGAAACCTGGGCCAGCACTCCCTCCCCCGACCTGTGGGTCTGTCTCTTCCAAACAGTGGCAGGGAAGGGACTCCTGGAGTCCATGGCCCCCTCGGTCCCATCCAGGCCTGATGTTCTGTGGTTTTAAGCTCATATCTAGAGTGAAACTCTGTGGTAAAAATAGCTAGTTTTGCAGAATATGGCCTAGAATGGGGACAGCAAAACCTGCTGGCCTAAGGAGCAAAGTTCTGTCCCTCCTCTTAGTCCTCTCTCATGCTCTTCTCATTTTTCTGCTCTAGTTGCCTCCATTGGCCAGTCAAATCTCTGTTCTCTCCTCCCCAAATCCCAGAGGAAGCCGGGGGTTGGCCTGACAAACCTCCTTCTCTTCTGTTGCCCAGAGTCCTGCAGGCAGCTACTGAGGGGTCCAGGGGCTTCCAGATGGCCAGCCCCAAGTAGAGTCCCCAAGGGGGCTGGCCCAATTGGGCCTTCTCTATACAGGCCCAATCTCAGTGTGACAGGGTTTCATATTTACAGTCCCACCTTAAAAATGTCACCCACTCCAGGGTACCTGGCTGGTTCACTTGGTGAAGCATGTGACTCCTGATCTCAGGTCAGGTCTTGATCTCAGGGTTGTGAGTTCAAGCCACACCGGGTGTGGAACCTGCTTTAAAAAACAAAAAAAAAAAATTTTTTTTAAATTAGACCTACGTACCCACTCTGTACGTAGGTCTATGGGCACACAGAACCAGGTGTATGTTCTTTCAGACCCACTCTCTTATCCTAATCCCTTTCTTCAAACTGAGGGCTTGTTCCTGTGCAATCAAAGTGGACTTCCTGGAGGTGGGGGTCTTGCTGAAGATGTCACAGACATACAGGACACACTAAGCTTTACTACACGATGTCCCTGCTGCCACTAGTTCTAGACAGAGCCCAGATGCCAGCAGCCACCGTTCTGATGCAGCGATGGTCATAATGGTCCTTTTGTGGGGAAATGCCTTTGTGAGGCCTTGGGGGTGACAGCTGCTTTTCCAGAAGAATGCAGAGTTCTCTAGCCAGGAGTTGAAGTCAGGAAAGTGACTTGGTGGCCAGGAAGGACACTGATAATGTACATCCATTAGTGCATCAGAGGAGAGGCATTCAGAAGCCCAGGAATTGTCCTCTTCCTGCAGATCCAACAATGGCTGCTGTGGAGGGGGCTTGAAGTGGCCTTTTTACGGGCACTCAGCTCAGCCCTGTCCCGGAGCCCCACCCGTTGGGCTCATCTTGCATTTCATGCCCTGCTCAAAGGAATGGAGGCCCAAAGAGCCCCCGCCGTGCCCTCAAGTCCCGTTGCCCTGGGAGGGTGACGCCAGGCCTGGGCAGTACCGGTGCACGGTGACCTGATGGGCCGCGGCCCCGGGCGCCCATCCCGCCGCACTAGCGAGCGCACGTTGGGGGTGGGGGAGGGCACCGACGTGGTGGGGGGTAGTTTGATTTAACAAACCGGCTAAAATCTTGACATCCAGCTGAAAAGTGATGCACTTCAAAGCATGCATGCGCCCCCACAGTTGTTCTTTTTTTTTTTTTTTTTAATAATTTTTTATTTATTTATGATAGTCACACACACAGAGAGAGAGAGAGAGAGAGAGAGAGAGAGAGAGGCAGAGACACAGGCAGAGGGAGAAGCAGGCTCCATGCACCGGGAGCCCGATGTGGGATTCAATCCCAGGTCTCCAGGATCGCGCCCTGGGCTAAAGGCAGGCGCTAAACCGCTGCGCCACGCAGGGATCCTCCCACAGTTGTTCTTGATGCCTGCAGTGGGGACAGCGCTGGAGCTTTTGGCAGACCCCGCTGGGGAGCCGCCCCCGGGGCCAGTTTCCAAGTCACCCCAGAAGGCCAGTCTCCTGACTCCAAAGTCACATTTTAAAAAAATTTTATTTACTTACTCATGAGAGAGAGAGAGAGAGAGAGAGAGAGGCAGAGACACAGGCAGAGGGGGAAGCCGACTCCATGCAGGGAGAATGATGTGGGACTCGATCCTGGGATCCCAGGATCACGCCCTGGGCTGAAGGCGGCGCTAAACCGCTGAGCCACCAGGGTTGCCTCAAAGTCACATTTTTAAAAATGCATCAACGGGGCGTCTGGGTGGCTCAGGTCATGATCCCAGATTCCTGGGATCCAGCCTCAAGTTGGGCTCCCCGCTCAGCCGGGGTCTGTTTCTCCCTCTCCCGCTGTCCCTCCCCCTGCGCACTTGAGCTGTCTATCAAATAAGTAAAATCTTTTTTAAAAATAAAGTTTTTTTTAAAAAATGCATCAATTATGTCCCATTTATTTCTCCTTTATATTATAGTAAGGTCTTTTTTCGTTTTTAAGATTTTATTTATTTATTCATTAGAGACACAGAGAGAGAGGCAGAGACATAAGGCAGAAGGAGAAGCAGGCCCCCTGCAGGGAGCCTGATGTGGGACTCATCCCAGGACCCTGGGATCAGGACTGAGTTGAAGGCGGATGCTCAGCCTCAGAGCCACTCAGGTGTCCCGAATATTTGCTTTTCTTTTTTTTTTTTTTTTTTTTTTTTAATTTTTATTTACTTATGATAGTCACAGAGAGAGAGAGAGAGGCAGAGACACAGGCAGAGGGAGAAGCAGGCTCCATGCACCGAGAGCCCGATGTGGGATTCGATCCCGGGTCTCCAGGATCACGCCCTGGGCCAAAGGCAGGCGCCAAACCGCTGCGCCACCCAGGGATCCCCCCGAATATTTGCTTTTCAAGGGAGTTTTGCTGCTGGTTGGAATGGAAAATAGTTTGCAGCTCTGTAAAAAGTTAAACAAGAGTTACCACATGACTCAGCCATTCCACTCCCAGGTATATACCCCCAAACTTATACAAGAATGTCTGTAGCAGCATTATCCATGATAGCCAAAAACTGGAAACAGGGCAGCCCGGGTGGCTCAGCGGTTTAATGCCGCCTTTGGCCCAGGACATGATCCTGGGATCCCAGGATCGAGTCCCACGTCAGGCTCCCTGGATGGAACCTGCTTCTTCCTCTGCCTGTGTCTCTGCCTCTCCCTCTGTGTCTCTCATGAATAAATAAATTTTAAAAATCTTAAAAAAAAAAAAAAAAGCAGAAACAACCCAAATCTCCATCCACTGATGAATGGACAAACCAAATGTGGCATATCCTGTACAGTGGGATATTATCAGCAATAAAAAGAAACCAAGTGCTTATAGATGTTATAACACAGATGAATATTTAAAACGTGCTAACTAAAAGGCAGACACAAAAAGCTACCTACTGTGTGATTCCATTATGCACAATGTTCAGAAGAGGTGCGTTCATTCAGACACAAAGTAGACGGGTGGTTACCTAGGACTAGGAGTGTTGGGGGATATCGGAGTAACTACTCGTGGGTATAGGGGTTCCTTTTAGAGTAATTAAAATCTTCCAAAATTGTAATGAGGTGCATCTGGGTGGCTCAGTCAGCTGTCAGACTTTGGCTCAGGTCATGATCTCAGGGGCATAAGATCAAGCCCCACATCTGGCTCCCAGCTCAGTGGGGAGTCTGCTTGTCCCTCTGCCTCTCTGTGCTCATTTTCTCTCTCTCTCTCTCTCAAATAAATAAAATCTTTTTTAAAAACTAAAATAAAATAAATAAAATTGTGGTGATGGTGGCACAACTCTCTGAGTATTATTGTACACTTTATTTTTTGTTAAAGATTTTGTTTATTTATTTATTTATTTATTTATTTGAGAGAGAGAGCGTGTGTACACACACACAGAGGCGAGGGAGGAGAAGAGGCAGCAGGAGAGGAACAAGCAGACTTCTCACTGAGCAGAGAGCCCGTTGCGGGGCTCCATCCCAGGACCCTGAGATCATGACCTGAGCTGAAGGCAGAGGCTTAACTGACTGAGGAACCTAGATGCCACTATTGTACATGAATTAAGCGAATGAATTGTATAGTATGTGAATTATATCTCAATAACACCATGATTTAAAAGGGGGTAATTCTTTGAGACACAAAGATATGGCTGCAGAGAAAGGATTGTATTGAATCTCTCAACATAATAAATGAAAAGGGGATTCTGCAGATGTGAAACTGAAAACCACCCAGACCTACCACCCCTTTGTGTAAGAAAAAAAACACCAGTTTTTTTTCTCCCATGTCTTTTTTTTTTTAAGATTTTATTTATTTATTCATGAGAGACACACACAGAGATAGAGGCAGAGACACAGGCAGAGGGAGAAGCAGGCTTCATGCAGAGAGCCCAACGTGGGACTCTATCCCTGGTCTCCAGGATCAGGACCTGGATCAGGACCTGGACTGAAGGTGGCGCTAAACCACTGAGCCACCTGGGCTGCCCTTCTCTCATGTCTTTGCTGTGTGTCTCCTCACACAGGACATTTCACTTTTGACATTTCTGATCACCAACTATATGGGTTTTTCCCCCCACATCAGAGAATCCTCCACAACACCAGAGAGTATCCTACAATTTTACTCAATTCTAGCACTGTCTACTTGGAGATAGTCAGATCCCACAGGTTAAGGGCTAAATCCCACAAGACTGGCCCCACCCCACTTCAGATGCCAATTGCACATAGCAGGTCCCTGGATTACCCACGACTTCTATCTGATTTAACTACAAACGAGATTCCCAGGACCCTCTGCTCAGGTTGGATTAATTTGCTGCCATGGCTCACAGAACTCAGGGAAACACATCCACCAGTTTATTCAAGGATATGATAAAGAATACAGGTGAACAGCCAGATGAGGAGACCCATAGGGTAGGTCTGGGAGGGTCCCGAGAGCAGAAGCCTCTGTCCGGTGGGGTGTGTCACCTTTCCAGTGTTTACCTACCTGGAAGCTCCTGCACCCCTTACTACTAAGGCTTTATGGAGACTTCCTCACATAGGCATAATCAATGATTAAGTCCATTTCCAGCCCCTCTCCTCTCTCTAAAGGATGGGAGGAAGTAGGAGGCTGAAAACTTCAAGCTTCTAATATGCCTTGGTCTTTCTGGTGACTGGGTCCATCCAAGAGCCATCCAGGAGCCCACTCAGAGTCACTTCAATAGGACAAAAGATGCCCCTAGTAGTCTTATCACTTAGGAAATTGCTAGGGTCTTAGGAACAGTGCCAGGAACCAAGGGCAGAGATATTGTTACATATTTCCTGTTATCTCAATAATACTATGTCCCGTGATCTCATGCAATTCCTCCTGTAGTAGCCTCAGAAAACTCATCCAATCTAAACATGCAAAAGAAAACAGGGATGAGGAGCACATGTATGGCCCAGTGGTTAAATGTCTGCCTTTGGCTCAGGTCATGATCCCAGGGTCCTGGGATTGCGTCCCGCATCAGGCTCCCTGTAGGAAGCCTGCTTCTTCCTCTCCTTATGTCTCTGCCTCTCTGTGTGTGTGTCTCTCATGAATAAATAAATAAAATATTTTTAAAAAAAAAGAAAGGAAAAGAAACAGGGATATGATCTAACACCTCAAGGAGTTATTTGGGAGGTGGGGGTGGGCAGGAGAAGGCAAAAGAAGGCTTACTGAATTAAAAACATATTAGGAGAGAATCATGTTTCAGAGATAAAGACTAGATTAGAAGAAATACAGAAACAAACACCAGAGAAAATGCACATCATTGAAAGCACAGAAAGGAAATAAAGTGTAAAAGGATATAGGTAAAAGAAAAATCACATAGAAAAGAAAAAGAAAAGCTTCTAGAGAAAATGATAGAGAAGTGAAACAACTGTGATCTAACTGATGTTTAACTGGAGTCTCCAGAGAAGAAAACCAAAGCAATGGAATAAATATTTAAAACTCTAACTCGGGACGCCTGGATGGCTCAGCGATTGAGCACCTGCCCCTGGCTCAGGGTGTGATTCGCAGTCTCAGGATCAAGTCCCACATCAGGCTCCCTGCCTGGAGCCTGCTTCTTCCTCTGCCCACATCTCTGCCTCTGTGTGTGAATAAATAAATAAAATCTGTAAAAAAATAAAATAAAATAAAACTCTAACTCAAGGAAACACTGCTTTTAAAAGGACCTTAAAATACAGATATACATGGGGCGCCCAGCTGGCTTAGTCAGAAGAGAGTGTGACTCTTGCTCTTGGGGTGAGTTCGCACCCCACTTTGGAGGTAGATATGACTAAAAAAATAATAATAAATGTGAAAAAATTTTAAACATATGTAGGTATACATATATGTTGATATTTATATTGAAAGGGCGTTCCATAACTTGAAAAGTTGACTCAAAATGTTCAGTGCCAACACATACTCCCATACAATCAATCATTGGGCTTTTATTAAAAGGAAACATGCTTTGAGCATAACACAGGAAGTCTAAATCTGTACAAATCAAAGAAAATCAGACTTATTATCAGGAAATCAATTATCAATTAATAACAGTCAATTATTATTTAATAAAGTGCCATTCTCATGGAAAAATGTGAGCCAAGGGTTCTAGTCTTGCCCTAAATTATTCTTCAAGAGCAAAGACTGAGTTTGAATTGCCACAGAGGTACTTGAATTGGCAGGAAATGCATTGAAAGACTTGAAGGTAAGTCTTCAGGGGTAAGTCCCCTCATCACTTGCAACTTGCTATTCGTGGAGATGAATAATTGGATTCCCTCATCAAGGCTACAATTGCTGGTGGTGGTGTTATTCCACATATCCACAAATCTCTGACTGGGAAGAAAGGACAACGAAGACTGTTTAAAGGATGCCTAGATTCCTTATTATCTCAGGACTCAAATACTCTTAACAGCTCTACAGTGTTGGTGATTCCACTGGACTGTACCTCTCTGAAAAACACAATTTTGCCTTTTTGTAATTCTTTTTAAGTTGGAAGTTTAATTCGCTTTCCAACCAACCAAATTTCTGCATTCGAGTCTTAACCATATGTATATGTTACTGTGGCTTCAAAGAAGCTATTGATTCTGAAGTAGTGGGTTTTGATTGAGTTGACTGTTTAAAAAAAACACTGTTTGGATTTTAATTATGATACAGAAGTTATTGTAACAAACATTTGATTTTGTACAGACATTATTTCCACTCCAGTGGATAAACTCAATAAAGGTCATATTCCAAACTAAAAAAAAAAAAAAAAAAAAAAGCAAAGACCACAGACAACCAATGAGGAGCACAGGGATTGACCACAGACCAAATTTAAGGCAACTACAAGATAGCTTTGAAACTTCAGCATAAGTCTGGAAGTGTTAATGTTAAATGTGAATAACCCAAGTACTAAAACTTGGAGAAGGGAAGCAAAGCTGTAAGAATGTGTTATATGTTCTGACAACGTAGAAATAATTCAACTAACAATGAATGGGAGAGGAAGGAAAGCAATAAGTGTAAAATAGAATAAGGTCTCTGAGTGCTTCTGGGTATTCAATGAAAATAAAACAATACACTAGAAACTGATAAATCAAGTAATAGGTGTTTATTTCCCTTTACAGAGGTAAAATCCTGTGCAGCAAAATAGTGGGCAAAAGAGAGAAAGAAGTACTTCATAGTTAATGTCAATATAGCTCCTAATGGGAAACCAAGGGACAACATCTAAATCTCTAAATAAAGAGATAACTAGAGGGCACCTGGGCAGCTCAGGAGGTTAAGCGCCTGCCTTCGGCTCAGGTCATGATCCCAGGGTCCTGTCCCAGGGACAGAGTCCCACATCCAGCTCCCTACTCAGCGGGGAGTCTGCTTCTCCCTCTCCCTCTGCCCCTCCTCCCCACCTGTGGTATCTGTCTGTGTCTCTCTCTAATAAATAAAATCTTTTTAAAAAGAGAGAGATAACTAAAGGTATTATATTATATAATAAAAGTATTCATTAGTGATCATCCCTGGAACAATAATATATACCTTCCTAAACACCACAAAATGAGAAAGAAAATATAGTCCATCTAATGAAAAGCTCTACTCAGAATGTATAACCTATGGTATATACTGATATAACATGTGAAACATAGAGCTATATGACAAACTGGGACCTAAAAAAGTATATTCATAAATGTAAATGGACTTGAATCATCTATAAAGAAAAAATACGTTTGATGGGTTTTTAAAAATCCAGTTCAGTGCTGTATGAGGAAACATACACAGGGCACCTGGGTGGCTCAGTCAGGTAAGTGTCAGACTCTTGATCTTGGCTCAGGTTGGGTTTTGGGGTTGTTGTTGTTTTTTTGAAGATTTTATTTATTTATTCATGGGAGACATACAGAGAGAGGCAGAAACCTAGGCAGAGGGACAAGCAGGCTCCCTGCAGGGACCCTGATGTGGGACTTGATCCCAGGACCCCGGGATCGCACCTTGAGCCAAAGGCAGATCCTCAACCACTGAGCTCCCCAAGGAGTCCCTTGGCTCAGGTCTTCATGTAAGAGGCATGAGTTCAAGCCCTGTATTGGGCTCCAAACTGGGCGCAGAGCCTAGTTTAAAAAAAAAAAAAAGGAAGAAGAAGAAAGAAGAAGAGAAAGATAGAAAGAAGAAAGAAAGAAAGAGAAAGAAAGAATGAATGAATGAAAAGAAAGAAAGAAAGAAAGAGAAACAAAAAGAAACAAAAAATGGAGATGGGATGACTGTGGAGGAAAACTTATAAAAAATTATGGTATATTCACAGAAGGGAATGCTACTTTAAGAGGGAACAAACTAATGATAAATACAACACAGATGAATCTGAAAAAAACATTACACTGGGTGAAAGAAGTCAGAAGTATTCACGCTGTATGGTTGTTTGTATCAAGTTCTCCAATAGGCAAAATTCATCCAGGGTGAAAGAAGTCCCATGAGTACTGCCCCTGGTGATGGTGAGGAGGATTGGCTCGGAAGAGACTTGAGGGAACTTTCTAGAGTCCGAAAGATAGTCTATGTCCTAATGGGGTGTGGGTTACACAGGTGTACGCATCTGTCAGGGGCCCACGAAAGGTATGCTTACTACGGGTGCAATTCACTGTAGGTAAATTATACCCCAATTGGTAAGAGAAGGGAATGATGGCCATGGTTGCCCACGAAGGGTCTCTGGGTCCTTTAACAGACCCCACGGAGCAGGGCAGCTTTGTCCCCAGGACCAGCCACGGAGCAGCACAGACAGACGGTCCACCCCCACCTCCGATCTGTGCTGACTAGTCCCCAGGGCAGCTGGTGGCCCAGCCTTGAGAACACTAGCCCTGAGACAGTCATTGACAGGGAACAAATGTTGTCAAGGGGACCTGCCTTTTCAGCTGCAGCCAGTGGGGAGAAGGAAGGTCTGCCGGCTCCGGCTCCATTTGTCCCTAACAAAGCCATGAGCTCTTCCTGGGGTAGTCACTGCTTCCACCTTGCAGCCAGATGCGGAGGAGAAGTGGAGGGAGGTGGGGATCAAAGGGGGGTAGTCATATCTGTCTCTTCCCTCTGCTTTTAAAAAGCTTGAGATGCTGAGAGGGGAAGTGGTTTGCCCGCTCCGGGTTGAAGAGGCAGATTTCCCAGATGGAGCTGCTGGGGAGGTGGACCTGGGGAGGGGAGAGGCTTTCAGAGGAGCGCAGGCCCCGCTGCGTCAGTGCAGGTGGGGGGAGGCACTGGCCTTTGTGTCCAGGCCTGCAGCCCGCTGCACTCACAGTGAAGTGGCTGGGAGACAAAGGCCCCGGGACCCCATGACTCTCTGCCCGCGTAGGTTTTAGACGCTAACAACGATGGCCAGACCCGGGTGATGGGATGTGAAGGGCATGGGGGGAATGGAGAAAGAGGAGGGAGGATGGGAGGGGGTGCCTCTCAGAAGTTCTCAGGGGGCCTGGGGTCTCTCCTCCACAGCCAGCCTCCTCTGCCGCCCATTCAGGGGCCTGCTAGGCCATCGGGAATGATCAACTCAAACCCAAGACCACATGTGGCCATCAGGGTTATGCCCCTCACAGTCAGTGGGGGGGCAGGGCTGCACATTGTCTGGGGATCCTGAGATGCCAGAGCATGTGGCCAAGGGGGATTCTCTTATCTACAACTCATGGGTGAGCAGGGCTCGTGCACACATGGCTGAGTGGGTCGCTGCCAACATGAGCATCCAGAAGTCTCTCCCTCAGATTGATTGGATTAGGTACCTCTATGTTGTCGTAAACTGTGTAATGATGTGAAAAGATATTCATGTTATTATTATGTGATAAATAGCAGGTTGTAAGTCAATATCTATAATGTGATACTATTTTTGCTATTTTCAAAGACTATATACAAGAAAATGTAAAACTCTGAAGGAAGTGTATGGTAGGAAAGCTTATCTGAGGAAATACTGGGGTTTTTCTCTTCTTCCTGCTTGTCCCTATTTGCTAAACTTTCTAAAATGAGTTGTAGGACAAAATTTTTATTAATAAATTTTAGGGGCACCTGTCTGGTTCAACCAGTAGAACACCTGACTCTTGATCTTGGGGTCATAAGTTTGAGCCCCACATTGGGTATACAGATGACTTTTTTTTTTTTTTTTTACAGATGACTTTTTAAAAATTAATTTAAAAAATGTTTAGGGGCACCCGGGTGGCTCAGTGATTGAGTGTCTGAGTTCGGGTCAGGTTGTGATCCCAGGGTCCTGGGATCAAGTCCGGCATCAGGCCCCTCACAGGAAGCCTGCTTCTCCCTCTGCCTATGTCTCTGCTTCTCTCTCTGTGTCTCTCATGAATATAAATAAAATCTTTTTAAAAATTTCTTTTAATGACTAATAAATCAATACAAAGCTCCCCCCCCACACATTCTGCTACAGTATCTCAAACCCCCATATCCCAAAATAATCCCTTAGGCAGAGGCCTCTTCTTAAGGAATAAAGGATGAGGCTTTGACGGCAATGTGTGCATGCAGCTGAGAGTCCCACGTCATCATACTCTCAGACTTGGACATGTAACTTCTCCACCAAAAGCACCGTAATGAAAACATGTCAGTGTGTGAGAGGGAGTGTCGTCACCAACAGGAAACCGTCGTGACAGCGAGATGGAAGGGCTTGCCATCTCAGGGCTCTGTGCAAGGACTGCACTTTGATACATGACCTTGAAGAGAAGGTGCCAAATGACATCAAGCTACGGGAGAGTGAAATGCTGAGTTGCTGGGAAGAGATGCAGAGCAGGGAGGGCAGAGGCCCAGAGGGAGAGTCCAAAAGGGGTCATGAGACAGAGGGTGGGGCTGCATGTGGTGTCTCATGGCCTCTACTGAGACAACCAGTAGACAGGTGATAGTCAGGTGTTCTACTGGTTGAACAGTAGAGGTGTTGAACAGGTGAGGCTGCGTGTTTATCATAGGGGCTCTCTTTTGAGACCAGGAAAGGGCTTGGAAAGATAGTCTGTTCCCTAACGGGCCAGATGGCAGGTATGCCCAGAAAGATGGAAGCACTGGCAGGCACCCACAAGGTGGGGATCAGGAACAAAAAGTGACCCTCGTTCACGGCTCAGGGAATGTAAACTGAAACAACTTCACTGGATAGCAACTCTGGGTTTACATATCCATCTTGTCAGCGTCCCTGTCCTTTACCAAAGCAGTTCTACTTCTAGGATGTTCATCCTGAGAAAGTGCGTTAAGGCATACCTGAAGATATATGTATTTGTTTGTATTTGTAGAAAGAAAAGATGGAAACAGCATGAACATCCATGGGGGGGTGGGTATGGTTTAGTAAATCTTGGTGCTTTCACATGCTAACATGACCCCAGACCCCATGAGGGCAGAGCCATGTCTGCCTCACCAACCCCGCCTGGACCATGTGTGGCACATAGTAGGTCTCTGCTCAAGAAGGAAGGCACAAATGAGCAAGCAGGCAAAAGCTATGTGATATGACACTTTAGAAGAGTGACACTGGGTCTAGTAATCCTTTTTTTTTTTTTTAAGTAGGCTACATGCCCAGTGGGCCTTGAACTCACAACCCTGAGCTCAGGACCCTGATACCTAACCTGCTGAGCCACCCAGGCAGCCCTGACAGCTGGTACTCCTGGTGGGGAAAGACAGCCACCATGTGCTGTTGAGTGGCAAGTCAGCATGGTGGATTTGCATTTACATGTGTTCAAGCCTGGAAGAATTTCCATGAAAACAAAACATGAAGGGCTCAGAAAGGACATGCTGGAGGTATTAACAGTGCTTATTGCTAGAGGAGTTAGACGATGAGGTTTATTTTTTCTTTGACTTTTCTGTAATAACCACGTTTCAGTCTTACAGGAAAAAACACAACGTTAAGCTTTATTTTTTTAAGTTTATTTATTTATGTAAGCAATCTCTACACCCAACGTGGGGCTCAAACTCATGCCTCCCCCACCCCAGATCAAGAGTCGCATGCTCTTCCGACTGAGCCAGCCAGGCGCCCCACAATGTTAAGTTTTAAAAACAATAACATGGAGGCAAATTCCTGACCCACAGAATCCTTGACTGTAATAAAAAGGTGACCTTGAAGCTGCTAAATTTAGGGGATTTAGCAGTAATAAGAATGAAAACAGAAGAGCCTGGCTAGGGACGCCTGGGTGGTTCAGCGGTTGAGCATCTGCCTTCAGCCCAGGGCATGATCCTGGAGTCCCAGGATCGAGTCCCATGTCGGGCTCCGTGCATGGAGCCTGCTTCTCCCTCTGCCTGTGTCTCTGCCTCTCTCTGTGCCTCTCATGGATAAATACATAAAATCTTAAATTTTAAAAAAAAAAAAAAAGGAGCCTGGCTAGCTCAGTCAAAAGAACATGTGACTCTTGATCTCGGAGTCATGAGTTCGAGGCCCCTGATGTGTGTAGAGATTACTAAAAAAATAAACCTAAAAAAAAAAAAAAAAAAGAATCAAGGGGCACCTGGACGGCTTAGAGGTTGAGCATCTGCCTTTGGCCCAGGGCATGATCCTGGAGACCCAGGATCAAGTCCCACGTCGGGCTCCCTGCAAGGAGCCTGCTTCTCCCTCTGCCTGTGTCTCTGCCTCTCTCTCTGTGTCTCTCATGGATAAATAAATAAAATCTTTAAAAAGAATCAAAACAACGATGATATGGGGAATATTCAACCTTTATAGCTTATTGTTTCTAAATGAATGCTATTCCAGTGCAAAGACAACTCCACAATTCGTCCAACCAACCAGCCACTGATGGCCACATATGTCACCAGTTTTTACTGTTCATTTATGCACTGAATAGATATTGAGGATCTATTAAGTGCCAAGCACGGGGTGAGATGCCAGATGTTGGGAATGCTCTGGTAAACAAAAAGGCATCTAGAAGCTTATGCTCCAGTGAGTGATAGACATTAAAGAAAGTAAATGTTGAAATAAGCATATAATTACAAATTGTGGAATATACTACAGAGGAAGATAAATTCCTAAGAATCTCCAATGTGGTGCAACATTTGAAAATTATCAGGATCATGATAATAGCAATAAACATCGCAGGGAATGATACAAGCCATGGGATCCCTGGGTGGCTTAGCGGCTTAGCGGTTTAGTGCCTGCCTTTGGCCCAGGGCGTGATCCTAGAGTCCGGGGATCAAGTCCCGCATCGGGCTCCCTGCATGGAGTCTGCTTCTCCCTCTGACTGTGTCTCTGTCTGTGTCTATCATGAATAAATAAATAAAATCTTTTAAAAAAAAAGAAATTATACAAGCCATGAGCAGCAGAAGAGCAAAAAACTGTTTAAGGAAGGAAAGATAATCAGAGCGTGAATTTGTCTTTGCAGAGAACAGTATTTATTTATTTATTTTTAAGATTTTATTTTTTTATTTATTCATGAGAGACACAGAGCGAGAGAGAGGCAGAGACACAGGCAGAGGGAGAAGCAAGCTCCATGCAGGGAGCCTGATGTGGGACTCGATCCTGGGTCTCCAGGATCAGGCCCCAGGCTGCAGGCAGTGCTAAACCGCTGCGCCACCGGGGCTGCCCCAGTATTTATATAGTCCCGATGATTTAACTAAATGTAAAATATAAGTTTGGGGATGATGAAAAGGAGGTAGCAGGGTCAGAGGAAGTCAGTAGATGTTTCAATGGATAAATCAGAACCAGCAGCAGTAGCGTGTTATGCAGGGAAACTGAGTGAACAACCAGAACAAACAATGACAAGCGGTTACTTCTGAGGCAGAGGACTGGGGGTTGGGAAAGAGGTGAGTGGTAGGAGAGTTGCTTTTCATTCATTCATTTACTCACTCAACACATACTTGCTGAGCTACTTTGGTGCAAGGTCTTGTTCTAAGCACTAAGGATGCAGAAGCAGCCAAAAAAAAAAAAAAAATGGAGTTTATATTCCAGAAGGGGAGACAATAAATAAAATCTGTACTATGGTACAGAATGATAAGGGCTAATGGGGGAAAAAAAGCAGGAGAGAAGGATGGGATGGGCGAGGGAGTTACGACTTCAGATAGATGGGCCAGAGATGACATCACTGAGTGATGGGTTAAGTAGAGGAGTGAAGAAGGCAAAGGAGAGAGCCACATGGACATCTGGCAGAGGGAATAGCAAGTGCAAAGGCCTTGCGGTTGGAGTGGTACTGGTTGGTTTGAGGAACAGTAAGGAGATCTGTGAGGCTGGATTGGAGTGAGCCAAGGCAGAGAGGTAGGAGATAAGGTCAGGGAGGTAATAAGGCAGTCAGATCAGGGATGGCCTGTGGGCCATTGTAAATTCTGGCTAATAGTTGATTTTTCTCACCATGAATATGTATATAATTTTTATTTAATTTTTCAAAATTTATTTTGAGTAACTGCTAGAGAGTAGATTGGAGGAAGCAAGCCTGGAGGTGGGTATCCCCACAGGAGACCACAGAGGCCATTCAAGTGAGTGGCTAGGGTTTTGGCAGTGGAGGTGGGCAGATTGAAAGGTTTAGGATCAGCACTGAGAGGACTTGTTGATGGGTTGGCCGAAGGAGTCAAGAACGTAGGCAGTTTAAAGAATGGTCCCCAGTGTCTGGCTTGAACAGTTAGCTGGTGCCAAGTACCCAGATGAAGGAGAGAGAGTGTGCACATATTGACTCCTTGAGTGTGAGAGCCCTCTGAGGCCCCTCGGGGGGAATCTCTAGAGGCCTGCGGCTGGAACTCCTACATGACTGCTGGGAAAGTAAAACGGTGCAGCCACTTTGCAAAATTGTTTGGCGGTTCCTCAAAAAGTGAAACATAATTCCATTCCTTGGTGTATCTCCAGGAAAACTGAAAACATGCTCACACAAAAACGTGTACACAAATTTCCATAGCAACATTATTCATATTAGCCCCCAAAATGGAAAGAACTCAAATGTCGATCCACTAATGAATGGATAAACAAAATGTGGCGGTATAGGGGCACCTGGGTGGCTCAGTGGTTGAGAGTCTGCCTTCAGCTCAGGGCGTGATCCCGGGGCCCTGGGATCAAGTCCCGCATTGGGCTCCCTGCAGGGAGCCTGCTTCTCTCTCTGCCTATGTCTCTACCTCTCTCTGTGTGTCTCTCATGAATAAATAGATAAAATCTTAAAAAAAAAAAATATGATGGTATAAAATGAAATTGTGTTCAGACACAAAAGGGAATGAAGTCATAAGGTACACTACAACATGGATGAGCCTCAAAAACAGGATGCTAAGTGAAAGAAGTTAAACCCAAAAGGCTATGTTGTTTGTCTGGTTCCATGTATAGGAAATGTCCAGAATAGGCAAATCCATAGAGATAGAAGGTAAAGTAGTGGTTGCCTAGGGACTGGGGAGAGAGGGGGATGGCAGTGACTGGTTTGATCTGGGGGTGATAAAAATGTTCTGGAATTGTACAGTGGTTATAGTTGCACAATCTTGTGAATATACTAAAAAACATTGAAATATACACTTTAAAATGGTGAGTTTTAATTTATGTGAGTTATAATTTTTTTTTTTTTTTAAAAGGCATTTGGCTGAAGGAGACTGGGGCCATCGAGAGGTCAGGACTGAAGACCAAACAGAAGGAGAGTCCGCATAGAGATGACTTTTAAAACCAAGGGAACTAAGACATACCTAAGGTAGCCCACAGAAGGGAGAAGTGATGGAAGCCTTGTGCCTGGAGAAAGAGCCCCATGCTGACCTTGGGTGGCAGAGGAGGGGCGCACAAGAGAGACCCAGAGGGGAGGCCAGAGAGGGGACGATCAGGAGGGCAGGGGGCCCCAGGCTATTGGCTATTTCAAAATAGGGTACCCTAAGCAGTGGCTCCTGGGTCTGAGTCTCCTCCTGCTTCTCTAGGACAAATCCTAGAGGCAAAATTTCTAGGTCGAAGGACACGAGCACTTGTAATTCTGAGATACTGCAAACTCTCTCTCTCATCAACATGACGTGAAAGCCTCAGTAACGGACTAAATCTATTTCTGTTCTGGATGGAGAGTGAGAGAACCAGGTGGCCTGCTAAGTGGAGAGAGGACCAGAGCCAGCCCAGGGTCCCAGGAGAACAAGGCACAATCTGGCCAAGCTGCCAAGTACCCGAGTAACTAGCAGACCTTGGGAACCTCGGGGGCGAGGTGACTGGTACTCGGCAACAGGGGCCGAGGAAGGGAACAAAGCAGAAAGAGACACAGTGCAGGGCGAGAATGCTGAATCCCAGGTGGCCTCCCAGCCACTGGGTGACCCTGGATCAGTCACTTGACCACCCGGAGTTTTAGAGAACTCGCCTGTCAAATGTGAGATGTGACCAGCAACTTCTGCCCAGAATCCTCCCCGCTTTAGAACTCGGAGATTCTCATTTGAGAATAGAAATAAATCTTCCTTTTTACCCCAACCGTCAAAATCGGGGCAGTTTTTTCTTCGGAAGCTTTGTTCCTGTGGTGATTTTTCCATTCTCTGTAGGGGATCAGGAAGTCATGATTTCGGGGATCCTTGGGTGGCTCAGCAGTTTAGTGCTTGCCTTCAGCCCAGGTCATGATCCTGGGGTCCCAGGATAGAACCCCACATCGGGCTCCCTGCGAGGAGCCTGCTTTTCCCTCTGCCTGTGTCTCTGCCTCTCTCTCTCTCTCTCTCTTCTCTCTCTCTCATGGATAAATAAATAGAATCTTTAAAAAAAAAAAAAAAAAAAAAGGAAGCCATGATTTCAGGCCAGCTCTGTGTGGAATGGCTCAGTTCCACGGAGTGTCCCAGGTACAAAGCCACCACCGGCATTTCCCCTGGATGAGTGGTCTCCCTGCTGCCACCTTGTGCCTCTACAGACCATTCTCAATGCAGCAAGTCACCTGGAGCAAAAGGCAGAATGTACAATAGTCCACAGGATCTGTGGGATCTCACACCCTACAGGTCCCGCACCTGACACACACATCCCGCCTGAGCACACACACACTCCCACCTGGGCAAGCTCACTCCCACCTGAACGAACACATTCCTCCCCAGGGCTTTTGCTCTGCCTTCTCTCACATGGCCACTAGTCTAGCTCCCTCATTTTATTAAGGTCCCTGCTCAAAATTAACCTCAGAACCCTGAGATCATGACCTGAGCTGAAGGCTGATGCTTAATTGATTGAGCCCTGCAAGCAATTTAGCTGAGTCCTCCAGCTCAGGGTCTTTTTTTTTTTTTTAAGACTTTATTTTCTATTTATTCATGAGAGACACAGAGAGAGAGGCAGAGACATAGTCAAAGGGAGAAGCAGGCTCCCCGTGGGGAGGCTGATACAAGACTCGATCCCAGGACCCCGGGATCATTACATAAGCCAAAGGCAGATGCTCAACCGCTGAGCCACCCAGGTGTCCCAAGAGACACAGTTTGTCTCCAATCTGGGGAGCTGAGATATGGGTGAGGGGGAAATGGGATTGATTCCCGTCACCAGGAAGGCCCCCAGGCATGTAACAAAAACTCCACTTTGTGAAGTCTTTAGAATAAACTCGGTCTAGCGGTTACAAACCCCGACAGTAGGGCAGCGCTGCCCTCTGGTGGCCACCGCGTGCAGTGCCATCGCAGAGCAGCTTTGACCACAATTTAGGGAATTTTTTTTTTTTCATTATAAAAATTGCCTGACTCCGTTGTCGACAACTGAGAAGACAGAAAGTAAGGAAATAAAAAATTGTCACATCATCTTAACCCCTGGATGCTCCCAGAGCTTCCGATTATTCCTGTTTTATACCTAGTTCATTCATTCAATCAAGAAGATACAGAGCGCTTACATCCCAGCCAAAATCACTCTAGTTTTTTACCCTGGTATCTTCATTTCTGTCATAGCCTGTGTTCCCACAATCTTCATAATAATCCCTGCTGGGGCACCTGGGTGGCTCAGCAGTCGAGCATCTGCCTTCAGCTCAGGTCATGATCCCGGGGTCCTGGGATGGAGTCTCGCATCAGGTTCCCCATGGGAGAGCCTGCTTCTCCTTCTGCCTGTGTCTCTGCCTCTCTCTGTCTCCCTCATTAATAAATAAATAAAATCTTTTTTAAAAAGAAAGAAGAAAGAAAGAAAGAAACAGTTCTGATTCCACTGTCATAGGTGAAAGTATCAGAGTGTCCCAGCTTAATCTGACTTCCGAGCCCCCCAGGAGGGCTTCCTGAAACTCAGAATTCAAGGACACACAGAGGTCATCAAGCTGGGCTTAGGCGGGGCAGGTACAGGAATCTGCAGCACAGAGGGGGTGGGCGCGGTGCAGCAGGCCAGACCTCCCAGGATCTTGGAAGCTGGTGAGCAAGTGTGGGGTCTCTCGGGGTCAGCAGGAAGTCTGCACCGGTTTTTGAGTATTTTGAGCAAGACTGGCTTCTTAGAAAGATGCCCTGTAACAGAGGACGTAACCAGTTAGCACGCTGGAAGAAAAGAATCTATTCATAAGAGTGACACAAAGAACAAACTCTTTGGAAAGTCGTTTGTCAAGAAATATGTAATACATATCTAAGGAGAAGCCATAAACTTTCCCGAGGGACGGAAAGGAGACTTGAATGAATGGAAAGACACATTTTGTCTCAAATAAAAGACAGTATTGTGAAAATGTGATGTTTTCTCCCATCTCCCTATGTATTTGCCACACACATATTAACACAACCATCTGGATCCTAGGGCCCCATTTTACACCCTCTCAACTTCCAGTGCTTTCCATCCATAACATGTATGTTGCTGTGATAATTTTTGTAATCGTATGTTTCGACTGCCTACACACTACCTGGGTACAAGAACACAAAAATTCATCTGGAAAACACACAAGTGAAAATAGCCAGTACATTTCTAAAAAAAAAAAAAAAATCTTACCAGCTAATAAAAATATATTATAAATTGGAGTAAATAAAGCAATTTGGCACACAGACAAAAATAGGGAGAAGGATCAAGAGAACACAATAAAGAGACCAAAAATAGTACCCCCCAACTCTATGGAGAAATTTAGAATATGATAAAGGTGGTACTACCTCAGTGGGGGAATGGATGATTCAATAAATGGCACTGGGAAGATGGCTTCCCATTCAGAAAACGATTAAATGTGGATCTGTACCCTTCTTCCCATCCAAATAAACTGCAGGTGGATCAAAATTGTTTTTTTTAAGATTTTATTTATTTATTCATGAGAGACACAGAAAGAGAGAGGCAGAGACATAGGCAGAGGGAGAAGCAGGCTCCCCATGAGGAGTCTGATGTAGGACTTGAACCCAGGACCTGGGGATCACAACCTGAGCCAAAAGCAGAGGCCCAACCACTGAGCCACCCAGGTGCCCCTGGATCAAAGTTTTAAATGTAAAAACGGGGCCATGAAAGCATGAGAAGAAAGCATGAGTATATTTCTATCAAAAAGAACAGGAAAAAGAACAAGCAAGACAATAGCAAGACAATACATAGCAGAAAAAGACTTGCGTGGATGACAGACACATTAGCAGCTCAGCCTAACTCATACTTTTAAAAACATAAAATAAATCACTATTTTTAACCTCATCAGGGTGACAAAAATAGGGGGAAGTTGGTAAGGGAGAGGAGAAATGTGGGATCACACAGATGGAAATTGATGGGTCTGGCCACTCTGAAAGGCCGCTGGACAGCGGTTACTGACATTTTAATTGTACGACCCCGTTACGCCAGCAACCCCACTTTTAGGAACTGACTTCCCTGCTGTATTCATGATAAAAGTAAATCACTGGAAACAGGATGGCGGTCCTTGGATAGGGCCGCAGCTCCAGCATGCACTTTCTACGGAAAAACGCAAGGTGCGGAAGTCTGAATTGTTTGTTTTTTAAGGTTGCATACAAATGCACATGTATAATTAGACATATGTATACACACATAGATGAAAGCATTCAGGTGCTTTGAAAAAATGTGGAAGGATACAAAAGAAACTGATTACCTCTGGGAAGTAAGCCTGGAGTTTGAGGAAAGGGGAGACGCGTCTATTTTTCACTTTTCACCTTATATCCTCCTTCACGATCTGAATTTTTACCATGAGCATGTATCACTTCTGTAATAGGATCACTGCTGTTGTTTAGGATCACATGGTGTGAACTGACCACAGGAGCCGTGGGTGGCTTGTGGAGAGACATTTGGCCATCTGGCTAGGGCATGGCGGTGGCTGGGATGGCCATAGAGCAGAGGAATCAGTGGATTCCAGATTTACCTAAAAGGCAACCCTGACAGGCAAGATTGAAACGGCTCTGGGTTCCCACACATACCCTCCCACTCCACGTTTCTGCCCTATGGCAAATGTCATCCCCCACACCACTGTGAGGACAGAGACCACATCTGTCATGTTCTCCACTTGGAACAGAACCTGGAGGCCAGTGGCTGGCCGCTGGCTCTGAGAACTCAGATCCTCTGATTGGGAGACCCCTGCCCCTACCACCCAAAGCTAAAGCATGGAAACGGTTTGATCCAGTTCTGTCCACTGACCCCACTGACTCTCACACGCACTCTCATGGAGACAGGCCTCAGCACCAGGTAGGAACCTGTTTGGCAGCTGCTGAGTAAGCATTTGAATGGGTAGCACCTATTCCCCAGTCAGGAGGCCGTGCAAGCAGGGCCCCTACCCAGCAGGTACACTGTTCTCTCCCCCCATACCTGAACTCTGGCTCCTGCACAGGACAGAGTCTCCTGTCAGAGAGGACTTGGTCCAGGAGGAAGCTACTCAAAATCCCTGCCTGCATCCCTGAGCCCCGGCACCCACACTCCTTGCCCTGCCCTTTGCACCTGCTGTTTACAGGAAGTGATCCTTCTCTGGCCTACCCTGCTGCCCTTCCTGTTGGGCTTCCCTGGAACCCAAAGCACCTGTAGGCCCCACATGCACTGAGCAGAGAGCCACAGATTTGTCTTAGAACCATTCAGGAAAGTCAGAGTGGCTTCTCAGAGGAGGCAGCATCTGAGTTGGGCCTCAAAGCATGAAGAGGAATGTGCTCCAGCCAGATGAAGAGGAGAAAAGAGGGTGTAGATGTACATGGGACCCAGTGGGCTACTGCAGGGTGGGCTGAGGGCTTCAGGTCGTGAAACACTCAAGGGAGTTATAGTCATAATAGCAACGTCGTACCTCGATGGACCTCTGTGCCCTGGTGCACCGCCTGCACGTGCTGCTTCTCACACAGCTGTGTGTGTAGCTCTGAGTTCCTCAAGAGAGGACTCTGGCTTTCGTCTCTGTGCCTGGAATGCCTGGCACAGCCTGGGACGCAGTGCTCAACAAATGTTTGTTGACCTGATAAAAGGGGATATACGTAATTGTGGTAATCACACAATTCAAGTCAGAGCTCCCTGAATTTTATACTAATCGGTGGGTGTTTTTGCTTGAGAATTAGAGCATAATGCATATCAAGGTATCTGTGCTTTGCAGCTCACCAAACACTTTCACTTTACTCGTCTTGTGCAACCCCAGCAATAGCCCCATTTCACAGATGGAGAAACTGAGGTGTCAGTGGCTTGCCCATATCCTACAGTGGCCAACCTGGGCCCCACGCTCAGAGCTTGTTGCTCACATATGAGCCTGAGGGACATTTTCAGAGGATGTGGGCCAGTCGTGGTTGTGAAAATTCAAAGTGCAGAAGTCATGGCTCCCTCTGCTGGTGCAAATCCAGGAGGACAGGAATAGTGACAGGCTGGCTAGGACTCCTGCTATCTTGCCCTCTGGGAAGTTTCTCTGTGTTAGATATTAGGATTCCCAGTCAGATTTCCTCCAAAGAAGGTGTTCTGCAAATAGGGTTGCTAGATTTAAAACAAAATACAGGACGAGGGCGCCGGGGTGGCTCTGTCGGTTAGGTTTCTGCGGTTAGGCTCTCTGCGGTGGGGAGCCTGAGTCTCCCTCTGCCTCTGCCTGCCACTCCCCTAGCTCATGCTCTCTCTCTGTCAAATAAATAAAGAAAATGTTTTTTAAAAAATACAGGACAGAACACTTGGGACATATTTATGCTAAATAGGATGTGCTAACAGGATATGCACAAGCTAAAAAATTACCTATTGTTTATCTAAAATTCAAATTACACTGGGTGTTCTGTATTTTATCTAGCAATCTTAATTGCAAAATTAAATTAATAAAGTATAAAAATAAAATGATAAAACATGGTGATAAAGTAAGGAGTGTCTGGGTGTAGCTCAGTCAGTTAAGCATCTGCCTTCAGCTCGGGTCAAGATCCCGGGATCCTGCTCAGCGGAGAGTCTGCTTCTCTCTCTGTCCCTCCCCAACTCATGCTCTCTCTCAAAATAAATAAATAAATAAATAAATAAATAAATAAATAAATAAAATATTTTTTTAAAAAAGTAAAATAAGACATAATTTAAGACTAACATAAAATATAAAATTTAGAGGGACGACCAGTGGCTCAGCAGTCGAGCGTCTGCCTTTGGCCCAGGGCGTGATCCCGGATTCCCAGGATCGGGTCCCACATCGGGCTCCCCGCATGGAGCCTGCTTCTCCCTCTGCCTATGTCTCTGCCTCCCTTCCTGTGTCTCTCATGAATAAATAAATAAAATCTTTTAAAAATAATAAAATACATAAAATTTAGAGAAAAAAATAGATATAATATAAAATCAGAAAATAAAAATGAAAAATATAATATAATATAAATTTGTTTGTTTATTTAACAGGCCTGCTCCAGTCCTAGCTCCTTCACAAGCCAGCAGTTTGGCAGTAGCCCTCAGCCCGATGCCCTGCCTGGCACTTTAAGGGCCCACCTGTGGCTCCACCCAGCTCGCCCCACTGCACCTCCTGGGCAGCGATCACCCCTGAGAAATAGGCGCCTGTCCCCCAGAATCCTCCCCACCAGGTGGCTGAAGGATGCAGTGGTTTCTCCACCGCTTTAAACTGAACCCAGTGTGTTCTGGAAACGGCTTTCTGCAGCTCTGGAAGGAGTCCCCAAAGAGTGAGCAAATATCGCTGTGTTTTCAGGAAGATTGCACCCCTTCCTCACCTCTGCTGCTTTGTCTTGCTGGAGAGAAGGACATGGGTGCCACCGGTGTCCGTGAGGTCCCAGAACACCTGCCAAGGCCCCCCAGGAGGGTGAGACCAGTGACAGTTCCTGTAGCTGAATGTTGCTGCCCTTGCCTTCCCTAATCCCAGGTGACATTGTGCAGGTAGAAACAGGTGGGAGGTTCCTTGTCTTTTTTCCTACCAATCTAAATGCTGAAAGGCGCAGCAGAGGATTTTTGTTCACTGGGGGAAAAGCCAATCTGTATGTTAGAAAGGAAGAGCAATCATAAAGATATCATAATATTAAATCAATCCTAAAAAATATTAAATCAATTCTACATAATAGAGCCATCAAGTTCCAAAACCTTACATCCAGTAACCCCCCCTCATTGGCCATTTATCTTATTGAAATACTTTAAGAAACTGTAAAGTTTTTTTTTTAAGATTTTACATATTTATTCATGAGAGACAGAGAGAGAGGCAGAGACACAGGCAGAGGGAGAAGCAGGCTCCATGCAGGGAGCCTGATGCGGGACTCGATCCCAGGACCCCAGGATCATGCCCTGGGCTGAAGGCAGATGCTCGACCGCTGAGCTACCCAGGCGTCCCAAGAAACTGAAAGTGTTACTTGCATAGTAATGTTCACTATGGCGTTATTGACAGTGGCTAAAATTTGGAAACAACTGAAAACCTAGGAAAGGAGAGAGATTCAGTAAAGGACTGACACCCATGAGATGGAAAGCTGGGCAGCCTTTCTGTGATTATTGCTGGGGCCGCAGAAACATGGTTTGTAACATCACGCTAATGGAAAGCGGTTCGTGTGAAATGGTACATACTCGTACCATTTCACAGATCCTTCAGAATTGCTTTTCTTTTTCATTGAAGTTTTACACAAACAATTGTGGATTCACATGCAGTTGTAAGAAATAATAAAGGGATACAGCTTTACACAATTTCCTTCATGGTAGCATCTTGCAAAACCAGGATATTGACAGTGATAGAATCTTCTGACCTCGTTCAGATTTCTCCAGTTTTACTTATGACAGTTGTGTGTGTGTGTGTGTGTGTAGTTCCATACAATTTTATCACACAGGAGTGGTGTTTTTTTTTTTTTTTAAGATTTTATTTATTTATTTGACAGAGTGAGAGAGAGCACAAGCAGAGGGTGCTGCAGGCAGAGGGAGAGGGAGAAGCGAGTTCCCCATGAAGCAGAGAGCCCGAGGCGGGGCTCAATTCCAGGACCCCAGGATCATGACCTGAGCTAAGGCTCAACCTACTGAGCCAGGGATGGTTTTTTAAAGAGCATGTGCATATATAGTTAGAAATGAGTTAAGGTGGAAGGATTTGAGAGATTTTCTTTAAATGATTCTCTTTCATGTGGCCATGTTGTGTTATCCATGAACAGAGGAGGAAAGGATGCAGGGCGCAAGGCAGGTGACGAGCAGAGGGAGGCCCGGCTAGGGGGCACGAGGCCCAGATGCCTGTCCTGCCAGGCCTGACCTTGCTGTGTGATCTTGGGCAGCTCAGGAAACACGCCTTGAGCTGCAGTCTCCAGCAGACAGATGGGGATCATTCTTCTGCCTTGTGTATCTAAAAGGCTACCGTGAGGTCCCTTTTTTGCCAAATGCAGGCACCATCCTCCAGTCCCCTCACCAACCGGGCCAGTGGGGCCTGGGTGTCTCCCACAGCCTTCTTACCCCTCCCAGCCGGCCCACTACCAAAAAGGGAAATCTCTCCACCCAGCAGCAGATGTGACATGAGGCTTCCCACACATTTCCAGCCAACCAGGCCTGGACTCTGGAATTGGGCTGTCTGGGCTAGAAGACGGCTCCCAGGGGGCAGCCGGATGCAAACAGGATCTGATAGCCAAGGAGCAAATATCACAATGCCCACCGGGCCTCCTCCGGCTGCTCGGAGAAAGTCATCTGAGGGGGTGGGGGGTTCTCCCTTGCAGTGGGAGCCACCAAGGCCAGCGGGGGGCAGGGAGGTGACCCCATGGAGGCTCCTTTCCCGTGGAACTCCTTCCAGATCTGCCGTGGGCTGCCGGGCAGAAGGGCCCTGGTTCCCACACTGCCCTTCCTGAGGTGGGGGAAGACTGAAGGCCTGTATCTGAACATCTTTCCTCTTTGCATTGTAACTCTAGCTCACAAGATGCCTTGTTTATGAGCGCACCGGGATCGCAATCCCGTAGAAGCCTCTCTGACTTCTCTGCAGTTGGCCTTGTGGCCGCTCAGCCTGGATGCCCCCTCACCTTCTCCTCCTGTGAACCCCACTCTGCTCCTTTGTAGGCGGGAATGGCAAACACTCCCTGGGAAGGGCCAGTTGGTAAGTAGTTAAGTTTTGAATACCGTGTCTGTACAGCTAGCACGGCAGTGACCCCACTACATTTACACATAAATACTTGTTGTGGATGAAATTGCATCCCCCAGAAAGACCGTTTGGAGTGCTAACCCCCCGTATCTGTGAGTGTGAGCTGGTTTGGACATAAGGTCTTTGCAGATGTCATCAAGTCACAATGAGGTCCTCAGGGTGTCCCCTAATCCAGTATGACTGGTGTCCTGCTGGGAAAGTGGGATATTTGGTCACAGACACTCGGAGAGAATGCCATCTGAAGACGCAGACACAGGGGGAATGTGGCCAAGTGGAGACAAAACAGACATCCGAGCCAGGCTGCCACCTGCCAGGGAACCCCTGGGGATACCAGAATCGGAAGAATCAAAGAAGGATCCTCCTTCGAGGGGTCAGAGGGAGTGGCACTGCAAGGGCCTCTTGTCTTGGACTTCCAAGGCTCCGGAACTATGGGCCAAGAAATGGATTTCTTAAGCCACCTGTTTTGTGGCACTTTCTTTCCTTTTTTTTTTTTTTTTTTTTTTTAAGATTTTGTTTATTTATTCATGAGAGAGAGGCAGAGACATAGGCAGAGGGAGAAGCAGGCTCCCTGTGAGCCCAATGCAGGAGTCGATTCCAGGACCCTAGGATCACGCCCTGAGCCAAAGGCAGACGCTCAACCACTGAGTCACCCAGATGCCCATTGTGGCACTTTTTTACAGCAGCTCCAGGAAACTAATGCAACACCAAATTGGAATTTTATGTAGTGTTCACGTGTCACCAAATACTTCTTGGTATCATTTGTCAAGCACGCGAGGCACAGCACAGACCCTGGGACGCCGTCTGGCCTTGCCCCCGGGGACCGAGAGTACCTCCTGACCACTAGCCCCCTCAGAGAGCTGGCCATACCCTTCACTGGGGAAAGAAGGGCTTCAGCCCCCCATGAGCCATTCCCCTATCAGAACTCACTAGCCTGGGGTGACCCCGTTTCCATGCTAGGCAACCAGATCCTATCCCAGACACCTGGTGTGGAGGGAGAGATTGAGTCAGCCAGGGCTGGTGCCAGGTTTGGGAGGTTGTAAATGTGGGGTCACAAGCCTGTGAGAGGGGCCTTGAGAGGCACACAGAGTGAGCCGCCAGAGGCCAGGAAAGGGAACAGCTAAGCAGGAAGGCAGCCTGCAGAGCGCACATGGCCCCAGAGAAGAAACACCACGTGGAGCCGCTGCCTGGTGTCCTTCCTTGCTGGGACACCTGCTCTGCAGCCTGCGGCCGTGCGCCCGAATGCCTGATTGCTTATCCCAGGTCCCTCTGATATAAGTAGCTGAGGTGGGCTTCCGGGCCTTGCAGCCAAACCAGTGGCCTCGGGGCAAGGTCACAGGGAAGGCAGGATGGACTCAGCCCAAGGCAGGTCCTCAAGGCATCTTCCTCCATCCAACGAGGTCCCACCCACCTTCTAGGACCGGGATGCCTCATTTCTGCCCAAGGAAGGCATCTGGGGTGACTTCTGGGAAGCAAGGGCCCCCCCAGGATAGTGGAAGGGAGCTAGGATTCCAGCCATTTTATTGGTAGCTGCAGTGGATCAAAGACTATTTCTAGGGGCACCTGGGGAACTCAGTGGTTGAATGTCTGCCTTTGGCTCAGGGTGTGATCCCAGGGTCCTGGGATCAAGTCCCACATTGGGCCCCCTGCAAGGAACCTGCTTCCCCTCTGCCTATGTCTCTGCCTCTCTCTCCGTCTCTCTCATGGATAAATCAATAAAATCTTAAAAAGAAAAAGACTACTTCCATAATGTTGGATCTCATTTATGGAGGGCTTGTGTACATGCTCTCTCAAACACCCGAGGTGCATGTCTTAATCCTCACGACAACCCCAGGAAGGAGGCTATTCACTGTTCCCATTTTACAGATGATGAAACTGAGTCTTTAAAGACACTGATTATCACATGGCTAGTAAAGAGCAAGTATTCGATCTCTGGTCTGTTGGCTTCTTCTGCCCTGCCCCACTGTATTGTGACCATAATTAAGACCCATATTTCTGGAATGCCTGCGTCGATTAGTGGTTTAGCACCTGCCTTTTGGCCCAGGGCGTGATCTCGGAGTCCCAGATCGAGTCCCATATCGGGCTCCCTGCGAGGAGCCTGCTTCTGCCTCTGCCTGTGTCTCTGCCTCTCTCTCTCTCTCTCTCTGTGTGTGTGTGTGTCTCTCATGAATAAATAAATAAAATCTTAAAGAAAAAAAAATAAGACCCCTATTTCTAGGTTTCATTCCTCTGACTGCTGTGGCCTTGAAATGTGAGTCAACCAGTCGCAGAGTAGGGGTAACAGTTCTGTACTCAAATTTTTCCAAGAGCTAAGCAGTCTCGTGGTGGTTTGAGGATAGCCAGCCACTAGTACGTTCTACAGGCCTCTGCCGTGTTTCCGTCATCCTGAACAGACTGTGGTCTTCAGCGTAGACCCTCTGCCTTCCTCATTGTTAACTTTATCCTGAAAACCGTATGTGACGGCAGCAAGTTGCTATTGGTTTTGGTTGGCCAGCCCCTCTCAACCCCATTTCCTTCTGGAAGCCGATTGTACCCTGTCCCCTTCAGGCTTATCACTGTGGCTCCCGAGATATAAGGCTATCAGCAGAATTCCACTGAGGCTGCGAGCTAGGAGCACATGCCCTCGGGGCTGTCGGTGGCCATCGTCCCCCCATCTGGAATCCGTCTGTTTACAGAAGGAAGCCAGGCAGAGCCAAACAAAAGATAGAAGTGGCAAGAGCATGAGAGATCGAGAAGGAGAGAGAAAGCAAAAGAGAGGCATCAAAGCCCTGGTGCCAGGTCCTGACATCTGTTCAATTCCGTGACCAGTCCCACATCCTTCCTAACTCTGAGCCAGACTGTTTGCACTTTGTTGAGCATGTGGTTCTGTAATATGTCACCGTGAAAACTCACTCCAGGGGGCTCGAGGGATGGAGGATGAACTGACCAGGAAGTTTCTCTCATGGTGGGAAGACAGCCGGCCTGTTGGCTGTTGTTCCTGTTGGAAGCAAAGTCAACCCCTAGAGCCTCCTCTTCTCATCTGTCCCCTCTGCCCTTTGGACATGGATCGTATGTTCTACACAGGCCAGCTCCCTTGCTCAGACACCTCTCAGAGCTTCCCAGGAGGGGCTCCAGCCATACGAAAACCCCAGTGGCAGTTCTGGGGACCCTGTCTCTCTGGTAAACCCCACAGCAATCCAAGCTTCTTTGCCCTCCATCCGTCCACCCTCCACAGCTCTTCCAAGCTCTGCCGAGCCCCCTTCTATCAGCCCAACAGGACTCTGTGTTAACCCCTGACACCTCTTGTGACCTAGCCCATGCCACTGCCATCCCTCCACCTTCATGCTGGCCTTCCCTTCTCCTTATGCCATCCCCAAGTTTCTAGACACTCACTGCAAAGTTCTGGACCAGGCCTCCTTCCCCCGCCTTGTCCACAGGCCCTGTATCTCCTCTGCCTGGGGCCTTAGGGCCCCAGAGAGGCCTTGCTGAGTGCAGGGGGTGTTACTCTCGCCAGGCAGGCTGGCTCCCCACCCTGAGTGACGTTGGTTGAGACAGCATGCACTGTGGATGGGGGCCCCGTGCACACAGCCCAGTTCCAGAACGAAGGCGGGATGAGGCTGCCTGAGAGTGGGGAGTGCCCACTAGCAGCCACGGCTCCAGAGGGCCGCCACTCACAAACAGCACGCATGTCGTAGTCCATTTTTATTTAAAAAACAAATACACACACACACACATTTAGAGTCTGAGAGTTGTTTAGAGTTTATGTACATAATATTTATATAGAGAAATGCACACACACATACCTATATATATGAGAATATATGTTATATCTAAGTAAAAATCTAGAAGTAAATATACAGAAACACCAATGATGGTGGCAATTTTAAAAACAAAGTTTTTAAAAATAAAGATTTTATTGAGGCACAATTTACATACAATAAGCTGTACCTGTTCTAAGAGCACAGTTAAATCAGTTTTGACAAAAATACGCACCCAGGTAACCTCTGTGTGATATTTTAATTTTTTTTACTGTGTGCCTTTCTGTAATTTCTAATTTTTAAATTCAGTGGACAAGTGTGACTTGAGTAATTGGATAAAACATGGACCAAGGGGTGGGGGGATCCTATGTCTCTGACCTTGCACTCTAGGCTGGCCCCTTACAGCAGGCTGACCAGCAGTTACTAATCATTGCCACAGTCACGCCCTGAGGACCTGGTTAAAGCAGAAAGTTAACTTATTTTGTAGCTAAATGAACTGCAGCTCAAAGAGGTCAGCTGCTCACGAAATGTACAGTAAGAACCAATAGGAACAGTCTTGGGCCTCAGGTCCAGTGCTTTTTCCATATGCCATACTCAACAAAAGACCACACCACCAGGTGTGGGGACCCTGACTAAACTTTTTCCAGGCCTTTGTGGGGGATCCCTGGCTCCTCAGAGCTGCAGGGAATGAAGCCAGCAACCTGTTCAGACATAGTAGCCACCTCCCTCTGGCCACTGATCTGCAGGAGGTAAATGGTGAATCTGGCCCAGGCTGGGAGGCCTGCTCCTTCCATGGACTTACTGACACCTCACCCAAACTCCAAAGGGGTGAGCACCTGCCAGCAGGACCCACTTCTTGCCCTTGTCCCCAGAGACTCCCCTGCATGGCAAGCTAGGACAGAGAGAGAAGCACCCCTGATCCCTGACAACACACGACACTTCCTCTCCACTTCCTAACCCCCCCACAGCTGAGTCTCCTGGGGCTGCAAACCCAGATGTCCTCACAGCCTCTCCTCTGACTCACTGTGCCGAGAAGCCCAAGTGCAGAGGACTAATGTGGAGGACAGTGCACGGTCCACCAAGGGAGGAGGCTGCAGGCCAGGGTGACCCTGTACACATCCTAATCCTGTGCCCATTCCTGGAGCTTCCACACACACATGCACACACAGCATTTATCGTGCTTCCATATAGGCCAGCCCAGCCCTTGGTGCTGACCATTTACAGAACAGTATCACTGTAATTCCTGCAGCGACCCCATTATTGCCCCCATTTCCCTAAGTGAGGAAACTGAGGCTCAGAGCAGCAAAATAGCCTTCCTAGGTTGGGGGCTCCAACCCAAATCATTCTGGACTCCTAGCCACTACACTCCTGCCACTGGCCAGCATCCACCAGTCCCCGTGCCCACACCCACTTGCAGCACCTGAGAACTGCACAGAGACATCCCCGTGGGCACCCCAGCACCCGGTAAAGGTGAGCCCTTAACGCCCCTCCCTGCCCTTTCTCCATCTGCTGTTCCACCTGCCATACAAATGGAGCAGGGGGCTCAGGGCACCTGGCTTGCCACAGACAGCAGCACACAATCTTTCCGGGGCCAATTTACTAATACGGGTCCTGAGCCCTTCCACCTGAAATTACATTTCAAACATTTATGCTAGAAAATAATCACATACGGACACCAGTGCACTCTCACTAGACCGTGCTCCTCTGCAGAAGAGGGTGCATCTGGGTCCCCAGGGGAATCCAGGTCACTATAGCAGATGAGCTCACCAGGCACCTGCACAGGGCCCTGCTCGGGTTGGGAGGGGGTGGGGCCCCCACCCTCTGGAGGAAAAGCTGGATTAAATGAATTATGCTACATTTATGAGACAGGATAACATGCGGCCAAACAAAATGGTGTGTCCAAAGAGCAGTGATGTGGAAAAATGCTCATAGGAAAATGTTAACAGAAAAACAATACCTGGCACACAGTGAATTCTCAAAAAAATGTTAGTAATTATTATTTCAAAACAGTATGTTGACGGGGGCCTGGGTGGCTCAGTTGGTTAAGCATTTGCCTTCCGCTCAGGTCGTAATCCTGGGGTCCTGGGATCGAACCCTGCTTCGGACTCTCTGCTCAGCAGAGACCTGCTGCTCCCTCTGCCTCTGAGGCTCTCCCTGCTTGTGCTCTCTTGCTCTCTCTCAAATAAATAAATAAAATCTTTAAAATATATATATGCTGACAAATAATAATATGGCCTTAAATTAGTAAAGTTGTAGATGTGTCTCACGCAAAAGGAAAAAACGGATTCCAACAGCAGTTATCTCTCGGAGGTGCGATAAAGATTGGTTTTTCACTTATCCCTTTTTCATTATTTTAAAGGTGCAATTAACATAATTTTAGACTGGGGAGTCATATTAACTTTTTTAGAAACCCATGGCTCACTTTCTTCGATGTGGAGGCTGCCTGAATTGCACAGGCACCCCTTCCATTGGGCAGACACCCTTCCCGAGGGAGCCCGGACAGTGGAAACAGCCTGCTGGGCTGGGATGTCAGACATACCTCCATCCAGCTTCTACCTGAAGTTGTATACTCTTGATGAGACTCAATATTCCCATCTGTAAAAAAGGCACAATTACGAGGTCTTTGCATAGGAATTAAACAAGCTAATAATTAATGCATGTAAAGATCTCGGCACAAGTCTGGACCCATGAGATCAATCACTGTTGGCAGCTGCGGGGGTAGGACTCCTTGTGTCTGGTGGACACTCAGTAATGAACTTTGCTTCCCTTCTCCTTGTCCTTAGTGCACTGTGGACATAACCAAAATTTATGCAGCTGAGTTGGAACAGAGGTCCAGACATTGTGAAAAAAAGATTCCTGAAACCCTGCTCCCCCCAGCAAGAGGCTTCCTGAGAGCCAATGTCCTGGAGATGCCCACGAGTGTGGGGCTGGGTGTGGTTACCCATTCATTCCACAAACATGTTATGCACTTCTGGGGATACGGTAAAGGACAAGACAGGGTCTGTTCCCACTCTCCGGGATTTCCATTCAGTGAGGGAGACACAATAAATGAATAAACAAAATGATTACTAATTATGATAAGAACTACAAAGGAAAAAAATAAAATAAAAATTTTTTTAAATTAAAAAAAAAAAAAGAACTGCAAAGGAAATAAAAGGCTGAAACAGAAAATTAGGGGAGAGGAGGAGCTCCTAATCTGAGCCCAGGGTAGCCTCTCGTGGGGAAGCAGTACCAGCAGGAATGTGCACAGAAGAACTATAAAATAAGAAATCTACCGAGGTCCCCCCCTGCCCTCACTCCCAACACTCTGCAGAGGTAGCCCACTGGTGCGGTGGCTGGAGAAGGAGCCAGGACCGAGCGGGGAAGGGTAAGAGGCTTGTACACCCAGGTCCTTGAGGACAGAGCAGGGACCCACCACAGGGACCCTACAGGACCAGCCCAGGCTGTGTGAGAGGTAGAGTAGGGCAGGACTCCCAGATGGTAGCGTGAAGAGAGGGTTTGAAATCCGTTGCCACTACGGGCCCCGTGACCATGAGCAGCGTATGTATCTCACCTATAAAATGGGATAATAGTACTTAGCACAGAAGGTCATAAAGATGAAATGATCAACACAGAATGATTTCTGGTACAAACTGAGCCCTCTGTATAGGTTTAGTTACAACAGCGATTAGAGCTATTACCTAAGAGTTCTGTACAGACCTGGTTGGGCCCTGAGAGTAGGGCCGAAACCTAGAAAATCTCCTGCTCTTGCAGAGCTTTTGTTTTAGCGGAGAAGAGAGACAACACACAGGTAAGCCAAGTCCTGAGTAAGAAGTCCTGAGGGTGAGAGCTATGGAGATCAGATAGAAAGGGGCAGGCACAGAAGTACTTGAGAAGGAGTGGTCAGGGAGTGTTTCTCTGAGCTGAGACCTGAAGGGGGGAAAGAGGCTGAGGAGGGAGGCCAGCAAGACTTCCAGGGAGAGGGGACAGCACGTGCAAAGGCTCTGTGACGGGAAAGAGCTTGGCCTGCTCCAGGGAAGGGAGGCCTGCGGCTAGAGAACCTGGAGCAGATGAGGGTGGGGCTTTGCAGGCCGGGGCAAGAAAGGTTTATTCTGGTTGCAGTAGCACACAGCTGATGGGTGTTTAAAGGGTTTGATTTTTTTCTTTTTAAGATTTTGTTTATTCATTTGAGAGAGAGAGCGCGAGCCAGGGGGAGCAACAGAAGGAGAGGGAGAAGCAGACTCCCACCCAGCAGGGAGCCCGATGTGGGGCTCGATCCCAGGACCTGGGGATCATGACTTGAGCCGAAGGCAGACGCTCAACCGACTGAGCCCCCCAGGTGCCCCAAAGGGTTTGACTTTTAATAAGATTATTCTGCATGTTGAATGGGCTGGAAGGGACAGGGACAGAGCAAAGAGATCTGTTGTGGCATGATGGGGACAAAGACCAGGTAGGGGACAGATGATGAGGACTTGGGGAACAGCAGTGGAAGTAAGGTGGTAAAAAATGACCCAAGTGAGGATATATTTAGAGGTGAGTCTGTCTGGTGAGCTAGCAGTGGGATGTGACGGAAACAGGAATGGAGGAGGAGCCCCAGGATTTTGATGCTAATTAAGCACCAGTTACTAAGCTGTATAAGTGTCAGAGCAAGTTGGGAGGAGAGCAAGAGTTATGGATTTGGGGGGTAGATTTTTGGTTTTGTTTTGTTTTGGTTTGGTTTCGAGAGAGAGAGAGAGAGAGAGAGAGAGAGAGAGAGAGAGAGAGAGCGCAGGGGAGGGGTAGAGGCAGAGGGAGAGAGAATCTTAGACTCGACATGGGACGCCGGGGTGGCTCAGCAGTTGAGCGTCTGCCTTTGGCCCAGGGCCTGATCCTGATCCTGAGATCGACTCCCACATCAGGCTCCCTGCATGGAGCCTGCTTCTCCCTCTGCCTGTGTCTCTGCCTCTCTCTCTGTGTCTCTCATGAATAAATAAAATCTTAAAAACAAAACAGACTGGACGCCGACTCAATCTCACGACCCTGAGATTACGTCCGGAGCCCAAATCAAGAGCTGGACGCTTAACCAACTGGGCCACCCAGGGGCCCCAAGAGTTCTGCTCTTGAGAGGTCACCTTTGAAGTGCCTGTGTCACACCCAAATGGAGAGGCCAAGCAGGCAGCTGGATAGGAGAACCTGGGCGTCAGGGGAAGTCGATGTGAAAGCAGACGTGGGAACCCCTGTGCCCTCCAACATTTAGAGAACAGGAAAGAGCCCAGGAAAACACAGGGTATGATGTCAGGAGCCTAGGGAAGAAGATGTTTCAGGGAGGAGGGAGGCCACCCAGACCCCAGCTCCTGAGAGGTGACATGGGGTGGTGGGGTGAGGGCCTCTTGGGGCAGATGGACAAGAATGGGAGTAAGAAAGCTGAGCCATCAAATCCCAGGGGTGCTTTCAAGTTTGCTGTAAAGTGGAGCAAAGAAATAGGGCATCTGGAGGGAGGTCAAGGGACAGTGTGCCCATGTGTTTAAGACTGATGGTGCCATTAAGAAAATGCTCAGGGAGAAATAGATTAATGGTGCCAGGCTGGAGAGCCATGGCCAAGCACGAGGACAGAGCGGGATTCAGAGCCAGATAAGGGCGGTCCTAGTGGAGGAGATCCCAGAGCCGGGCAGGAGGGACAGGTTGGGGCAGGAAGGGACAGAAAGATTGCAGAAGTTCTGGGCCAAGCAGGACCCGGTGATCTACACTACTCACTGTTACATGAGCCAAGTCAGCGCCAGGCTAGGGATGGTCATGCAGCCAGAGGTGGGCACCTTGTGTTCCATCAGAGCAAAAGCTTCCAAGAGGCTTCAGGCTTCCTCCCTTAACCCACATCTACCCACTTTGGTCAAAGGCCTGGACTCAGCAAAGGCTGAGTGGCACTGTGTCTCCACAGGCAGGGCTCCCTCCCTCCCCAGACCCCCAACCACCCCCACACCTGGGCTGGGGGAGGGCGCATCAGAAGCCACATGCCTGACAGATAAGATCCAGGTTTCCAGTGAGAAGACTGAGCTCAAGACCCATAGCTAACCTACCCTGAGCCACACAGGATTCAGATCCCGGCACTCTAAATGCTGTTGTCTCTCTTCTGATACAGTTCAGGGCACTTGGGACTTCATAACCCCCAAACCTCCAGACTTCCCTCTCTCCCCCAACCCAGCTGTACTCTAAGATTCCAGCTGAGAAGAGCAAAGTATGCCACTGAGGTGAGTGAGCCTCCTTCCTTTAAAAGTATATTGGGACCAAAGAGAAAGGGAGCTTTGGGGGGTGATGCCAGGAGGCCATTAGAGGGGAGCCCTGTCCCCCTCGGATGTGACTTTCTTATGCCATCTTCAACACACACTCTCTTTCTTCACTGAAGCTGCTCACCTAACACCCACATCCCCCAGGAAGGGCACCCACCACCCGTGCCTATCACCTCTGGCTTTGCTGTATAGCTTTGGCCTCCCCAACCAAGCAGCTTCCAGACAGCCTCTTGTCTCCCTCTTTCCTATATTCCACCCCAGATTCACCACGGTGATCTTGCTGAGCCCAGGGAAGTTTCTCCTGAACCAGCAAGCTGGGCCTGGTGGTGTGCAGTGTCTCCACCCCACACCCAGCAGACCCACCTGGGCAGTCCCATGGGACTATGGACCCTGTCACTTCACAACTGCCTGATTCCTGCCCAGCCCTGACCCTTCTCCCTCTCTCCTTACCACTCCACCATCAAATGGTACCTTGTTTAAATGCAGGAACTTCATAAGATGGCTTTTACTAAGGAAATGGCCCCGACAGCTCCTTCCCATAAGCTCTGGCCATATGGCCCCTCTCCCGCTCAGTTGACACTGGGGCGCTCCAGTGTGGCTTTCAGAGCTAGAGGGTACCGATGACACCCTTCCTTTCTCCTTGGCCTTGGAACTAGAGTCTCAAAGATTCAGCGTGAATTCCATCCTCCACAGACTTCCTCCAAGGCAGGCACTCCCAGTGAGCTCATTTTCAAAATTTAGTGACCAAACGATGTTGCCTCCACCTCCAGCTTCTTGCTACAGATTTCTAGTTTCTCGGGCGGGGGAGGGGATGCCTTGAGCCTTCCCTTCCCCACTGGGATTAACACATTTCTGAGTTGGTCAAACTAAGGACTATGTTTGCTTTTTTTCCTCCACCGAGAGCCTCAGAGCTGAAGATCTACTATATGTCTGCTGATCACTTGGAGGAAATCAGGCCAAAATGTCAGGAGCCAACCCAAATCTTCATCTCTTTACCCCAGTACATCTCACTTCTGGGAATCTAGCTTAAGAAGAAAAAATACAAAATATGGAGGGGAACAAAACCAACACATAAAGATATTTATTGCAGCTCTATTTATAGTTAAAATAAAATGCATATATATAGAAACAGATATCCAACAAGAAAATACCATGCAGCCATTTGAAAAAAATGCATTCTACAGCAACACTGAAAAATAGAGAAAAAAGTAGGATAAAAGTTAAATGTACAATTTTGTAAAGAAAAGTGCCCATGAGAAAAGCTTATTTTTTCCCTTTTTCTCAAATTTCCCATTTAGAATTTCTCTCAGAGCAGCCAACAAAGTGGTGCAGTCCTAAACCTCTCCTGAAGTTTAAGGTAGGAAAGAAACCTTGACTAATCCTCTCTTAAGCAGCCATTGGCCCTGACCTGCTTGGCACTTAGGAAATAGAAACACCACAGGGAATGCCGGGGTGTTAGAGCTGAGATGTGGCAGGAAGATCTCGTTCCTCTGTGTGTTCAGATTCCAGTTTTTAGATAGTGGAGTCTAGGAACTATTGACTCTTAAACAAAGAGTCATGAGGATGAAGGGGACATTGCATACAGATGGACTCTTCAATGAAGCCATAAGGCACCATCCACTTGCAGGCCAGTTCTGAGGAGGTGCTGGGACATAAGCGGGTTTCAAGAAAGCCCAGTGGATGCCCAGATGGCCATCCAGGACCTCCTGACTGCACTCCCAGTGGCCCAAAGCACTGCTGGCCAGGGGCAGAAAAGGGACCTACCCTCAGCTGAGCTGAAATGGGCTGATTTCCTGTCGACTGGCCCCCTCTTCTGCCTGCTTTCTGGAAATACCCAGAACAATGTTGGCCTTGCCCCGTCAGGGTTTGCAAACATCTCTCCATGCTCTCATTTAGGCCAAATGCCTCTGCTTGTGCCAGGGTCCCCTGCAAAGTCCAGATTGTCTACCTCCCAGAAACCCCTTAGGGAAGGGAACAGTGCCCGTAACCAAAGCCCTCGGCTCGTCTGACCCAGGCACTGGCATGAGGCCCACCTCTCACCGCTCCAGCCCGAAAGCTCCTACCCCTTGGCCCAGGACAGAATTTACTCTTCCAGCGACCTTGTCTCACTACGTAACTGATGATTGAGCTTCAACTTGACCAGACAGTCCCTTTTTCCTGCCCAAACTACAGCCCAATTTAATGCTCATGCAGGTGATGTTTTCAAGGGAGAAACTGCCTGGCCTGGACCCCATGCCAGTCCCTCCCCACTCTGGCACTTGACCCCTCCAGGAAGGCTGTGAACAGTCATGTCAGGGAGAAGGAGACGCAAGACAAAAGGACATTATTACGGTGCTTTTTCCGTTTTTCTTTTTGCACAAAAACAGTCCATTTATTCAAGTGTTCTCCAGCACAAGTACATTAGAAAGGAGCTTTATTATATTCTTCTGGGCACAAAAAAAAAAAAAAAATGTGATGAAGGCGGAACTGACAGACTTTCTACATCTGCTGTACGCATTGATCTCTTTAATTATTTCATAAACAGCTATGTCACGAGCATCACTTACACAGAGATACAACAGAACACCAGGGGGACGGGGCCGGGGGACCCGCTGGGGGCGGGGGGGCCCTCTCCCACGCCCCTCCTTGGATGTCCCAGAACCAGACTGTGAAATGTACATTATTATTTTCAATAAATAGAGAAGCAACCCTAAAAAAAAATACAGTGGTGAAAGGATGCTGGAACCAGGAAAACAAACAAACGGAAGAAGAAGGAGAAGGAGAAGAAGAGGAGAAGAGGAGGAAGAAAAAGAAGAAAAAAAACCCAAAGGAAAAAGAAAAAAAAAAAAGGAAAAAAAGAGGAACTGAAGAGAAAGGGGGGGGGAGGGGCGGGGAGGAAGTCCTGCATTTAGCTGCGTGGAATGTGGAGTAAAAGTGCTCTGCCGCCGGGGTCAAAGCGAAATCGTCTGTAACAGTAAAAGGTATTACCAAATCAGCTACAGAGTTTATTCTTCAGTATGAATACATGATTTCCCACAAATAAGTAAGCACCCGCTACTTCAATGCCTCAGCTAAAACACATGAAATCGCTCATTTAGTTTTCAAGTACAAAGTTAAAATGCCTTTTTAATAATAATATATCAGAGTAAAATAATAGTCTCTTTTAAACTCCACTACAAGAAAACAAAACAAACAGTCATTGTCCAGACAGCAGACTTAATTTAACAATATATATTTTTAATAAAATGTTTTAGCACCTTGTTGAGTCACCTCCTCCCTCTGCGTATTCTAAGAAATTTCGGCATTTTTTGGGTTGGTTGGTGAATTCTAGGGCTGTGCGACCGAATCAGTCTGGGACGTGAAATGGGACTGCGGGCGAGGCTTTTGATCCCTGCTCATCTCCTCAGGTGTGGGGTGGGGGGAGGGCTGGAGGCTGCTGGACTGGGGGTCGGGGGGAGTCACCCGCCTGCCCGTAGGGTGGAGCAGATTGGGGGGGGTTTTCCAGTTACCAGAGTTCCAGGAGTCCGCGGGCCTCCGTTCAGACAATTCAGCCCGTCACAACTAGCAAAGGGACCCTGCGTGCTCGTCCTCGGGGTTCAGACCTGCCTGTTCCTCTCACCCCAGAAGCCCCACTGCTGAGGGAAAGGTCACCAAACAAAGGCCCGCTTCGGCCAGGTCTCTGAGACACAAGGGGATGGGAGGGCTGCCCTCGCTTCCCAAAGACACCCAGGCTTTCCTTTACCACAATGTAAAGAGATTCGAGAGCTTCTGCTAGCATTGTGGAGTCAGTCAATCCTTGCCATTAATCTTCCCTCTTTCCTCCCAGACCCTGCAAACAGGCGTAGTTAATCCCCCTGCCTCCGCGGGGTCAGGCCATGCTAGCTCCAGGCCAGTCCTCCATAGCACCCTCCCATCCTGTGCTGGAGCAAAGCCTTCAGCTTTCCTGCCAAGGACAACTCCAGTGTCACCTCAAATCACAACCCTAGGAGCAACCAGACTAGACAATGCCCAAAGAAAAATTCAGATTCCTCACCTCCTGGGATCAGTATGGGGCCTGGCTAGAAACTCTCTTCTCGCCAGAATCTTGGGTCAGCTATCCCCCTGACCAAGGGAAACAGCCAGTCCTCTCCAGATCACAGTGCCAGGGAGGACCCAAGGCCCTAATCCACAGCTTGAGGGGGCTAACGACCCTCTGGAAGGCCCTAGTGCCATAGCAACTCTGGCCAAGCAGAACGGTGGCAGGAATTCAAAACCTCCTCCAAGATCTACTTTACGTATACTTAGATCATCAAGCATAGGAAGACTACGGGTTGCAGTTTTCTTGCAGAACACCTCCCAGAGGGCTCCACTGAAATATTCCCTCTCTTGCTCCTGCAACAGACCTTCTTGTGCTAGAGACGGTGGGTATTCCCATCTAGGCTTTCCCAGAACCGTCAGCAAAACAGGAAGGAGGGAGAGCAGTTCGATGTCCAACAGCCTTTCCTGCTGCCCGGTCTGCCTGTCCCAATCCACACCCTAGCGACTCACCAAGACTCCTACAGGCATTTCCACCAGACAACCACTCCCAGGCCTGTCTCAAAAGCTAAGAGGTCCTGGATGCTCTTTGGGGAAGTTTGCTTTCTAGAAGAATGTTCAATAGCAGGAAGACTCTGGGGTCTAGAGAGAAAAACAGATAGTAAGAGGCTCATGTCATCTGCTGACTGCAAGAACTCTCTCCCCACCTGAGTCTTCACCTGTGGTTCCCCCAGCCTACTGCTCTCCAGTCAGTCCCAAGGGTAAGGGGCTTAGCACCAGCCAGCTCAAGGCTGGCCCACAGGGCTCAGCAGCCGCCTGCGAGAGACTCACTTACTCAAGCAGGAGACTGATGGCTCTGTGACTCTGGCACAAGCCCCCGGCGACTTACCCCAGACAAAAACCACCAATCTCTTTGGCACCACCTTCCACTTGGCACCTGCAACAATTAGGGAGGCACCATCCTCAGTCCCTGGAAGCCCTGGTTTCCAGGGGTAAATGTCATCAGAAAGAAAATCCCACTGGGGACACACTCCAGAATTTTCCGGAGGCCTTCTTGGTTTCTCCTATTCCACGCTTCTATCCTCAGCTTTACGAACCACAGCAAGTGCAACGACCCCCGCCTTAAATCCTCATACAACCCTACGTCAGCCAAAGCACAAAGCCTTCAGAAGGCGACTGGATTTGTGTCCCCAGAAGCGCCCCACCCAGGGCTAGCAGCAGACTGTTGTGAGCATCTGAAGTGGTCAGGTTGGCACATTCCCAAGGTCCCCTGTGCCCTCCCAAATTCTGATGGGAGACCAGGCCTGTGGGTTGGGCTGGAAGAAAAGCTGGTGATAACTGTCATCTGGCCCATTCCAGGGCCCAGTCAGGTTGTTGGGACCAGGAGGAACAAGTGCTCTTATGTACATCAGCCACAACAACCAGGCCTCCTCCCAGCAAGCTGGCCAGCCCACACTAAGCCCTCAGGCTTGCCGTGTTCCATGGCTACCAAGTTTCTTCCCCACACCAACCCCCCCCCCCCCGCCCCCATGGGGTGGAGCTTGGACCATCAGGAAAGGCAAACTCCTTCACATAAGCAGTGGGGAAAAGGCCCAGGAGGGCCAGGAGAGCTGGGAAGTCTGTTTGCAGAGGAAGGCCCATGAAGGGCCGGTCCTGACACCGGGGGCTGTGAAGACCATAGCATTGGCCAGTGGGGGAGGGAGCACCTTGGACTGCCTGACGCAGCCCCTCCTCCCCGCAGCCCTCCTGGAGTGCTGCTGGTGGACCCAGGCCAGGAAGATGGGGCCCGGCTGGAGAAGGAGGGGGCAGGGCGAGCACCACAGTTAGGTACAGGGATTCCAACAAGGGAGAGGCAGAGGTATCCCCCCTCCTAGCTGCTCCAGCCCCAAGGGGGCTCATCATGGCCACCTGCCACCACGTCACAGAGCTGGCAGGAAGCACCTGGGTGGGATCTTAAAAACCAATCTGACCAGGAAACCAGTAGCTTGAAGCCCAGGACCAAGCACCTCTAAAAGGAACGGGAGACTGTGGCCACCAGCTGTGAGCTTACTCCTGAGCAACGAGCAAGGGATTCAAAGCCTTGGTTTAGTTTTGTCACCAATTGCTAATTTCCTTTATTCAAAAGATAAGTTTCACCGTCCCATTTTTTTTTTTTCCCCAATGGAAGCCCCCTGGCCAAGACAGACCTGGATGTCAAATTTTATTTTGGTTGGGGGAGAATAGGTAGGGGGAGTCGAGGGCTGACTTGACTGGTGCCTAGAGTTGCAGGTCAGTATCACAGGTTGCTAACAGAAGAATCTTTTGACATCACCAGGGGCAAAAGAGATAGAACGCTACCTGCTAGAGGAGAGCACCTGCGGAAATAAAACCTCCTCCTTTTCCTGCCTTCAGCACCTAGCAACTTCTGGGATTGACGGTCTACCTGCAATCAGGGCAACAGAGGTAAAGAGCTGCAGGGCCGACGCCACCAAGTCCTGAATCCTGGGGAGGAGCGCTGGGAGCCCCTGGCTGTGTGTGCGTGTGTGAGTGCGCCCATTCTGCATCGGTAGAAATCTGTTCCTGTGTATGCGTGTGGGATTGATTGATTGGTGTGGGGCTTATGTCTGCAGTGAGACCTGGGGCTCAGCACTCTGAGCCCCCTTGTCCCGCTCCCCACTACATAATATTTCTTATACATGACCCTATCTATGTATTTAATATAGCGCCTACCACCGTAGGCCCTATCTTTCTAGGGATGCGAACTTGGGACCATGTGCTTGACAGCACACCTCCCAGCCCTGCCAGTCCCAGGAGGTGCCATCCCCCCTCCCATTATAAAATATATATCTCTATATGCCACATATCTACACCCCATCTATCCAGGCAAGCATCTGCCCATTGGGCCCTCACCCTGGAGCCACCAACGCTGGCCCTGCCTACCGCCGACACCAGGCTGCCTGCCTCGGTAGGAGGTGGAGCCAAGTGTCCGCACACATGGGGCTCCAGGTGCTGCTGGCTCCAGGTGCGAGCACAGCTATCATCAGACCAAGTACTAGAAAAGAAATACACACCACTCCAATCATACACACGAGGAGAGAGATGGCCCGGTCCTCCCTCCAGCCCTGACACACGTGACTCAAGAGGAGGGGAAGTAGAAGAGAAGAGGGACGCGCCCAGAAGGCCGGCCTCAGGGGACTCCCCTGGCAGCCCGGCTTGTCGCTGCGCCCGGTGGCCCACCTGGCCCGAGGGGTGGGGAGCCAGGGCACCAGGGCCACCACTTACTCAGAAGCACCCTGCTCCCCGCACCTTGGTTTATAACCGAAAGGAAGGGGGGGTTGGGTTTTTGTTTTCTTAAAGAAAATCTGAAAACAAACATAATTATAACCAGAACCATAAGAATAATTATAACAAAAGGTGTCATCAGCCTCCCAGTATAAAACTGCAGCCTTTGGAGATGACCAAAAACATCACATTCCAGGGGCCGGAAGCCGCCTTGTGCACAGAGGGTGGATGGTGAGGGCCTCATAAAAGAACACACAAAAGGCGACTTAGACAGGAAAGCACCAGTACGTTTTGTATGTTTTTTTATTTGCTCCAGGTGGGGTTTTTAACGGTCACTTTCCCACACTCTGGATAATTTCTGATCCCACCACAAGGAGCCCTCGAATCGGCTAATGTGAGAAATTGGGAATGAAGACCCCTTTATCCTGCCATCTTGCCGAGGGAGTCTCCTTTTTTTTGGAAAAAAAAAAATCGAAAGGTTATTGCGTGAGCCTGGATGAATCCCACTCTCAGCCCTCCACGGTCCGGCCCACCCCGTCTCACCCGTTTTTGGCAGGGAGAAGTGGGAGTACGTGGGTCCCGAACTCTCCTCCTTCGCCTTGTTAAACACCAGGGGGAAAGCCCGCCATGGCAACGATTCACCTTCAAGCTGCCTCCCTTCTCCATCCAACGTTAAAACCCTTTGCACATAAGGCAACGTGGAAGCTGATGTTTTTACTCATCTCGCTGTTTTAAAGCACCATTATGAAGTCAGGTTGTACAGTAGTTAACAGTACCTTTTATATATATATCTCATATCTATCATATATATATAAACTGTAAACAAGAGGTAACAGCGGCTTCTAGAAACTGATTTTCTTCAAGGTTTCCTGTGTGGTAGGCACCTGAAATACTGTATAAAAGGGTCTTGTGTGATCTGTCTCCCTGCTGCTCGTTGGGCTCTGTTCTGCATGACCAGGAATGGTGCTGGCAAGACAGCTCAGCGGCTGGAAGGAAATTCTGCCGCTGAGCGTCACTATTTTCCGCCCCCTGCTTGTGCTCCTATCTGATCAGGCTAGAGACAACAACAAAAAAAGATATATAGTTAAAAAAAAAAAAAATCTCCAATATATAGATTTCTGTAGAATTTCCTTTTTTTTTCTCCTGTCCTTCCTCTGCAAGGTATTGTTACTATTTCCTGTTACTGGTTTTTGCTGCAATAAACCCTCTTGTTTCAATCACAGCAAGAAACAAAAACCCAAACGAACAGAAAACCCCTCTGAAAAGAGTAAAAAACAAAAGGTTTGACCAAAAAAAAAGGGGGGGGGAGAGATGGGAGGGAGCTTGGTTTTGTTTTTAAATAGGACTGAAGATTAACATTGAAAAATCAGGAGATGACGTCCAACCCTTTGTGCAAGGCAAAGCCCTCCGGTACTTCCGCCTCTGGTTTTTGTTTTAAATTTCCTTTTTCTCTTCTGGGTGCTGATACTTCTCTCCATCCTCATGTTGTTGGTGTTTTTGTTGTGTTTTGTGTTTTTTTTTTTGTTTGTTTAACTTTGTGTCACTACCTCAGTCTGCCCTCATGTCCCTTACACACAAGCAAAATATTCCTTCAGCGGAGCGAAGAGGTGGCGGATGACCGGCACGCTCCACGACCGGCCCAGCAGTCTCTGCCTCGCCAAGCGGCTCATGTTGGAGACATCGGTATAGTGGACAGGGAAGCCAAACACCCTGGGGAGAAAAGGCAGAAAGGGCAGGGGGTTGGGGGGGGTGATCGTGGGCGGGTGCGACCTGGCTGCATCTTCCGTCTTTTGTCACCCATCACGACCTGGGCCCCCTGACACTTGCCGTGCATCTGAAGGGAGAAGACACCCGCTGCCCGGGAGTGGCCACACAGCAGAAACAAAGTTAGCATTTGGGGAAAAACAGCTCCAGAGTCTGTCGGTAATAAACACACCTCCCTAGTACCTTCCCCCGAGAGCAAATACTTGACCAAGGAGCCGTGCTGCTGCCTGGCTAGAGAAGCTTCAGCCTTCCGTTTGCTCCAGGTGTGCGTGTAAAGGGTCACTTCGGCTAAACTGCGATTACACTGGGGGCGAGGAGGCCGTCTAGCCCACATGATTAGTTTATACCCAGTCAGGACGTGAGGCCATGTAGCCCGCCTGGTCCTGTGCCGTCCTGGTTTGTAAAGTCCCCAAAACAAGTAGTAAGAGTGGAGGAAGCTCCTGGGGCTGCACTGTTTCCTGGAGGTTTAGCAGGACCCCTTGGGAGCCATGGCCCCCTGAACGGGTTTCCTAGACCCCTGTGACCCTGGGGCTGGCCTTACAATGCACAGGAGCGTCTGCCCACCCCCACCCCTCCAGGAACCTGCCGTGTTGGGAAATGCTCAAGTGGCATCTGTGGAAACTACAAGCCCAGCCCAAAGGGGCAGCGATTCCTCCCTCAGAGGCAGCAATCACCACGCGCCACGCACCCCAGGACACAAGCACGTGGCCTTGGGTACTACCTTTCCATTTCAGTGCACCATAAGATGTCCTCTTTCTCATTCATGAAGACGGGGAAATGCTGGTCTTTGCCCTGCTTTATGGAGTTCGACCTAGTAGTAATGGTCCTCACTTTGCTGAACTAGAAGACGAGAAGAGGAAAAGAGGAATGAGCACTCACTCGCTGGCCATGCATCTATAACATGTGCACCAGGCATTTGCCAGGACGGGAGAGTCAAACACTGACAAGGCCTGGTCCGTCCAGGTGGCCGGGTCAGACTCCAGTGTGAGCCTCCGCAGATCCCACTGCCCTGCTCTTCTTTCCACTTTGAAGTCACCCGGCCATTCTTAGTCCGGTCCCACTGGCCAAGGACTTGAGAGGTAGCAGCTTGAGCCACTGAACCTCCTAAGTCTTCTAAGAATGGGTTCTAGCACAGGTGTAGCGAATTGCAGGCAGAAAGGATGCCAAATCACTGAGGGGCTCCTGACAGACACCTCTGGGGTGCCAGCAGTCCCGGATGCTGGCGCCTGACCTCATGGAACCTGACGCCTGGTACACTCACTCCGGGAGATTTCTCCAGAGAGAAGTGCAGCTTCCACATCACAGGAGAACGCACCATTCTGAAGGCTTGTGCAATAGGTCCTGGCCAAAAGATTTAAGAGCCCTAGGAGATCTAGGGACCTTGGCAAAGACTTCTGAAGTGTCTGCGTCCCACAGGACCAGCAGGCAAGCTCAGCGAGGATGGGCTGAAGGCCAGGAAGGATTTCTGGTCTCTCTCCTTGCCCTTCAGGCTGTCCCCTGGGTCCTCCCCTCTGGCCGACTGGGTGTGTGACCCCGTGCCACCTCCTAAACTGCCTTCTCTGCACTAGCTACAGACACTGCCCTGGGAAGCACACTGGCTCATCCTGCCCTCTCTCCCCTTCTCCCTACCCCCCAGCACAGGGCTTTGGCGCCGGGGCTAACCTTGGCTATCCTGCCGTGCTCCAGACACTCCTGCAGCTCCAGCTTATCATTCACAGTGGATGCCAACGGCCTAGGAGGCAGAAAGAGAAGATAACGACAGAGACCAGGAGAGCAACAGGGATGCGCGTGGCGGTACCGGCCCAGCAGCCAGGACTCACACGGAGAGGTGAGAGGACCGTCATCACCCCCCACACACATCGTGACCCCTTCAAACTCCCCCAGAACATATGCACACACACTGCAGCCGTCTACGGGCAGTCCACCAAGCATTAATCCTTAAAGGGAAATTCCACAGTGGTCTCAATCTACAGATAAGCAGATAATGCCTGCCCAGAAAAAGGAAAACCCAATTACTTTTGTGCCAGTCATCTTAAAATACACTGAGTTCTAAAAATACCTTTTACGGGGCGCCTTGGTGGCTCAGTCAGTTGAGCATCTGACCTTGGCTCAGGTCATGATCTCAATCAAGCCCCGCATTATTGAGGGAGGGAGTGTCAGCACTCAGCAGGGAGTCTGCTTGTCCCTTTCCCTCTGCCCCTCCCCCCAACTCCTATGCTAATTAATTAATAAATTAAAATCTTAAAAAAGAAAAAAGGTATCCCCCCACAAAGCAAGCTTTGGGGGGCAACCAAATGTTCTGTTCTTGACTATGGTGAGGGTTGCATGGGTGTGCACACTAGATGAAATTCATCAAAGCGTGTACCTTCACTTCTGCAGTTCCCAGAAGACTAAAACTCTGTGACGCTGAACATGTCACCTTTTGGAGGGCAGAGCATATCACTGAACATCACCTTTGGCGCTGACCTTTTCTGACATTTCACACAAGTCTACCATCTCAGCATGGGGCCCACAGGGACCCCAGGCCAAAGTGCACACCTCCAGCCTCCACCCCATTTATGCACACACACATTCTACGTGGATCCACATGGCACCTCTGCTCCCCCTCGAAGTTCAGGGTTCTGGAATTTTAGAGTTGGAAGAAGGAGGGGAGAACAATCCCATAGGACCCAGGTCTGGGAGGAGACACAGAGTTCGTGGCTCCATGAAATACTGGACTACATGACCCAGTCTACTCTTTCAGAACACACCTACAGCTTGGGAACTTAGGAGGGGGCACTAAATAGTCTGCAGGTCAACCCTCCCCCAGACAGGTCTCCTTCCCATCAATAAGCCCTCATAAAACATAGGAGCTTTGCCAAACGGGTATGACTGGGGATGTTCCTACAACTTCATGCTAATGGCTGAGGGGGACAGAAGGCTGAGGCCAGATCACACGATGTTAACGATCTATAGATATAGCAAGGGTGACAATCCACTCTTAGAACATTCTGGAAAATATTGTGCTGCATCACAGATATTTAGATAGGGTGGACCCGACTCTGCTCTTGAACTGCTAATGCTCAACCAGAATTCCTTTCTCCTCATAAGCCTTTTTAAAATCCAACTATTATACTGAAGAAATCCTTATCTTCATTCCTGGACATGAACATCTCTACCTGTGTAATCGAAACAAAGAACATCTTTCCAACAAAGGATCTGAAGCCAACAAAGTGCGTGGATAGTAAGCAAAGTGGGACCCTCTGAGCTGCATGGAGCTACTTCGAGATTCCCTCTCCTGGAGCAGGTGTGGCCCAGCTGTGGGCACTGCTCTTCCCCACCCCAACTCCACCCTCCACAGCTTACCTCTGGAGACTAAGGACGAGCAGATTCTAGATACGTCACCAGTGCAGGAGAACCAACTATGTAACTCAGCAGCACAGTGATTCTCCTATTTCGACCCCTATTTCGACCTATTTCGACCCCTAGGTTTCTCAGGCAAGTATTTTCTATACCCTGACTCCCGTTCTCCCTCAAGGAGAAGAAAACAGAGAACATGGTAGAGCAGCAAGCTGGTCAGCAGGGGAGGGTGTGCCCAAGCGGGCTCACTCAGTGACCTCCTCCTCCTTGGGCCGAGCTGCCTGCAGACACCAACCCGCAGCCACCCCAGGCCCGGGCACTCTCACCAACCTGTTCATACCAGGAAGGTTCCCCCAGAAGTAGCGGGCCCTGTGTGCAGCTGACACTTCTTTGGCATCAATCATCACAGGGTTGGACTATAAAACAGGAGAAAGATTAAAGATCAGAAAGAAAGGAATAACAGATTATGCCAGGAAATTTTGCTAGCTGAGAGCCTTACAGCCTGAAAGGCACTTGCTTTCTCCTTTCTCTCAGGAAGCCACGCAGTGGGACTGCCTGAAGCCTCCAGGAAAAGCCAGAATGGAATCCAGCCACATTCCACATGCTCTCATTAGAACATTCTAGAGCACTGTAGTCTAACTGAATATTCTGTGATGATAGAAATGTTTTTTGTCTGCACTGTTCAACGGAGTAGCTGCAGGTGGCTAATGAGTACTTGAAATGAGGCTAGAGCGACTGAGGAATTTTAATGTTAACTCAAATACCACACAGGGCTGATGGCTACCCTACTGGACTACGTACCTCTAGCTGACCCAGAGGCTCTGGGCAGGAAAGTTCCAATGAGTATGGACATGTTTGCTCTATGTCCAGATTACAAGCCAAATATACGTTTGTTTGCATTTTAAGAACATCAGCTTGAGGGGTTACTGACCCCATGATTCTGGATCACGGCCTTGAGCTCCCAGACCATCTCCCCGCCCTCCCAGCAACCGAGAATGCATCTGGCCACAGAGACCCTCTGTGTGTGGTTCCAACCCGGCTCAGCACTGACAAGGGACCCACATCATGGGGAATAAATCCAGGTAAGCCATTTTTTTTTTTTTTTTTTGTAAACTTCCTAAGTGCCACAGAGCATCTGTCATGGTGCCAGGGGAACAAGGGCAAGCCATTCTGGTCAGGGAAAACGGATTTGGCCATCTCGAAGATTTCCCCCGTGAAACACCACACAGAACCCCAAACTCTAGGAGTCTGGCACCCCACCCTATTTGGGAATGGTGAAGCCCTTCCAGCCCTGAGGCCCACACCCACATACTACCTCTCAGAGTCAGACCACCAGGTTCTTTCCAGGGGGATCCTCTATCAGTGTTTCCTCCCTATCTAACCGGGAAGCCCTGAGCTTCCCGAACAGGCCCCTTGCAAAGCAGAAGTCACCAGTCCCCAGCTCCACAATGCAGATGAGACAGGGATAAAGCAGCAGCCCAAGGTAGAAGCCATTAGAGAGCTGGCCAAACCAAGGTTGCTGGCTATACCTCGAGAAATCGCGAGATGTCCCTCTTGTCACTAACGCCCATGGCCACCACATTCTCAAAGAGCCAGAAGAAGGGGCGGTCATCTCCCTCCTTGGGCCGCGCATCATGCAGCAGGCGGTAGAACTCAAAGAAGAGCCGGCCAGTGCCCTCTGAGAGGTCGGAAGAGAAAGCCATCAGCTGGGGCTGTCTGCATGGGACAGTGGTGTGGCTCGGGCACAGGGAGGGCAAGGGAGGACAGGGTCGTCGGGAGTAGCCGTCCCAGGGCAGAAATATCCAAGGAGGAAACCTACGTGCGGAAGCACCAGCTCAGAAGGTGGAGGGGTGAGTGCGGCACCTACCGTAGAGTCCTTTACGGGCAGGATTGACGATGGAGAGATCATTGCAAGGACTGCCCCCAATCACCAGATCGAACGGGCCCCACTCCTGGATCTGGGAGGATAAAGGTAATGGGATGGCCTGATGTCCGGGGACAGAGGCAGAAAGGAAGAAGGAAATTATCTGTGGATTCGGCAAAAAAGTACTTTGGCATGGGAGAGAGGAGACCCAGCTGCTTGGTATGCCCACTACATACACTCGGATGTACATACTACACACACACACACGCACACACACACACACACAGCACCATGGACAAGTCACTGAGGCTGAGTTCAGTTTCTGAAACAAAGTGAAGGGATCCAACTGGATCATTTCTGAGGCCAGCAGGGGAACAGTGTGCTCCCAACAGAAAAAGCAGCCACTTAGAGGGGGAAGGCGGTCCGGGCTAAGCAGCTGCATGTGAAGGTAGTTTGTGCTTCTGTGCACTTTGGGCAGGGTTGCTCGGGCCACCTGAACGCCCTCCAAAAGCCCTTGGTCATCCCTGAGGGCCTGCAGTTACAGGGGTAGACACAGATAACTGGAAAGGCAAAGGGTCATCTGGGCAAGACTCTGCCAAAGCCATCTCCTACCCCCTGCCGAAATGGAGGCTGGTAAAGCTGTTGCCCAAAGTACCGAGAAAATGGGAACTGAAGCACTGTGCTGCAAAGGCCCTGCAGCTAGCCAGGGGGCAGCCAGGGCCTAAATCCTGGGCCTGCTCCCAGTTCCCATTTGGATTTGCTCATTTTCCTCTCCAGACAGGGAACATGGCAGAGGAGATAAGACTGGGGTGGGGGTGGGGGGGAGAAAGGAAAAGAGCAGGTGAGCAAAATGCAAGGTGGCTACTGCCGCCCTCAGGAGCAAAGTGCAAGGAACGCAGAGGAGGTGGGGCGGGTCCCACTACACGGACATACATGCTTCTGCGTGACGCTGCGGACGTCCCCGACGTACATGATCTTCCCCTGGTGCCGTACCATGCCCACCGTGATGGAGTCCTCGCACACCTCGGAGGCGATGTAGCGGTCCACCTGAATCCCCAAGTCCTTCAGCACCAGAAGCCCTGTGCCAGCCAGTAGAAGGCACGGTCACTGGGGCTGCTTGCCAGCATCCTGGTCTTTGCAGGGGGCTCTCTAGTCGGCTGGACACGTGGGCCAGCAACAGCCTTGAGCCTCACCCTGCCTAGGAAGCTGCAGGATCCTCCTGGATCCTATTTTATGCCTACTTTGATCTACTTAGAAGGCTGTCAAGACCAGACAAGAGGTGGTTTCTGGAATCGGAGAGAACAGCAGGTAACTTTTTGGGTGGCCTTTGTTGTTCCTACATCCTGCATCTGACTGTTCCTTCCTCACCCCCCACCAGCTATGGCCTCCTGCTGTGATTCCACCCATCCTCCAAGACTCAACACAAATGCCACCTGCTCTAAAAAACGTTTCATCACCCCCACTCCCCCACACCCTGCAGCCCCCTGGAAGCAACCCCCCTCCTCTGGAGACCCCCAGCACTTTGTATAGCTCTCCACCTCATCAGAACAGTGGGTATTTCTACTTCAGCCCTTCTCTTGGGTGGTAAATGCTCTTCAGACAGAGAAGGAGCTCATCCGTGTTTTCCTCCTGAGTGAACTACACTCACTTCCTTGCCATGATGGCTTCACAACTGTTTGCTGAATTGAGGGCAAGGAAACCATTAGAACAGACCCTGAGAGTTTCTGGAGAAATCGGGTACAGCAGCACCATTTCCACTGTCCCCACAGATTCCCCCCGCCCCCTACGAAGGAGCTTTTATAGCCTCTTGGGGTGTGGTGTGGTTTATGTGGGCCTTAAGGTTCTGGCAGGGGAAACCAAGGCTGTAAATTAACTTCTCTAGGTTTATAGAATATCAACGCTGAGCTGAGAACAGAACATAAACATCTGGCCTGGGACGCCACCATGTCCCAGCCGTCTCCCTTTGGTCATGTGAAGACACAAGTTCTAAGGAGGGTTATTCCTTTCTTAAGAATGGAGAAGCCATGGGCTGGCCTGGGGACACGGCAAAGGGATGATTATGTGTCAGTAACACCTTTTGGGAGGGTTCTCTGGCAAGGTCAAGAACCACATAAAACAAACTTCCTAAGGGTGCCCAGCACTCCCTACAAGAGAATGGTTTACGTATATAATGATGTGTGTGTAACGATGCTTGTCACAGGCTGCTCATAATAGAGAAAAAATAGTAAACAACCCAACAGAGGGTTAGTTAAATTACGGTACTTTCACCCAGTGGAATCTGATGCAGCATTCACAAATAAAGGATATAGTTCCATATTAACATGAAAAAGCAGTCACGATATCAAATAAAAAGGCGAGTTACAACACAGTGTGCATTTTACTATCCTTTCATTTTATTTTTCTATCTCCGTAGGATTCTAAAAACACATACACATATGTGCACTGAAAAAAAAAATAGAAGATATACACCAAAATGCTAATTATAGATTTATGGGTGATTTAAATATTCTTTAAACTCTCTTGTTGATCTTTTTTTTGTTTTTGTTTTTGTTTGTTTGTTTTTTTTACCATGACTGACAGTCATCGTACATAGAACGCTGCCTATGTTTTCGTTTTGGTCGCCGAGTCTGTCCTTTTGAGGCTTTGTGAAAATCTTCAATAACCTCTGACTAGCGATCACCCTGTCCTCTGCTGGAGCGCCTCCCCCACTGAGAAATGGTGTCCACCAGACATGGTGGTTGACCACTGACTGTACTTCTCACTGAACACAAAAAAAGTTTCCTCTGAGGGGTAACACTTTAACAGCTGTAATGTTAACTAGCATTCTGCTTTGCCAGAATTAAAACATAGGTGATCCCTCAAGTGGAGCTCCCCCATCCCGGGGTGGGGCTGGTGTGCCACACACTCACCTGTAGCAATTCCATCAAATAGAGACAGCACCCGGATGGGCTTCCTCTTCTCGGCTGGGACAGGCGGGTAAACCTTCGGAGGGTCCTAGGCAGCGAGCACAACAGGCCAGGTGAACGCCTGAGAGTACATTGCAGGTCTGCACCCAGGGCTGGCCCTCCCGGCCGACTAGGCCCACTCTGGCCTTCTGAACCCACACCCTTGCAAGCGGCACAGGTGCTTCTGCCTGTTGCCTGGGGCCCCATGAGATGCTCCTGCCAGGTCTGAGCCTGCCCTCTGGCTCCAGCAGGGAGGAGGTGAAAAGAGGCACCCCAGGCCCAGCACTCACAAATTCCTGGTCGTGGTTATTGGCGAAGAACATCTGGAGCCGTGAGGGCCAGTCATCCCGCCGCCGCAGTAGTCCGTAGGTGCCCTTGTGCCCGCACATGTAGCAGTTCCAGGGGTCCTCCTTGATGGCTGCCTGGGCGGCCCCCGGCCCCACTAAGAGATCCACACACTCCACACAAAAGCACCTGGAAGGAAGCCCAGTGTGGCAGGGGGGGCCTCTAAGCCCCAGATGGAGCCTGGCTGGGGAGGGAGCCGCTACAGGGTGGGCCAGGGAGGGGTGGGAGGGGTTAGCCTGGGAGGGGTTAGCCAGGGAGGGGAGAGGAGGGGGGGAATGGTGGGGAGGGACCCTCACCTGCAGCAGTTATTGTTCCCACACATGAGCACCTCGCGCCCCCCACAGCAAATGGTGCAGTAGGACTGGTAACCATCATCATCGTACTGGTATGCGCACTCCAGGAAGCAGTTCTAGAGGGCGGGGCAGAGGGTCAGAGACCACCAGGCTACAGGCAGCATGGTCAGGGCAAAGGCAGGCTTTGAACCCAGCCTCGGGGCCCTCACCTGGGAACCTCAACTCGTTCTTGCAGACACGAGCCTGCCAACCTCTTGAACCACGGACCTGGGAAGAGGCTAGCAGGTCTCGCAACCCACAGCAGTGTGTGAGAAGGACAAGGGCAAGGCCAAGGAGGGGGCGGCACCCCCTTGCTCCTTGCTATAGCCCTGGGCTTTTTTCCTGGGGCCCCAAGGACACGGCAACTCACCCACTTGTCAGCCACTCTCTACCCTCCCTCCACCCTACTATCCCATACTAGGGACTGTGACACAGTGAGCCCATATCTGGGGACCCAAATGGGCTCTGGAGGGAGAAAGAATCTTCCCCTCCTTGGGGAGGACAGATAACACTGTCGAACACTCTGAAGCCCAAGGGTCTGTTTTATCAGGACTCTGTGTCCAGAGCAAACCATGGTGTCAGCATGGCAGCTACTTTAGATGACTACAAGACCAAAGAGCTGAGAAGGTGCAGACAACCGGGGACTGAGGGCTGCCTTCAACCACGTCCCTGCTGGATGTACCCCTACCTTACAGTTTTGGCACATTCCTCCGACAAAGAGAGGGTGTTCCAGGGTAACATTGAGGCTCCCACAAGAGATGCAAATGTCTGGAAAGAGTAGAGAAAGAGTGAATGTCTTTGAAGGGCCCCTTCCCACCTTGGGGTCAACGCTCAGCTCCAGAAAAGCTACAAGAAAAGGGTGTGCTGGGGCAGCAGCCCAAAAAAGAAGGCAGACAAGAGTCTGGGAGGGTACCCCATGCAACAGGGAGGCATCGTGGCCCCAATCTCGAAGCCCACTCAGCTCTCAGGGCAGCAATGCCACCCATCCAGGAAAGGCAGTAATTCGAGGACAAGAACCTGCCTATGAGAAGAGGGCCTGGACCCTGGGTGACTCTGGAGATTGTCCCTGGCCAGTCCTTAAGTCTTATGCCCTGCCCCCATCTCTGCCAGTCCTGAGGGCCCCGAGCCAGACAGACTAGGCCAAGGGAGACAGATGGGAGATGCTCTAGAGACCACTGGATGAAAGAAGGCCAGAGGTCATGAATTCAAGCAAATCCAAGAAGAGGCCACCCTTCTCTGACGCACTGGAGTTCCCACACCCTAACGACCAGCCGTGCCACTGGTAGGAAAGATGGCAGCCCCAGGAAGACAGCTGTGTGTGCAAAGCAGGGTGGGGGTGGTGGCATAAGCAGGAGAGACGCTCTCACTGGGTGCCAAGGTCCCGTGACGTTCAAACCTTTCTAAGCACCTATGCTATTCTGCACCAGGCACCACACTAGGAAGCAAGCCCTGCGGCCAGACCTGGGGGCGACAGACTATGTACTCCCCAGGAGGTCAAGGCCCATCAGGACTTACCCTCGATGTTCCGGCACTTCTGCCGCACTTCGTACACCAGCCGCTCTGCGGAGGGGAGGAGAGCCCAGCATCAGAGGGGGCTGAGGGGGCCATGCCCGCTCCTCTGAATGCCAGCCTCGCCGAGCCTCTCTCTCCAGAGCCAGGCCAACTACCTCTTGTGCGTTCATCAATGATCTCCTTGACCTTAGGCTTCTCAGTTGTGCTCTTTCGGGGCTTTTTGGCTGGTGGGGGTGGTGCATAGGCAGCTGCCTCGGGTTCGACCCACATGTCTGTGTAAACTTCTTTGTAGGGGTTCTTCTCTTCTGGAGAGGGAAAGCAGGGGACGTGATCATGGCCGCTGACAAGCAGTGCCAGCTCCCTCCCCTCCTCTATTCTGCCTACAAAGGCGTGCCACTTGCTCCCCAAATTGTTCTAGCTCCCAGCTCTCCAGTGCCAACAAGCCAACGGGAGCAGCTTATTCTGAGCCCCGGAGCAGCACTGCCCCTATCCTGACCCCAGGGAAAGGGAGTTTGCAGCCACTCCCCCTGGGCCACTCCACCTAAGAGTTGGCAGCTCTAAGCAGGGCCTTCCCAACCCTGGCATGGAGCTGCCTGGCTGGCAGGGGTCCCAGAAGGCTAGCCTGGGCACCTGCATTTACCTTCGGGTGGCTCCAGGCCCTTGGGGCCAGAAGGCTGGAACCCTCCGAGAGCCCACTCGATCATCTGTTTGTTCTGCACCTCCACGGCCTTGGCAGTGTCGCTCTCATCGCTGTCATGGCACGCCGGGAACAACTTCCCCGCGCGGCTACTGGCCACCTGGAGAGCAACATGTACGGGGGAGGGTGTGAGGACAGGCTGGCGGACAGCAGAAGTGGCCTGGGGAAAGAGCTGGGAGAAGGGGTAGGGGAGGGTCACAGGAGAACTTCAGAGGAGGGGAGTGCAGAAAGGGGCAAGTGATGGAGGTGGAGGGTGGGGGGACAAAAGGGAGTCACAAGGGCCTTGCAGGTAGACCCTGTGCCCAGGCAGGTCTAACCTCTGCTTTTAACTCCTGCTGCCAGACTAACCAGGAGTCCCTGCTGCCTCAGCCTCCTCGGCGTGGAGGGGCACTCACCTGCAGGACCTCATAGATGGCTTTGCGGTACATGGGCTGCTTATTGTAGGTAGCCTGGTGGAAAGCGCTGCAGAAGGAGCTCAGCGGCATCAACTTCTCAACACACACCTAGAGAACCAGCCATGTTTCTCCTCCTGCCAAACCCAGCAAGTCCCTACCATGTGCCTGGCAATGGGCAGGTACTGGGGCCTTAAGACTCAGCCTCTGCCCTTGAGAGGACCAGATAGGTTGATAAGTAATTACAGGATGCTCAAAGGAAGAGTCCAACCCAAACGTAGTGGTGGTAGTGGTGGTGGGGGACCTGAATGCAAGCAGGAAGGGAGTTCTGGAAGGCAGGAGTTTGGCAGGTACCCCAGGGCAGCCTGGTTTTCTCCAGGGCTTCTTCCAGTTACCGGTGTCGAGTGGGGGCGAGCAGAGCCCACCTCTCCCACCCCAGTTCCAGATAGAGCCCCCAGCCCAAAACCACAGGCCCGAGGACCAAGACCCATCCCTCCCTGAGGCTCCCACCAAATCCCACGACTCACCACCGAGAACTTGCCGTCTCCAAACCACATGACCCAGCGGGTGCCTTCAGCTGCTCGGCTCCGGCCCGTCATCCACCAAGACACAATGCGGCCTGGCCACCAGGAGAAGCCCCGAAGTTTCCCCCACACCAGCTCCCCAATGCCAAAGCCCCGGCCGTCCTGGAGCCCCAAGGAGCAGAAGTCATTACGCGGTGGTCACGAGGCCCTGCCACCCTGATCCCCCCGTGGCAACCCCAGCCCTGGGCATCTGAGGGTCAGGACAGCCAGGAGGGAGCTCCATCTGAACCGACCAGGACAGAGCAAGACTGGGGAGACGAAGAGGCCTGGGGTCAGGTGGAGAGAGGAGAGCAGGACGGGAAGAGCTGGCAGTGGAAGGACCCAGGAAAGAGCTGGCCGAGGCAGGTGAAGAAGCGAGCCGCTCACCTCGTACTCCGGCTCATCGTCGGCTGCTTTGGTGGTGTTCTTGTCCCCAGCATCTGCCCCCACGGGCTCAGGTGTGGTGGCCACAGTGGGGGATGCAGGGTCGGTGGGCTGCTGCACTGCGGGAGGGCTGGCCTCCTCCACCTTCTGAGACTCGCCAGACCCCTGGTTTTCTTCCACAGCATTCATTACTGCGATCACCTTGGCTTTCTTCTCAGCCTGGAGAAACAAGGAACAGAAGTTACCTTGACCTCTCCAGGTTAGCACAGCCACTTGATACTGGGAGGAGTGGGAGAGGGGGCTCTTATCAACCTCTTTGTGGTCTGGAGACAGTGACAGGGAGGTCAAGGGCAGAGTTCTTTGCTCAGCAACTCGATTGGCTTGCCACAGAAAAAAATGGGAAAATCTGAGGTGGGTTGGTAAACTCAAGTCATTTGGCTGTTTTCCAACCTTCTCTTGTGCCTCTCACGAAATCTTTCTCCATCAGTCAACATCATCAGTTGTCCACCCTCTGACATGGAAAGATTTATTCTATTCAAATAGTCATTGCACGCCTTAGCTCAAGCACAGATCCTTGCTGCGTCCTCTTCTATCCTACTTCCCAATCACGAACTGGATCCTCTCGTCTTTTTTTTTTTTTTTTTTTTTTTTAAATATTTTCCTGGGCAATCTACCCCTTCTATTCCTGGTCTTGGCTTCCAGACCACAAATCTAGTTTTGTCGTGATGTCTACGATCATGAAATCACTGCTCTGCGTCCCCCTCTGCTTGAACACCACGGCAAGCCCTGTCAGAGTTTGCCTGCTCCCACGCTATTCTGGAATCTTAGGATCCTATCAAACGTACATTATCAGATTCATCGCTTCTTTCTACACACACCTTTCAGATCCATCAATGCATTTATTCTTTCAAAAATGGTTTATGGAGAACACACTACAGTTCACGCATCCTCTCTGCCATCCTGAGAAATTCACAATCCAAAACCAATCATGCTCCCATTTGGACAGCCTCCATCCATTCACTGTCTGGCGCTCATCCTTCCCAAAACCTGCTCCAGGATTCCCTAAAGCAGAGCATGAAATCCTTAGCTCTAAGAACCAGTCAACCTAATCTCACCCCAGAGACTGAATCTGAGGGACCCATGAACTCAAACTTTAAGGCTCTGCACCTGTTTCCACCACCTTCGGAGAAAAACCTCCCAACCTCAGCATACTTTCAATATGACTCCCCAGAGAGTTTAGAACTGTGACTGGAAGCCCACCCTCAAGACTACACAAGAGAATGGGAGAGGCACTTGGAGTTGAAGCTAGTCTAAGCTAGATGTCGGAGCATCTACGTTCCGGTCTTTGCCTTGCAACTCACTCAACAGCTGATTCTGGAGCAGTCCTTTCTCAAGAGTTGCTCCAACCTAAAAAAGCAATTGATCTAAAGGATTTCTATTGAACTTCTCTGACTGGTTTAAGAATCGGACGTATCTAAGTATCAAGAATGCCAAGGACTCTCCAAAGCTGTTGATGGACTCCCAAACCCTAGAGTCCCTGGTTAAGAACCTTTGTGCTGAGCCCAAAGGTCTACTGTGTTGTTGATTCATTTTGTTTCAGTCTTCCAGTCTTTATCTCCGGCCACCAACCAAACCTACTTCTGGTGGAGTCCTTGAACCCTGGAGATGGAAATCCTAGTTTTTTCCCTAACAGGATTCTAAGACGGGCTAATGCATCCTTTGCCTCCAGCCCACAAAACAGCTGGGAAAATGAGCCGGATGCCAGCAGTGGAAGAATGCAGAGCAACTGCTCTTCCTGCCTCTCACCTGCCCTCCCCTTCCTACCATCAATTATCTACCACCCCCTCCCCCATAGGAAGATGCACCTAGGTGTGCACTCAACCCCATCCTCTTCTGGAATCAGCGGTGGCAGCACTACTGAAACCCCAGATTTGCTCACAGAGAAGCCTCAGGCCTCCTTGAAATTCAGGCATGGATGACTGATCTGGACCATGGTGCTCGCATGGGTGACCCAAAGACCCCTCTGCAGGGGTGATACGGCCCCTCGCCACAACCAGGTACAGGTGGCAGAGGGCGGGAGGACCCTTCTGAGGAAAGGTGAAGTCACCTGCACAGCAAGCAGCAGCGGGTGGCTGCTTCGCGCCACCCCCCCCCCAGGTCTAGAAGGGAGTCGTGCCTGATGCCACCCTCGTCACTCCCCCACAGCCCCTTTGTCTCTCTTCTCAACCCCTCTACAGTGAGTTCCTGAACATCATTCTTCCCCCACAACTTCCCCCAGCTTGTCAGATGCTGCTGCTGACGGCTGCTAAGCGCCCCCAACCCACTAGGTGCAGGAGAACACGCACCCAGCAGGGTTTTGGCAGGCGGAGGAGGAGGAAGGGGGCCTCCATCGGGACGAGGCCAGCAGGGGTGGGGGAAGGAGGAAGGGGGTGGGTTAGCAGCAGGAGGCATGAGGAAAGGGGAAGAAGTGGCAGAGACGGTGGCTGGGTGGGGGAGGGGCCTCATTAGAATAGTCTGCCTAGGGCAGTGTGGGAATGCCTTTTTTCCACGCTCACTCCCACCCTCCTCCCCAGGCAAACAATGGGAGAAAGAAGGGTTAACTCAGGGCTTTGGCATTTGGGCTAAAGGCTCCTACCCCCAGTTCACAAGGTCCTACTCCAGAGAGGCCCAGAGATTGGGCAGGACCAAGGAAGACACCACACCACCCCCTCCCACTACTGCGGCTCAAGGAAGCCACTTCGTCTGGAGTTTATCCAGCCTGGAAAGCCACTGGTAACTCCACTCTAGTAGAGGCAAGGCCTCCCTGACCAGTCCCATCGTCCTGGGCAGCTGTCCCGCCTCCACCTTCCTCTGCGACTCGGGCTGCTTCCCGTTCCAAAGGTCAGAGGTCTGGGCGCCCATGCGGACTCCCCGCTGGTGCAGTGGATCCCAGGCTGTCCCGGGCACCTCTCCCATCACAGGCTGTCGTCAGGCTGCCCCCCCCCCCCGCCCCCGCCCCGCGACACCCGCTGATGTGCCACTGCCCCTGTCAGGGTCACAGCATTCCCTCCCACCCAGCGCCACTTCTCTCTGCTGGTCTGCCTGGTCGCTCCGAGGGACACGCGGGAGAGGAAACTGTCCCTCTCCCAAGAGGCCACAAGGCTGGCACGGCCCGAGGACAGCATGGTCCACCAGCCAGGAGCACTGGTCAGCAAGGAAATGCCAACGAGCCATCAGCCAGTTAGCTCACCAGAGGCGCTGCTTGCAGCCCAACTCCTGGTGGCCCAGCTCCCCTGGGCCAGGGCCTGCCCCCCAGCCTTCAGGGACTCCTGCCCCAGGTTCACACGCTGGGGCTGCTCTTCTGGCCCCTGCAGGGCCAGGTCCCACCTGAGCGCAGGGAGGAGTGGGGGCTTGGGGCTCCAGAGGCGGGAGTGGGTGGGACGGCACTAACTCAGCATCTCCAGAACTCGGGCAGGCAGAGCGGCCAGCTCCTGCGGGCCAGGGAGGCATACTTTGACTCTTCTCAAATCCAGAGGGCTGCAGCGGCCCAGAGATCCTCCCACCGGCCCCTGCCGCCTCCCCGCCCCCAGCCTCCCCAGGGCTCCGTCCAGGAACCTACCCATAAGGCCAGGTGCAGCCCCTCTGTGGTCCGGCTCAGGTGTGAGCCCCGGCCCTGAAGCTCTGTAAGTAGCTGCCCGTCTGGGGGGAGGGGAAGGGGGCGATGGGGCTGGGGGCGGAGGGGGCCAGGGAGAGGGGGAGGGGGGAGGCGGGGGGGAGGGCTTGAACATTTTCTTTGTCTAGAACTCCAGGTCACGTGGGCCCCGCTGGAGTGCCTGGTTGGCTGCGGGCGGGCCGGGGGAGGGGGCCGGCTCTCAGACGCTGGCAGTGGGCCAGCCCCTCTCTGCCGTCCGAGGGGCGCGGGCCGCCGCCGGGGCCTGGGGGCGCGGCTGGGCCTCCGCCCGTTCCCAGGACCCCGCCCAGGCCGGGCCGGAGGCGGCGCCGCCCCCTCCTCCGGGCCGGCCCGCCCGCCCCCTCCGCCCAGACTCTGCGCGAGCTCCGAGGGGCGCCGTGGGGCGAGGCGGGGAGCCCGCGGAGGTAGGGAAGGGGACCGGGGGGGAAGGGGCTGCTCTGCAGCGGCGGAGGTAAGCCGGGAGCGCGGAGCGGGCCAGGAGCGCCGGCCAAAGGAGAGAGGAGGTTGCGGACAGCCTGGGAGAGCCAGGAGAAAGTTGTTAAAAGTCAGTCTTCTCGGAAGCACAACCAAAAAAAAAAAAAAAAAAAAGAAAGAAAACAAGAAAAAGCTTACAGATGAGCGTAGAGGCCCAGGAAGCTGTAGGGAAAACTCAAAGCACACAGAGGCGGACAGAAGACGCCTGCAGAAATTGGGAGCGCTCCAGAACAAGAAGTGCTGGGGAGAGGGCTCTCCTCTTCATACTACAGGTGGATAGAGAGGGGTCCCTTAAAAGCGTGCCTTGAGTTCAGGCTTTGGAAAACCTCTTCCTGGCCAAGTCCCTGGGTCCCCTAGGTCACTCAGGATCTGCGTTGAATGTCCCATTTTTCTGTGTGTCAGGTGGTGGGGGGGAAGGCACACTCTTAAGTTAGAAGGACTGCAGTTTCTCGTTCCTGGGCACAATCATCTGCAGCTCAAGAAGACCACATTCCTCTCCTGGAACCTCCAGGTAGGGCCTCCACCAATTCAAGCTCCCTCCTCCCAGCAGAGGCCCCTCCCCTCAAGGAGACACATACGTTCTCTCACATACATGCGGGCACACACACACACACACACACACACAGTCTCCACCCACATCAGATAAAGCAGCAGACCCTCCTGGCCCTGCCAATCAAAGAGTTGACAGATTCAACTAGACTTGGAGAGATAGTAAAAGGTCATTGAAAAACATTTGTGAAGATAACTGTACCACAAATACCAAGCCCCATGGACCTGGTTGGCTTGAAAGCCAACAAAAAAGTGGCCAGTATGAATGATAAATGAGGTTAAGGAGGGCAGTGCAGAGCAAAGATGAATCAGATCTGGAATGAGGTAAGATAGGAAGGAAATAAGAGATGGAAGACTGAGGTGAGAGAAAATCCTTGCCCACCTCCACCTGCCACATCCCACTACAACTAAGGCTAAAGGGTGCAAAGAGGTCAATGGATACAATCTATAGCAGTGAAGACTAACCGCAGACTCTGAGAATACCAGATGGATTGGATATTTTGGAAAGATCAGCCTGGTTTCAATGTGCACAGTAAATTGGAAGGAAGAGCAGAGAAACTGAAGGTAATTGCTCTGGGCAGCAGAGGGCTGTTGAGCCAATAGCACTTTTAGGAAGGTCTGGACTTGGGTTCTGGTTCCATTACCATGACCTTGAAGGAGTCACTTAACCCCAAGAAGTCAGTTTTCTCCTTTGCAAAACAGAAGTGATAACATCTGCCCTCCCAGGCTCTGGAATACCAGCATCTCTTAAAGAGATGATGCCCCAGGTGCCTGGCTTCCAGCCACAGTCAGCTGGGAACATACCAGCTGGCACCGATGATGATGATGCTGGTAGAATGAGGTCAAGAGCTGTGCTGTGAAGGACAGCCCTCCCATCCCTCCTGGGGCTCAGCATCCTTCTGAGAGCCATCAGAGCAAGCAAGCCCTGAAGAGGGAGAAGGACACCACATCAGAGGACTTTCTCCATATAATACTTGGGGAGTTCAAACTTCCCTCTCCCCACCCCAACTGAGTCCCAGAACTCATACAGCCAGCAGAAGGAGCCATTCCACAAAACACAAGCTCTTCTGCTCAAACTATCTTTCAACCCAATCAAGGTATCTGGTACAATTTTTCAGAAGAGCCCCATGCAGAGATGAGAAGCCCTGAATTTGTGCCTCTTGCCTGCTCTCACCCTTTGAGGAATGCAATAGCACTTCCTTCACTTCATCTCTCACTGATGTCTCCTCAGCATTCAAGGCCTGTACACGAGGCCACTTTAGGATACCCCCCCCCACCCCCAAAGCCCGGCCTCCTCTCAAAATGAAGTTTCTGATCTGGCTTGGCTGGATCTTTTTAAAGACATTCTGTCTCCTTTCTGACCTCTCCTTTTCCATTACTACGTGGCCATAACACCTTAGACTCTATACTCTTTGGTCTTGAGACTCCTTCAGACGGTGCTAATGATGCCTATGCGTGCAGCCAGAACTCAAGGTGTCAGAATGGAGCAAGGCCATCAGTTTCACTTTCTCTTGGCCCACTTATAGTCTTTCCCTCCAGCTGCCAAATTTCCTTATTCTCATCTTCTAAAATTAAGCTCAAATTTTACCTCTTCCACACAGCTCCCAATTTAAGCAAAAGAAAGCCCAAACTCAAAGTTGTCCTATTGCCAACCTCGGGCACCATCCCTCTATCTGTAGCTATGTGGACAGGAAAGGTTCCCTTCCCTTCATGAGTCACTCAGAGAGTCATGTCTTCTTCATCCTCAGTGGACAGAGACAGGCCCCAAACAGAAGAGACCTCAGATTTAGGACAAGGGGTGACTTTAGCAAAATGTCAGGAAAAAGCCAAGGCAGGTTTCAAGGATCCTCAGGTCATGTATGTCCTTGACCTTCCAAAGCAACCCTCCTGGTGTTTACTGAGCTAGGTCTTTTTTTTTTTTTTAAGTTTATTTATTTTTTAAGTAATTTCTACATCTATTTTTTTAATTTTTTTAATATTTTATTATTTATTCATGAGAGAGAGAGGGGCAGAGACAAGGCAGAGGGAGAAGCAGGCTCCATGCAGGGAGCCCGACGTGGAACTCGATCCCGGGACCCCAGGATCACACCCTGGGCCAAAGGCAGGCATTAAACCGCTAAGCCACCCAGGGATCCCCTAATTTCTACATCTAACGTGAGACTTGAACTTACGACCCTGAGATCAATCCAACTGAGCCAGCCAGGCACCCCGAGATAGGTCTTTTGATTGTGATAAAGATAGTCAACCCGAAATAGGAGGGTTATGTAAAACGAGCCAGGTTCTTAGAAACGTGATAGAAGTACATTGAAAGGGGGGAACTCCTGGATGAAAAAAAGAGCTGGTGGATGTCAAGAGCCTAAAAGAAGTGTTGGAGAGGAAGTATCCAGGATGCCCAAAAGAGAGAGTGACCTGAAAGAAAGGGCACATTTCCTGTATGACAGGCAGAGAGCAGGGATTTAGCCTCTTTTAAGGACACCTGACTCTTTACCCTGACCCTGGATTCATCAAGGAAACTTCTAATCTTAATTACATTTTTCCAGTGACTCTGATACCCATAAGTTGCCAGAAGGCAAGAGGACAAGTATTAGGATCTGTGTAGCAAGGACAGGTCCTGTTATAAATCGGTAAGTTTAACAACCTGGTGTACGTCGCTCTCCTGTGTTTCCGAAGAACATGATCACAGTAAGTGTGGTTAATCTGACTTTCCAGCTCAAAGAACTGAGATGAGGCACTACTAGGCCATGAGCACCCCCGTTCCCACCTCGTGCCAAGAGCAGTAAGTCCCACATGTCAAGGTGGGAATGCCATATCTGCTGGGCTGATATTAACTCAAAGTTCAGTGTTCTTTGGTCTGCATTGACATGAAATCCAGTGCTGGAAGGGGGGGTGTTATGTGACTTCTATCAAACAGGATATTTAACTACTTGAGTCCCTTTACTCAAAACCAGAGAAGCTATGATCCCTATGAAGCCACCTGCAAAGCCCCACATCGAGGAGTCACGGCATATATTTATTACCACATAAGCTTTCCCAGCCATCCCAAGGCCAAGGAGGCTTCATCCCCGCAAAAGGCCATGAGATCAAAATGGATGTCTCTTCTGATCCTTCCCTTCTCCTGCCTACAGCTCTAAAGCCTTTGTGCTGTGCAATAGACTCTGACTACCTGCTGATTACAGGCAACACTCTGCGTGGCATTCAAGGCCCCCACGATCTACACAGCACTTACATCACGAAGCCCACGCTCTGCCCACCCACTTGCTATTCCCAAAATATGCCCTTTCCCTGCCTCTGTGCCTTTGCTCATGCTGTTCCTTGCTCCTCCCCTGCAACTCCCACCAGCCCCAATCCTATCTATCCTTCCAGGCCTGGTCCACCTCCACCAAGAAAGTTTCTTTAGACCCAAACTGTCCAACAGGGTAACCACTCACAGCATGTGCTATTTCAATTAATTAAAATGAACTAAAAGTTCAGTTCCTCAGTTGCTCTGGCCACCTTCCAAGTATCCAGGAGCCCCATGTGGCTGGGGGCTACTGTCCTGGATGGCACAGATCTTTAAAACATTTTGATCACTGCAGAAAGTTCTGTGGGACAGTGCTGCTCTGGCCCCTCCCTCTCTCCTACCCCCACAGAAAAATGACCCTGCCCCTCCTCCACCTCACTCCCATAGCACCTTGTAATCCTCTCTCTTAGCACCTGCCAATATTTGCCCACTAAGGCAATTGTGTACTCATCTTTCTCCTCCACAGGATTAAAAATTCCTAGAGGGCAGGGCCTGGACCTTAGCTTCCTATGGAAGCAGTGTGGACTGGAGCTCCTTGCACGCTGTAGAGGATTTAAACAGTGTTTGTGGAACGGAATTCAACATTGTCTCGGGAGCCTCATCTGGAATCCACTGCCCAAGTTCCCAATTGGGGACAGATATTTTCCAGAGCAAAATTCTAATAGGTGCTAAGAGGTCCAAGCCTAGGGCCCCCCCAGAGAGGCCAGGAATCTTTGTTTGCCTATTCCCCTGCAATCCATATGGAGGTTGCAAGCAAATGACCAGGACTGGGCTGCTGGCAGTGAAGCTAAAAATAGCCACGGAGCCAACAGCAAGGAGTTAGCAGGACTTGTTGCTAGGGAGACCAGTCGCAGAGAGAGCAACTAAGCAGGAGAGAGTGTCAGACCTGCACCTGGAGAGCAGAGGCCATAGTTGGGGGGGTGGGGAGCTTGAAGTTGACAGGGGTCCAAGGCTCCCACCTAGAGATGGTCTGTCTTCTGGCAGCTCCTGACTAATGCTCTAAGTGGGGCAAATGTTCCCCCTGTCCCTCAGTAACCCATCTCCATGGAAACCACCATTACTGGGGTGAAGTACCAGCCCCTGGAAGGGAGGCCTCTGCCTAGAGCTGGTTGTTATGGCAACATTACCCCCCCTTCCTGTCATTCTCTGTCTCTGGGCTTCTCCTGTGGGGGAAAGGTGGGGGCCTGGTCTTGGCTTAGCCAGCGTGACCAGGAAACACCCGCTTCCTGACAGGAGTAACCTGCAAGGGGCTCTTCAGAAGCTCCTGGGAACCCAGCAAGGCTGGTCAGTCCTCAGCACAGGGCAGAGCTTCCTTTTCTCCCTGCAAGGGCCCCGTGGATCTTCTGGCCAGGAGAGTCCCAAAGTCGGTTGGGTTTAATTGTATTAGGATCACCCAAGGAGATTTTCAAAAATATAGATTTCTGGGCCCTGAGGAGATCAGCAAGCTTGGGGCAAGGCCTGGGGAATCTGTTCAAAAACCTCCCTAGGTAATGCTGATGCTTGCCAGGTGTGGAAACCACTAAAGGCCCTGGCTGTCCTGGTTACAAATGAGGAAACTGAAACCCACCCAAAGGGTCAGAGCCACTAACTGAAGAGGAAGCGGTCTGGAGAGAGGAAGGGGTAGGCAGAAGAAGATGCAGAGGTGAGCTTCTCCAGTGCACGTGTCTGAGGTGAGGCCGCTCCCCTCCTGTTCCCCTTCAAGCCAGAACACGCTCTATCTGCTGATCCTCGATTGTGATTTAGAACTGAGCCTCTCGACAAGCCATCCCCTGTAGCACAAAGCAGAGGTAATGGGGCTGGACAGTCTGGTTCCCAGAGTGCACAGCATGGTGGCAGTCCAGGCAGATGATCTGGGCTGAAAGAAACTATCCTCCTTCGGAAGCAAACCAAAAGGGTCACCATGGCAACCTGCAGTGTGCTGGCCTGGTTGGGCTCTGGGCCATCTTCCCAAACTTGGGCCTGAGGTGCGGCGTTCAGCAAACGCCGGGGGGCTGGGACACCCCATCCCCCTCGCCAGTCTAAAAGCCCACAGCAGAGATGTGCTGTACTCCCCAGGGAGCCGACAGCCAAGCCTGCCTGGAAGGCACCCGGACAGGACCCCAGAATCCAGGAGCTTGGCAGTCCTGAGCCACCTGCAGTAGCTGGGGGGAGGGGAGTGGACACTGTGGAGGTGGGGGAGACTGGCCTCCACCCTTCTGTTACTCAGCCTAATTGTGTGCCCAAGACCCACCGCACATGGAACCACAGCCCTCATCCAAGACAGCATGCAATTAGATGGTAAATTATGTGGTGGGGATGCTGTCTCCGTGTGCTGAAGGAAATCAGAGACCAAGATCAGTAAGGGCAGGAACGGGAGCGGGAGCGTGACAGGGGCTGAGCTAGGAGTGAGCACAACCTCCCAGGGTTTTCAGACAAGAGAGGCCAGATCTTTAGGGGTGTCTGCAGTTGCCTGGGCTCCCCAGCAGATGGAGGGCAGGGGTGTGAGGCATAAGCACAACTGGAGGGAGGAGGAGCCCTGGCGCCCGCTGCACAATCCACACACTCAGATGTACTCTTCTGAACTGGGGAGCGATAGAGGGTCAAGGAGGCACCTCCTGACTGACCCCTCATCTCATTTCTCCCTACCACGACCCCAAGCAGCCTTCACTCCTCCCAACCTTGTCGACCCCAAGCAGCCTTCACTCCTCCCAACCTTGTCGTTGTCTCCAGTCACTGCTGCACTTCCCTGATGCTGTGTGCCTGGAAGCCCCAACTCACCAGAGCAGCCTTGAGGCTCCTGGACCTCACTGCACCCATCTGCTTTCTCCTTCCCTACCGCTCCAGGTCTGCTCCAAAGCACCCATCTGCCTTCTCCTTCCCTACAGCTCCAGGTCTGCTCCAAAAGGGGAAGGCTTCCCTGCAAGGCCAGCTCTCTCCTCCGGATCACTTTCATCCCCTAGATCAGAGCCCTGGGTGTGCAGGGCTCTACCTCAGAGAGAATAGAGGGCGGGGTCTGGGCAGGGAGCAGGGGTACAGGTGGCAATGTTGCTGTCCCCATGGCCTTGGCCACGTCAACACAAGGAGTGGGATGTGAGGTCTCGGCCTGAGCAGAGGATCACAGCTGATGCCAGGACTAGCTTCAGTAGGTGCCTAGCTTCTCTGGCTCCTGGTTTCTGATCAGTCTGATGGGACCACCAATGTCTGCTGAATATTACAGGGAGGACCGAAGGAAGGCAGGAAGGTGCACCATTTGAGAAGTGGAAAGAACCCTATGTCCAGGTGGCCTGAGCACTTGTCGATGTTGTCACTTAGCTTTAGAAACCTGAACCTAAAGAGAAGTGTGAGGGGTCAAAAAGAACCTGGTAAACCCAAACAGACTGCCTTCCCCTCCCCCACCCCTGCTCCAGGCCTGGGGGTCAAAGGGAGGGGCCTCAGGGACCACCATTCAGATTCAGGCATGCAGACCCTCTCAAGTTTCAGAGTCCTAAGAGAAGCCCCAGGAGGAGCCCGGCAGACTAGCATTGCGGTAAACTACTGCTGAAAACAGCAGGAACGCCTACCATCTCCATCCCAAAGGGAAAATTTGAATTCCTGTACCAAGTCCTTTCCGGTCTTCTCCCCCCCACCCCATGTTTGGAAACAGTTCCTTAGCTCCGCCTCAGACTCGCACTTCTTTCCTCGCTCAGTTATTCCCAGATCAGAGAGTCTCACCCAGGCTGTACATTAGAAATCACCTGGAGTGCTTCAGAAACTCCGTGGGCCAGGGCCCATCACTAAATTCCAAATGTAATGAATCCCGAGGAGGGGCCCAGGCAGGGCCGGTTAAAGCAAGACGGAATTCCCAGGTGATTCTAAAGTGCACAGAGACACACCCCGCCCCCCACCCCCCACCCCGCCCCAACGATGTGCGTGATACAATAGATGCATCTTTTGGGAAATCACTTCCGTACCAAGTTTGGTTTACTCTGAATCATCCAAAGCTTGGTGGTTCTCAAACTTCTAATAAGCCACAGAATCATCTGGGAAGCTAGCTAGAAAACCAGCTTTCTCAGGAACCACGCTAGAGATTCTGCTTCCATAGGTTCCAAAAGGGGCCTAGGAATGTGCCTTTTGAATGCACTGCCCAGAAGCTTCGATGCAGTATTATTACACCAACCTGCCCTTTAAGACACACTGAATTCTAATGGCATTTTCGTTATTTATGGAGCAAGCCCAACTCATTTCTGGTTTTTGTTTACTCCACAAAGTTGCCCTTTAAACAGCATCTAGATACAAATACACAGGACATTGAGCTGTCTCATCCCTATTTTTCTTCAATCCATCTGAGTTGGAAGTGAAAAATTAAAATATTTATACTGCCCACCATTTACTGACTACAGAGGAACAGGGGAAGAGTCATAAGGCATCTGTAAAGACTTGTAATTTAAAAAATGGCAAGTTGGAAGAAAACTGGTAAAAATCACACACACACACTCATGCGCACATGGCACCGTACCAGGAGAGAGTATAAACTGAGAGGTGGAAGGCCAGGAGGGCCAGACACTTCACGGAGATCAGAGATTAGAAAGGGCTCCATAGTCTGGTGAGGAAAGGGCTGGAATGGTTCTCTAATAGGTTCCAGAACTCCTTTGGTTCCGGAATTCCTCATGGTCCCAGGTGCCAGCTGCTCCCAGAAGCTCCAAGTCCTTCCCCCTCCCTATCCTGGTCCTGTCATGCGGGTTGTTCTCCATCCTTTGGGGCTCCCCCTCACACCTCTGCAGCATGCACTTGTCCTCACAACCCTGACCCGCAGTCTGGTTCCAGAGCCACCTTTTGAGCTGCCTGCTACACCTCTCCTGGTGCACAGACACCCTGCTGGCTTCTCAAAAGCAGCCTGTCTAATGCCTGACACAAAGGTCTGCCTCCCTCCTAAGAGAATACTTTCAGGACCTTGGGGTAGGCAGAGAATTCTTAGAGATACACACATCCACATCCATACTGAGAAAAGGAAAAAAATGGATAAATTGGACTTTATTAAAATTAAAAGCTCCTGCTCATACCAAAATACATCCTTAAGGAAATGAAAAGCCCACGCCACCTTCCGGTCCCAAACCTGCTCTTCCTCCAGGATCCTCTAGCTCAGATAATGACCACCATCCCCAGCCCCCAGATCCAAAGCAGGTTTCTCCCTGCCCTCCAACTGGAGACAATTCTATTGTGTCTGCCTCCTGTTACCTGGACCCACAGTCAAAGCCAGATGGAATGCCCTCCTAACTCGTCCTCCTTCTCCACTTTTCTGCTCTGGACTCCCTTGCAACGTTGCTGGGCTTATCTTCCTTAAGCCCATTTCTCCCTCCCCTGCACAGTGAAGCCTAAACTTCTCACCATGACAGGAAGGCCTTTGCTGATCTGACCATCTTCCTTTGCACTTTTATCTCTTCTTATGCTTCCTCCCTGATTCACACACCCTAGTTGCCAGAGCTCTCACTGTTCCCTCAACAACCCAGAAGCTTCATGCCTCCTCTTTGTCCAGTGGTTCTTTCCCCGAAATAACCTTCCTTACGTATCCCTACTAGAATTCTCAAAGGATGCCTCTGCCAGAAAGCTTCCTGGGAATCCCCTAGAAGTTCTCTCGCCATCTTTTGTGCTCACCGGACTCCTGGTACCCAGAGCACAGAACAAGCCCCACACTCTGCCTGTCCCCAAGGTCACGGTGAATATTCCAGCCTCCTCCACTGGCCATATGTGCCTCTGGGGCAGGAGCTGTGCACCTGCAGCACCACCACCGCAGTACTGTGTGTGTTCAGTGATGACTGAATTCAAGTCCATTAACTCCTTCATCTCCTTCCTGGAGTCACACGGTCCAGCCAACCTCCCCATGCTTCAGCATCCCTGGGGCCTCGTGGACAAATGGTCTGGTCTTTCCAGCAAAGCAGAGAGAACATCACCATTATACCTTCTCCATTGTCTGCCTCATAGAAAGTGCTACGAGAATGCTTCTCACAGTTGAGCCAAATATGCAAGCCATCTTGAGGTGCTCCAGACTCCAAACTCCCAGAGGATTTCTCGGCACTCAATACCCCTCCCCACCATCCCTGTCAGGGAGACTCCTGGTTCCAGTGGAAGGCCTGTGTGCTGTCTATTCTTTGGCAAGCCCACCCCAGGGTCCCCAGACAGGGCTGGTTAGTTGCTCCCATGGCCCTTTTGCTCATATTTCTAAAATGGCCATACTGGGTTGGAGCATGAGATATTATTCCCTTACCTGCCTACCTCTCTGAGGGCCGGGGGGGGGTGGGGGGATCCCAGGATAGGATTCTGGCTTTCCTTCAAATCTGTTTCCTTAGTGTCTAGAAAATGCTGGAATGCGGTAGATACCTAAATAAATAAGATACCTATCTTAAAGCCTAAGCACACAGTATTTGCTCAGTTAAGGTTCGACAAGTCTTTGAAATAATGAAGGATTATGTGATTAATGAAAAGAAAAGTAGCAATAATAAGGGAGCAGATCTTGGGAGATGGCCACCAAAGCCAGAAGCTGGAAAGTGAATTCCCAAGCTAAGGAAATGCCCCAGGAAGACGGGAGCAAGTGTCAACCTCTGTGGGGGGGTGGGGGGGTAGCACTTTGCCACCTCTCCTTTTTAGCCTCTTCCTGGCCTGGGCCTAGTGTCTGAAGATGAGCACCACGGTCAGCCTTTCTGATCTGGGCATATAACACCAGCAGAGGAAAGAGGGATGGTAGAGAAGAGGAAAGGAAAGCTAGCCTCTAGCACCAAACACGTAAATGTTACGGAAGTCTTGATATGGATCCTTATCCGGATACTTTATATGTATGCTTCTCAAAGAGGCATGCATGTAAGGTCTGAGAATGTACTCAAATATTTAATTTGGAAGTCATGTACAAGGTACTATAGGAGACAAAGGTGCTACAGAGCATGACTCCAGCTCTCCTCCCGGCAAATGATAAACTTCTGGGATCTCTGGAGTCAGCTATGTCTATCTGTCACATTACAAAGAAGGAAGCTAACATACAGAGAGAAGGACCTTCTCGAAATGGATCAGGGGCAGAGGCTGAGCCCAGACACCAGGCCTCCTGAATCTCGCTCCAACTTTCTTTAAGCCAGTCTCACAATATCAAATGTACAGTTATGAGAAAACGGCAATTTTTGAGCCCTGAAGGCCTCAGGACCAAATAAGTAGAGTGGGGGACCCATCCCGATGGCTGAAAAGGACCTAAACCTGGCAAAGGTGAGTGGCCAGCAGTGGACGGACAGCCCAGGAGGTGGCGAGAGGAGGTGGCGGGGCAGGGGGTGGGGGGCAGCTCTAGCCCTCTTTTAACCCCATACTTTAGTTTGAGGAGAAGCCATGACTGCAAACCAGGAAGATACTGTTGCAGGTGAGTCATCTGGGTGCAAAACAGAAGTAGCATGAGATCAGTTCTGCCCCTGGGAACGCTCTACAAGCACATCCGTGTGGCGCTTACCTCCTCATCTAGGGGAAATCTTAGTTTCCTAAGAGTAAAACAGGCATAAAAATAATTCTTACAGTAATTGCAGACAATATATCTGTCAAATGACAAAAATAATACAATTTAGTAATGAGTTTGGTGTCCTTTATTCAAGGAAGAACAATCCACGGATCGGGGAGTACAGTGCCTAACAAGCAATAGAGCACTCTTCCGGAGGGATTCTGGGCAGGAGCAAGCTTGACGAATGTTAGGAGACAGACGCAATGCGGAAACAGGGCAGGATTGGCTAGGAAGTGGGGAATTTCCTTATAAGGCTAGCAGGTCCTGTTTGCTAGGGAAAGGTGAGCTGTAGGATTGTGATTGATGCATGTGAGGCTTCTGGGACAAGTGTTTCCCAGAAGCTCAGGTGGACTTAGCTTTAGCTTCCTGACCTGGGCTGGGCCCCTGGAGCAGACTCAATTTTGCGGGGTTCCCAGCATATGAATTCACTTGATCACATCTTAGCTCTGGGGTGAAAGTGAATGCTCTTGGCACAGTGCTGGGCACGAAATAGATGCTCAGTAAAGTCCGACCCCCTTTTGCCTGGTTTGAGGGTTGCTGTGGCCAGCCCTGCCACTTGCTTTCTCACCACTAAAAAGTGGGGGTTGTTCTAAGCGGTCTTTTCTGTGCCCCCAGATGAAGTGAACGCTCCAGTGTGCAAATGGTCCACCCACTTAGGAGACAACAGGAGCCTCTAGGATGGCAATTTCATAGCCTATCCTAAAGGCCAGCCCTAGAAGTCACTCTGACTACAGGCCCTCATGGGAATACCTTTAAAAACATTTTCAGCCTTTTGGTAAAGTACTCTTGTCATTCCTGCCCCAAATGGCATCGCCTCCTTGAAGGGAGATGTTATTTTTGAGGCTGTCCTACAAAAGTTCAAGTTGTCATTAATTTATATATGGTGGATAAGTGAGGAATGCCTGCTGGTCACAATACCCTAAAACTGCTATCCACATACTTTGCTAATAATTTGATCTTAGTCCTTAATGGTCTACTTTGCATTGCCATGTCTCATGTCTCCTATACTAAAGCCCAAGGGATCACACCTAATTCATCTCCTTATTCCTAAAGCCCCCAGCACAATGGCACCCTACTTAGTAGGTGCTCAGTTATTGCTTATTAAATGGAAAATAGCACAGCAGGAGATGACCCTCTGGACACTCACAGGCTGTTCTTCCCAGGATGGACAGGAAACACAGTCTGTTGAGACTGCAGGGTTATAAAGTAAGAGGAAGCAACATTTGCTCGGCTCATAGAAGCAGCAGCACAAATGGCCAATAACCATATGAAAAGATGTCCAGCCTCACTTAGTATCTGGGAAATGCCAATTAAAATCATAATAAGATACTATTTTTCCCACCCATTAGATTAGGAAAATATTGATGTTGGCAATGGTGGAAGTCTTCTCATACCCTGTTTATGGAGCATAAATTGGTGCTTGCCCTTTTTGGAGAGCCATTTGGCAGATTTGAGAAAATGCAAAATACACATTCCCTTCAACCTAGCATTTCTCTTTCTAGGGGTCTTAGAGAAACAGATACACAAAGAGCCGTGACCAAGGATGTTCACCGCCGCAGTGCTCACTTAAACAACATGAATGCCCCCCACTCAGAGAACGTTTAAGTAAAATCATGGTAATCCATATGGTGGGATAGAACCATAATTACATGGCTAGATTGTTGATACTTATCGTAAGTGAAAAAACCAAGCTGTAAAATGAAACTACAATGTGGTTCCCTTTATGTAAAAAAGGAAAAGAAACAAAGGCATCTGTGAAACAAAATTATATATTTATACACACAGAGATGGATAGAAAAAAATCATGTCATGTATGCACCAAACTAACAACACTGGGCACCTCTGCTGCAGGAATTAAAATCATGGGGGAGGGATGAGGTTTTTTTTTTTAACAAGAATGTATTTGTGTAATACTGGTATAATTTAAAATCATTTAAATCATCCGGTTCCTGTTATATGCTAGCCCTGCACCAGGAGCTTATTATTTTTTTTTCTAAAGACTACTTATTTATTTGACACAGAGAGAGAAAGATTACAAGCAGGGGGAGCGACAGACAGAGCGAGAGAGAGAAGCAGGCTCCCCTCGGAGCAGGGAGCCCCATGCAGGGCTCAGTCCCAGGATCCAGGGATCATGACCCGAGCCAAAGGCAGACGCTTAACTGACGGAGCCACCCAGACGCCCACAGTAGGAGCTTTAGGTATTAAGAATTACTTTATTAACCCACACAATTCTGATATTAGAATTATTTATTCATTCAGCAAACCTTTACCCAGTCCTTCCTGAATGCCAGCCCTGGGGCCAGAGGTGCCCAGAGTGCCTGCATCTACCAAGCTCAGGTTGGGGAGAGGCAGAAAGCAAGCACTGGCAAGTGCTGCCCTCATGGACATGAGACCCGCCTGGAGTGTCCAGCGTAGCCAAAACCAGCTGTAGCCAAGGGACCTCAGGTCGGTAGGGTTAAAAGTGATGCTGAAGTTCCCACATCTGGTAAGTCACCAAGCAGCATTTGAGCTCACCTCCAAAGGTACCCTTCCCTTTAGGAATAGGCAAGCTTTGCTACCTGTAGGGCAGCCTAGAAGCAGGGGATTGCAGGGAGTGGGGTGGGGGGCTGCCTGATGTAGGAGGGGAAGGAGGCAAGAGACTAGACTTGAATCACAGATAATTTGTTATCATCACTACTGAATATGTATGAAGCATCCAATAAGTGTAAGGACGCATGAGTCCCTCCCTTCAGGATGGGAGCCAGGAAAAAGACCAGATCCTAGATCAGCAGGACATAGTATCCTTGCCTTGACATAATGTAGAACTGGGCTGGGGTGAAGAGACTATTGAAAGAGCCATAACATCACTCAGCTACAAGTGAGTCCTAAAACCATACGCAGTGGTATACACTGGAAGCCCACAGCCCCTCCGGCTGGATGACTAGCCTCCTGCACCCCCTCTGCCTCCACAGCAGCAAGAACCAATGAAATAACACATGTGAGAAGCCCCTGCTAAGCCCAAAGTACTCCCTTGGGTTTTTCTGTTCCGTTAATTATTAGAAAGAGGAACCTAGGACTTGCCCTCCTCTGGGAGGAGGAATCGCCTCCTGTCTGTCCTCCTCACTGCTGGGGTCTGGGCTGATTCGGGCTCAAGCATGGCAGAGGAGCACAGGGCGGAGAGGAGTCAGGGCACCACCTTACCCATGGGAACCCACCCACATGGGTCCCCTGGCCCCGTGCTCTTCTCCAGGTATGCCTGTCAGCACCTCTGGAAAAAACCATATGGAGACCAAGGGCTTGGGGCCTCAAGGCAGAAATCCCAGGGTTGAGCTCTCTGAGGAGGTGTCCTACTTCACCAGCCTCTCAACTGCTTGGCCAACCTGCGGCCATTTGTGGAGCCTATTCTTCCTACCCAGTATTGTGATGGGGGGAAGACACAAGTAACACATAAGAAATAGTGGAAAACATACCCTATGCAATATCACTGAGTGCTAAACCCAAAAATAGTGATAGTAAGGGCTGTGGAGTGCAGAGAAGAGGTTAGTGTGAACTGGAGAAATCTTGGGGAGCCTCATAGACTCACTCCTGAAGAGTAGATAAAGGAAAGATCAGTGGGAAGAAAGGGAGGGAGGAAGGAAGGCGCATGGCAAATATAAAGGGAGGACTGGTCCCTCTTAGAGGCCCTTTCTCTCAGAGGACAGTGGTGAAACCGGGTGGGGTGAGGTCACAGCGAGGGTTGACCCCTTGAGAAACAGAGGATTTCTGGTACCATGAGGGAGACGATGCAGGGGCCACTGCAGGTTGTATAGCAGGGCCTGGTCATGATTCAAGCAGAGCTTAGTCCTTAAAAGTAGTAGTGAGGACGTGAAGGGAATATGTGAGGGAACAGACAGGAGACAACAGCTTCCCACTTCCAGCCGGAATTCCCACCTCAGCTTCAGGGAAGGAGCAAATGTCGCCTTTTCCTCAACCAGTTACCTTAAATTTCATGATATCACTTTTGTGATATTCTAAGCCTTCTTAACATTTTTTTTCCTGGGGGAGGAAAACCTGGGGAGATATGTAGTATCAGCTGGAAAAGTAAAGAGTAAATCTCACTCAATAACTGGACTGACAAGGATGTCCTGGCAAAAGGAAATTTAGCTGAGGGAGTATTCTGAGGGAAGCAGGCTGCACAGGTGGGGCATGTGGACCAGGGAAGGAGCAGGTGCAGACTGGAGTCTGCTGGAAGCCCCAAGACAGGACAACACAGTCCTCAGGCCCCACATCCTGTGCTTTACCACCAACTTCTGTTCCTGATCCTGAAAAGGCCATGCTGCCTTATGCCCCAGAGCCTTTGCACGTGCTGTACATCTCCTTCTGCAATGCCTTTCCTTCCCTTTCCCTAAATTATAGTTCATCCTTTAAAAGCCAAAAACCACCTCTTGTTGATGCATGGATGATCTTGGCAGAATTGATCTAAACCCCTTTGGGTGATACTCTTCCCAAGGTGCCCCAAACCCTCATCCTATCTTGGGATAATTAGGAATCCTCTAGGTTTCCAGTACCCTCAGTATCTCACACAGTGCTCAGATATGGAGGGTTCTGGTCACCCAAAAACAGTGCCCTGCAAGAAGTTTTAAAAGCAGGTGTTGCATTTTGAGGTTAGGAAATGCTGGCTGGGCCTTCAAGTGACACTGCCTAGGAAAGAGTTGGAACTGTATGTAGTTCTAGGAGGGGTGGTGTCTTTTTGGGAGGGCAGGTAGTAGGATCTAAGAGGGCACGGCACATAAGTGGGAAGGGGATCAAGAGTGGGGGCTGGGGATGCCATCGTCAAGGGACAGAGAAGGATGCTGAGCAGATACAGTTGGAGGAAATGGGAAAAAATCCCAGGGCCGAGGTCAGGAAGGCCAAGGGAAGCAGTATCAGAAGAAAAGGTCGAATGTCAGGGAATGAGGTGAGGTTGCCAGAGGAGGAAGTGTTTCTTTACCTCTGGTAAGCCACTAGAAAGAGAGGCCTGCTGGTGATAGTTACTACCCTTTGGTCTGAAGGGAACCTGGCAGGCTTGAGAGCTACCTGTGTCTCCCCAACATTCTCAATACCTGCAGCTAGCTCTCCTCTAGACTTCTGGCCCAGCCCAAGGCAGGTGGGTGCCTCACTGCGGCCAGGCCTTGGCAGGCAATAGCCTGAATGGGACCCGAACCTGTGGCCAGCGCAGAAGCACAGCGCCTGCCCCCTAGTCTGAGAGTGAGGGGATCAGCAGTGCTGAAACCCACACTGGAAGTCACGGAATTTCATATGGACATCTTTAGTTATAGAATACAAATAAGGAAGGAACAGTTTTACTGGCAAAAAGTATACTGGTTTTTGTTATTGCTATTGTTCTTTTCAGTAAGCTCTACACCCAATGTGGGGCTTGAACTCGACCTGGAGATCAAGAGTCTCCTGCTTGACCGACGGAGCCAGCTAGGCACCCCAGAAAATATATTTTGGGGGCAGGGGCAGGTCTCTACTCCTTAAGTCACATATACCTAAAACATTTTAAATTAAATCAATGTTGAAAGTTTTCCTGTTAATGCTCATTGATTACCTTTATTGGCTGGGAGTGGAGAAGCAGATGCCAAAGGTTTAAAATTTACTAGAAAAGTTTTTGATGATGGTTGAAGCTGGGGGACAGGCACATGGGGGTTTGTTCAGCACACTATGCTCTCTACTTCTGTGTATGCTACAAGAAGCCCATGATAAAGTCTTTTTAAATTCTAGTAGAAAACTTAAAATTGAGAAAATGCACCTACTACCTTAATTTTTCCTGTAAGTTGAGAGAAGATCCCCTTTTCTATTGCAGCTGAGGGCGGGCTTCCATCATACTTCTTCAAGGGAGCATAGTTTTAGAACCACAGAATTTATAAATTTTCCAGGTCTAAAAGTCACTAAGCCTAAGCTTTTGGCCCCAGGGCTAAGGGAGAACAGGAAAATGCAAAGCCCCCCCTGCTGGCCGCCGAGGACTGATGAGTGGGCAACCGACCAGATGGCAAGAATAGCTCCGGTTCCTGAATTTCATCCCAAGACCACACTTCGTGCTCAGGGTCAAGTGCCTCTCTTCTCCTGGACCTGGACCTTCAACAGGCTGCCTCTTTCAGGGGAGAGAAGTTCCTGCTTTCCTGGATCCCAAAGGAACTAGAAGCAATCAAGTAGCCAAACCCATACCTTGTTCTGAACTTTTTCTAGAACAAGCTCTCACACAATGTAAACCTTCCTTTGTAGGCCTGGGGTGAACGCCCCAGATGGTGGTAAGTCGCGCCATTTCTGCTCCCTTCCTGGTGCCAAAGGTCAAGTGCCTTCTCTCTATGGTCAGACAGGAGAACAGCCCCACAAACCGGGCTTGAGGGGCTGCCGGGGCTCCTTGGTCTTTCAGTCTCCACAGCCTCACCTCCCATCACTGCTGTAGCCTGCCATGGCCTGGCTTCACCCCCATGGAAGCTTCTCTTAGGAAAATCACCAGCTACCTCCAGGTTGTCAGAGGCAATGGGCCTGCCTCTCTGGCCCTGAAGTCCTCTCTACATGGCCCATAGCTGCTGGGGTTTCTATGGATGTGATTCTGGGACTTGATCTCTTCTCTCTCCCTGTCCCGAGGTGAGCTCATCCGTTTCCCTGGACTTAAACACCAGCTTCTGCTCTTGACGTCCTCTGACCTTTGCATCTGCAGCCCGGACTTCCCAACCCCCCAGGCTCCAGGCACCTCAGCGTCTCAGACTGAACTTGTAATTCCCACCAGTCCCAAACCTGTGCCTCCACTAGCCGAATTCCACACCTGAGGACATGGCACACAATCATCACTGGGGGTTCAGGTGAGACCCCTGAGAGGTGTCCCTGAGTCACTTCCATTTCCTCCCTTGCCTCACCCCTCCCATCCCTCAGTAAGCCCTACTGACTCTATCTCTAAATACATCCCGAATCTACCCTGTCTCCATTGCTGTCCCTTTAATCCCCTGCATAGAAACCTTTAATGTACCAAGATTTACACCAGCTTCTGGCCAGGACCTGCAAAGCCCCAGGTGGTCGGACCCCTGCCTACCTTCCAGCCTTGTCTGGCCCCACTTTCTCCCTCACTCCTTTCACGCGGGGCATACTGGTCTCTCATTTTGCCAAACAAGTCGAGGTCTTGCTTGTGATGTTTCCTCTGCCTAGAACATTCTATACCCCACCTGGCTCCTCATCAGATAGCTTCCATAGGGCTCGTGGGTGGGAGGGAGCAGGGGGGGGGATTGGGGTGGTGGTGGAAGCTAGGTAGTAGAGGGATTTAGTAACAAGAGGCACCAAGGCAGTAGAGACTAAATGACCAAGGAGCAACCAGATCAGAGCCAGCTCTTGTTCCTTTAGGTCTCAACTTAAATGCCACCTCCTCCAAGAAGCCTCCCCTGACCACCCCACCTAAAGTAGGCCTCTGTTATCTCTGTTTCAGCCCAGGCTTTATTTTTCTATCTTTACTTGACTTGTTCTGTCTCCCTCCACTATCAGAATGTCAGCAACACGAGGCCAGGAACTATATACGCACAGAGCCTAGTATGCTACCTGGTATGTGGTAAGTGATCAATAAACATTTGTGGAACAAAAAAAGAAACTGGTCACTGCTTAGGAGTTACACAGTTCCCTATGAGTGCAAAAGGTTAACCTGAAGGGGACACTGAGGCTCAGCAGGACCTGACAACAGCTCCCAAGGGTGGCTGAAGCTAAGTTCTGGTTCTCCAAATCTGTGGGGCAGGCTGGGGCCCAGGCCAGAAGGCACCTCACCTCCCTTTTCCAGCGTGCCAGCCACTCGTCCCGCTTGCGCTTGCTGATGTAGTAGGGGTCCCCCGCCTGGAAGGTGAGCCGCGGCATGGGCCGCTGGCGGAGGCTGGACTCCCAGCCCAAGCCACCCCGCAGCCGGCCCCGGGAGCCCTAGGACAGAGACGACAGAGAGACAGACTGGCATTAAGATGGGCGCTGACCGTCCCACCGCAAGGTTTGTTCCTCCTGCGGGGAAACTGAGGAGGCACTCACCTCAAACACAACACAGGAGCTTTGACTCCTGGCCAAAGAGGTCAACCCTGCAAGTGCTGGGCAAGCCCCTGTTCGGGCTGGAGAAGTGAGCCACAGGGGGAGAGGGGGCACATGGACGTGACCCAGGAGGGGGGGTGCCTGGTCTCAGAGCGGGACCAGCTGGCTGCCTTGTTGGGAGGACTTCTAACCTCCACACCCATCTCCTTTCCTCCTTACAAGGGGACGTGTAAAGAAGGGGGCGGGGCCGCCTCAAGATCCCCTCACACACAGTCGCCACAGGTGGTCAGAGGTGGCTTTCTTCTCCTAGAATCAGGATCCACAGAGCCCCTGGGGGTTGAGGAAAACACTTGCCTCCATTTTCATGGATTCGATGTTGGTCTCCTTCTGTTCTTTGCCTGTGGAGAGGGAAGAACAAAGGGACTATGGACAGAGTTACAGGAGTGGCTCAGAGGCCCCCTCTTGTGCCTGGGGTCCCTGCCGCAGGGACAGGGGTCCTCCAACCATTCAGGTGTTCACAAGTCAAATGGGACGGCCCACCATGTGCTAGGCACCACGCTGGCCCCAAGGACTCAGAGTGTGGCCTTGAGCAGAGAAGGAACCGTGGCAGGTTTGGAGACCCAAATCCGAAGGAACAACAGAAAAGCCAGGGCCACGGTTTCCGGACCACTGACTCTGTCTCAGGCACACAAAAGGGGTCGTCTAGAAACAGCTCCCTTCCTAGAGGAGGGGGCCAGACTGCAAAGCCTCCCCCTGCCCTGGAAGTGAGCTCAATGCTTCTATGGAGTGAGGCAAAGATATCCTGGGTGGGGGGAGGCAATGGGGTACAGAGCCACTGGAGCAAGACTGGCGAAGCAACTTGGTTTCTGAGACTCAGTTTCCTTATTTGGAAAATCATGATGCTGGAGATGATTTCTAGGGTCCTTCTGCAGTTCTCAATACTGTGGTTTCTGTTACTGTTATTAACATCTGCCTCTGTAACCCTATTCCCCACCCCATTCTCAGGTCTCTGAACCTTCATTCTAAAAGACTTGGAGTCCAGGTGTTTCCGCATGACCTTGGTCACTTCTCCTTGCCTGTTTTCTTACTGAATCAACATAGCCAACTGTTCTAAAATCTTTAGGTTACTGGGAACATTGAGTGCCTGGAGCAGGGCTTGGCATATAGTAGGTGTTCAATAAATATTAGTTTGGATCCCTTTCCCTGAGGTGTTTCCTTGGTCCTGTCTCTTGCAGCTCCTCAGCTGGGCCCAGATTCCAGTTCCTGGAAGGAAAGGCTCCCCTGGGGGCAGAAGCCCCAGAAGTCCTGTCCATAGGAGGGTCTCATCTCATCCTCTCCCTGTTCCTGTCTAGGCCTCATGCGGGAGGGTAGCTACACTCCTCCAGAACATCCTGCGCTCCTCGGTGGTCCTCTCAGGTCCTCCCCCACGTGCCCTCCCCAGGTCCAGCACACCCTTGCAGGCTAGCAGGCCCTGGCTGAGGGGCTGGGTTAGTTATGCCCTCCAGAGCTTCCTGCGGGGTGGGGGTCGGGGTCGGGGTCGGGGGAGGACGGTGAGCTCTCCTCTCACCTGGGCCCCTGAAAGTCAAGAGTACTGAGCTTGGGCCCAAAGCAGGAAGGTCACTGAGGCTGGCTCCTGAGTTGGGGTGGGGGAGCCCAAAACGGAAAAAACAGCCCCTACTTCATCTCCTGGCTCTGAAGCGGAAACCAGACACGGCACCGAAGGCCTCCGAAGGCCCCGGAGAGGAAGTTTCTTTCCCTCTCCGTCGCTAGAGGAGACCTGGGGCTCCGTGCGTGTGCCCCGGGGGAGGGGCACCCCGGTGCCGGCGCCCCGCTCCTGTGCCCCCGGGGGCGGGGCGCGGGGCAGGCTCCAGGGCGGGGCGGCGCGCACTGGGGCGCACGGGGCCGGGGCGGGGCGGGGCGGGGCCGGGCCGGGCTGGGGCGCCCCCGAGGGGCTCGGGCGCCGGGAGGAAGTGCCGGTGCGCGTCTGGCCATCGCGGGCGCGGCGGGAGCCGGGTGCTCGCTCACGCGCACACGACAGGCTTTTAAGGTATGTCCCACCCGGGCTTTCTGGCGCTTCCTCCGGGCTTCCGCTCGGCACAGCCGGCTCCCCCGACTTTTTCTCGGGCTCCCTGGGGCCGGGCCCCCCCTCCCGCCGCCGGGGTACCCCTCCTCTCAGGCCTGCCCGTTGTCCTGGCGAGGCTTCGGACTGCCAGTAGGGGGCGCCCGCCCTCGGCCCGGGGTCCCTGGGACCTCTCCGCGTTTCTCCCATGGGGGCCCCTCCGTGGCATCTCATTATGGGGAATCCTCCATTCATTCGAACGAAGGAAAATCAGGGTTGACGGGAACCGTAGAGACGATGGAGCGCCTCTCCGGCCGCTAGATTTTGCCAGTGGGGAAACTGAGGCTGAGGACTGGGTATGGAGGGACTTACTGACAGAGCTGAAGCCAGATTTCAGGGCTCCTGAATGCCAAGCCCGCTCACTTTACCCTCCACCACCTTCATGTTCTCCCCTTCCCCGTTCCCTGGCCCCCGTGCTCCCCCAAACAGAATTACTTTTCCTTGTGCAGTTTCCAACTGGCTGCTTTCTGGAATTCTTTCCCTGACAGATTCTGCACATGCCCACTGAGTGATATCACACACACACACACACACACACACACACACACACACACACACTTTCCAGCCTGGCCCAGCAAAACAACAAACTGGGCTGCCTCAGAATACAGCACTTGTTCTGAGTCAAGGGGGGTCAGCTGCTCTCTCAACACTCCCTCTGCAGTCCATCTGCTCCTGGCCCAGACCCAGGGTCACAGGCGGGCCAGGTGGCAGTGTGCCTCCCAGGGTGGCCCTGGCAGGCTCCGACCTGACCCTAGAGTATCTCAGATCCAGGGGGCAGGAGAGGCCAGGGTGCTTCCAACACTTACCTGTTGGTCTACACCTACACTCACCCCCGGGGCCACCCCAAATTTCCTTTAAAAAGAATCCAAATCCCCATGACAAGGCTAAGGCCAGGCTTCCCTCAGAGGGCAGTCACTAGCCCAAAACTGGGTGTTCAATCCGAGCAAAGAAAGGCTTTGTGCTGACCCTAACCTGGTCCTTTACTAGTTGTATAATCTTGGGTAAGCGACTTAACCTTTCTGAACCTTCAGTCTCCCCATCTGAAAAATGAGGACAATAAGAGTCTTCCTCACGTGATCACAAAGATTAAACAAGAAAATATGTAACTAAAAAGAAGGGCTTCTTAAACTTTAATATGTATCAAAATCGTGAGATCTCTTTAAAATAGATTTTGATTCCACGGGTCTAGGCTGGGGCCTGAGATTCTGCATTTCTAACTTCCGAGGTGATACCAGGTAACACTGCTGGTTGGTGGGGCCACTTTGAGTAGTGAGGATACAGGACACTCAACACATAGGCAATATCCAGTAAAAGAAAGCCATATTACCATTGTTTCTATTATAATCATGGCGGCATTAATGCAGGAGTGCAGGAGCGGTCCCAAGGCCACCACCTGCCTATCCAGGTGGCTCTTGTCCTGATTACTCATCATCTCCCCTGCTCCTCCTTGTTTCTCCTGGCTGGATTATCAGGATCTGGGGCACCTATGTGCACAAAAATGCTGCCATAAAGTCCTCTGTTTTTCCTCTATCAGAACTAATGGAAGGGGTTCAGGGAAGATGGATGGGGCTCCCTGAGAGGAGACCTGGAATGAGGGGAACAGAAGGGAGACCACAGCCAACTTGCTCCCTCTCTGTGGCCTCAGTCTCCTCCCTCCTTGGAACTAAGCAGCTGCGGACGCATTCTGTGTGGCTGACTGTGGGCCAGGCGGCCAAGCCTCCAGTGGACCACGACCCACGGCCCTGGGCAGCACCTCACCGGTGTCAGCATCCAGGCAATGCATGGTCCCCACAGCTCTGAGGCCCACCAGCATGTCCACTTGCTGATAGCTGCGGCCACACAGGAGCACTCCGAGGCTATCGGTAGGCCAGGGAGGCCGGGAGTGCTTGCCGGCCATACTCAGCTCTAAGATTCTGTGGAAGGTCCACCTGGTATGCGAAAATCCCAAACCCAGGAGTCACCTTGACACCATCTCTCCCCTTTCCCCTGATGTTCCTGGCCCTTGTCCGCTTCTCTCCACCTCTGCTGCCACCTCATGACAGCCGCCCTCGGCCCCTCAACGCCTGTCACAGCCCCCTAACTCAGTTTCCCGGCCCCTCTGTTCCATTCCAGGAGCCAGAGCACAGAGTGATTTTTTTCAAAACACAAAGCAGATCATGTCACTCCCCACCCCATCCCCAGCCTCCCGGGGAAGGTGTCCTCACAGGCCTGTCCAGCCCTGTCTGCTCTGCTCTCACACCCTTTTCCCTTGCTCTCTCCACTGCAGACTTGCTGGTTTCTCTCAGGTCTCTGGGTGCCCTGCTCCGTCCTTCCCCGGAGCTTCTGTAATCTGTCTTCACTCCCTCCTACCCCCCCCAAAGTGGTGGCCCCCCAGTCATCCTCCAGCTTTCGGGGAACAGACTGGGCTGGCTGGGCTCTCCCTGTCACAGTTCCTCAGAGAACTGTGTTTATTTTCTCTTAGAGAACCTATCTCCCTGTATAATCACATGCTTCTCAGTGTGACTTTCTCGTCAACGGCTGTCTCTCCAGCCGACTGTGAGGTCCTTGAAGGCAAGAACCAGGATTTTGTGCATGAGGGCTTCCCCAGCTCCTGGCACAGATCCTGACACACACACACCAAATGGATGTCTGAGAGACACCTACTCACTGACTTCAAGTAGGAACTCGAGAACAAATAGAAACGGAGACAGGGAAATCCCAAAGTGAAAGCAAACCTTCAAGGGTTAAGGGCGGCCTTAGAGCAATGGCTCCATCCCATCAGATGGGAAGGACTGCAGCTCAGTGCCAGCCAGTGGTGGGGTCCCAGGTATCCAGGGATCAGCCGTGAGCATGCCCAGCTGGGAGAAGCAGCACATTTGCAGGAGGTGGGGGTGGTGGGGACTGATGGGCTCCCAGGTTCCGCTCTGGAACACCCAGCCTTCTTAATGGGAGGGATGCTGCCTTTGCTTCCTTTCCTCCTGGACTTCCCTCCAGCCCAGTGTCGGGACAAACTCACAAGACACTCAGGTGAGGCCAGGAGCCCTGGGCAGTTCCAGGCTGGCCTGTCCTGAGCCCCACTGCAGAATAAAAGGGGACAGTGGAAGGGCATAAAAACTTTGAAGCCAGAGACCAAGACGGAATGCATCCTGGATCTACCCCTTATGGGCTTGGGGGCCCTGGGCAAGTCACTGCATCTTGCTAAGTGGCAGGGGTTTTTTTCTGCCTTAAAATGGGGATAATACCTCTTGAAGAAGACTGTTTGGAGTACTAAAACGACGAATACAGAGTACCTCAGAAAGCGCTTTGCGCATAGTGGGAACATCATAAAAATATTAGTTGAATAATTAATGAGTGAAAGATATAAATATATATATATATATATATATATATATATATATATATATATCTTTATATTTGGAAATTTCTTCTCTGGAAATGCTCTCAATCCTGCAGGAATATTGGGTTTGGAGCCATACAAAATAAGTTATGCCAATTAATCAATTTACTCATTCCATCATACACACTTGGAAGGAAGACTTTTTGAATTAAAACGCACATATGCAAAACAACCTGGCAGGGCCCCGGGAGGATCAAATGTGATAATATATGAGAAAGCGCTCTGTAAACTGTGAAGCCCTGTACAAATGCTAGTTGTCCTCATTACTAACATGTTTACAGCTCAGTTGGCCCTGAAATCACTGGCTTAACCTGAAAGAGAAAAGTAGGCAATTTTCCAGGACTCCAGGGCAAGGCCAGAAAGTCTGGGGAGGAAGGGGCCTGGGCTGGGCAGCTCACTGGCCACCCCCATCCACCCCGCCCCCAACCCACTCAGTCACATCCACATTTGAGTTGAACCCATGGTGGGTTCAAGACATCTGTGCCTGGGAAGGCTCCTGGACTTTTAACACCTCGGAGGGCATCCTGGAACACTCAGGCGAAGGGTTACAGACACAACAATCCCTGAGAGCTGTGGGTCGTATAAAAGAGGAAGCAGGCCAGGTGAGGGCTGAGGGAAACTGAGGCACACAACCAGCCTACAGAGAGGTTGGGTGGGGGGAAGAGCCATCACCCCAGTCCTGCAACTGTTGGCATTCTATAAACCCACTGTTGCCAGATCTAGCTTTTTTTTTTTTTCCCCTCACGAGAAGCCAAAACTCCAGATTTTTATGTGAAATTTCTTGATTTTTAAATACTGGCAACTAATTTTTTAAAATGTCTAAAACACTACATGGGCCAAATAAAACATGTGTGCAGGCTGCATCCAGCCAGCAGCCTCCAGGGTACAGCCTTGGCAAGTAGACCTTCGGCTCCCATGCCTCCTGGGACCTGTTGGCCCCAAGTCTCTAACCCTTGGGGGGGATCCTGGGGAGCCCAGAAGAGGCTTCCCCTAGCGCCCAGGACTCACTCTCTTCTGTGGGGGCTCCTCGGCCATCCTTGGGGGTGCAGCAGCCATTCTCCACGGCTCTGGAAGCTTCAGATGGGGTCTCAGCCGCTCCCTCTCCCTCTGCTGGGGCCCCGCCCTTCTGCCCTCCAGCAGGGCTCCCCTCCTCTGGCTGGGGCTCACTCCGCTTCTCCAAGTCCCCATTGGGTAACAGCTCTGAGGGGCCTGAGTCCTGGGCCATGGACGGGGACTTGGAGGTCACTGCGGAATCCTTTGGCGTGTCACTGCTTTCCACCTGGAAAGATGAAGAAACAGAAGGGGAGGATTAGACCTGTGGTCTTGCGCCACTTTTGGATCACTAACCCTTCTGAAATTCTGGTGAAAGTCATGCACCCTTTGTCCAGAAAACCATGTTCACACAGGCATCCACGTAAGCAAATATACTCACAATTTTGCTCTCAGTTTCAAGGGATTCATGGGCCTGACTCCCTGCAGTCAAGGGGTTTGTGGCCTCCCGTGTAAGAAGCAGAAGAATCCAGGCATGTCTACCAGCCTGGTTTCACTGCCCAAGCGACACCCCACCAAAGCCGCCACCCCTACTCCCTGAGGTGACATAGGACTCCCAAGCCTACTCTGCAGCCCCTATTAAAAACAAACATTCTGCTATTCATGAGTGAAAAAAAACCCATATATCTATGTAAGTAAAAACAAACATTCTGGAGCACCTGGCTGGCTGGCTCAGTCAGTAGAGCATGTGACTCTTGATCTCAGGGTTGGAGTTCAAGTCTCCCACTGGGCCTAAAGCTTACTTAAAAAAAATCAATCGGGGTCCCTGGGTGGCTCGGCAGTTTAGTGCCTGCCTTTGGCTCAGGGCATGATCCTGGAGACCTGGGATCAAGTCCCACGTTGGGTTCCCTGCGGGGTGCCTGCTTCCCCCTCTGCCTATGTCGCTGCCTCTTTCTCTCTGTGTCTCCCATGAATAAATAAATGAAATCTTAAAAAAATAAAATAAAAAATAAAAAAATCAATCAATCAAATAAAATATCAAAGATTTTTTTAAAAGACAAACATTTCGGGCAGTCCAGGTGGCTCAGCGGTTTAGCACCTCCTTCAGCCCAGGGCCTGATCCTGGAGACCCAGGATCGAGTCCCATGTCAGGCTCCCTGCATGGAGCCTGCTTCTCCCTCTGCCTGTGTCTCTCCCTCCCTCTCTCTCTCTCATGAATAAATAAATAAAATCTTAAAAAAAAAAAAAAAAGACAAACATTCCTCACACTATCCCTCCTTCAGATCAGGACCCCTCCTCAGAAGATTCTAGTGCCACCCATCAGTTCTGGTAACCTTGGGCTGCTCTGGCTTCTGCCAAATCCCTCTGGCTTTCCTTTTGGCTTCCCCAAAGGCCCAGACCCAGATAGTGACTAGCTGCCAACTGGAGCACAAGGCTCAGTGGGGGCCTCCCAAATATGCTGGGGCCCCAAAGCCCAGCACAAGTCTTTCCCTCAGCTCTGGACCCCACGTGCTCTCCGGGCACCCCAACCCCTGGAGAGCCACAGCCCTCAAGAGCAGTTTGCAACCTCTGCAGTAAGCCGGCCGGGCCAGTGGTCTCACGTCCCCCTTCCAAAAGGAAACGTATCCCTTCATCCCCAAGAGTCTAAGAACTGAACTTGCTACTACAGTTCCAGGTAATAAGAATCACATCAAGGGTAATCATAACTGTGCTTTGTAAAGGTCACTCCCTCTCACCGTTACCCCTGTCGACCCACTCACCCTCCCTGAGGAGGCTCTCAGAGAATTCTAGGACTTGCTCGGGGCAGCACACTTTGAAGGACAGAGTGAGGGCATGAGAGCCTGGTGAGTACTTTGTCCTTGGCCCTGCAGGGGCAAGCAGGCTAGGGCACCTCAGAGGGAATGGAGGTGTCCTCTTGGGGCAGAAGAGGCAAGCATCCCCTGTGCTCAGTGCCCTGCCACGTCCATGGGCACAAGGCTGCCCTCAGCAGTCCTGCCTGGCTCCATCCCTGGAATGCCTGTGGGAAGGGCAAACATGTTGCTAGCCTGCCACCCCTAAGTCTTTTTTTCCTCCTCTTTATAAAAGTCAGACACATACAAACATTCAAACCACATAAAAATGAGTCGTGGTAAAAGGTTAAGGCTCCTTTTTCAATCCCCTACCTCCAAAATCACAGGTAAACCCTTAACAGTTTGGTGAGTATCCTTTCTAGACTTTGTTTCTATGCATCTATGATGGTGTGTGAGTTACATGTTTACACACATGGATTCACACACACAGCCAGATCCAGAATTTTTTTTCCCTAATAGGGTATCTTACTACTCAGTGTTCTATAACTTGCTTTTTCACTTACCAAGCATAGTGGGCATCTCTCCATACCCGTGCATATGGATCTGTCTCCTATTTCACAGCTGCTCAACATTCTATTGAATGGATGCTCCATAATTTATTCAAACAGTTCCCTAATTGTGGGCCTTTGGGCCGATTTGCTTTTTGCTGCAGTGAACCCCCTGCACTTACAGTTCTGTGTGCCTGTGTATGTCTAAATCAGAGTCCCAGAAGTGGGCTGGCTGGTAGAGGCCTGCTTTAAGTGTGAGTAGATTGGCCAAATTCCCTCCAAAGAGTTGTACCACTCAAGTGCACCCTGACAGCCTGAGAGTGCTGGGCTCCCTCCCCACACAGCCCAGCAATCTCCAAGGCTGCTTCTGCTCTAAGGTCTATATCCTCAACTCTGAGCCCAGCTGCTATCTGTCCAAGAACCCCCCAGGGTGGCAAATAGGAACAAGGGCCTTTGGGACAAAAAAAAAAAAAAAAAAGAAAAGAAAAACTAGAGTCTTCCCTGGCCAGGGCTCTAGGCACACAGGGTAGCCTGAAGGCAAGCAGAGGGACTTGCCAAGCTGTTTTCCTGGCTGAGTGGGGTAGCTTGGGGCAGGCCTGCTTCCAGGAAGGGAAGCTCCCATGGAAAGCTGCAAATGTGTGCAGTCCTTGGCAGGTGGGGGTGGGGGTGGGGCTAGAGCAAGAGAAAGAGGAGGCGTCTGGCAGAAACAAGAAGTCCTCTGCTAGCCCAGCCTTGGTCACAGAGGGCTGAAGCCAGCAGAGCCAGGAGGCCAAACACAGGCATGCAAGTGAGCAAGCAGGCCCTGTCTTTCTCCTTAGCCTCCATCCCTGAGTATTGGGCCCGACACACTGTCTAGGACTCAGATGGCCTTTCCTACTTCCCTGCTCAAGCCAACAGGGTTCCTTGGCCTAGAATGCCCCTCCCTGGTATAAATCCTCTCGCCTCTAGACAGCCCAGGCAGAGTGGGGCATGCCCAGGCCCCCATAGCCACCCCAATGTCCGGCTGTACCAGGCATCACAGAGCTCTAAATGTGGCACTGCCAGGGAGGTGGGGTGGCAGTCCCCCTGGCCAACTCAGGCTGGGAAATTCAGGTCAGAGCCAAGCTCTTATCATGCCCATGTCCTTTTTCCTTCTGGCCACGTGCTGCCCCACAGACACCTCAAGTTGGGGCAGGCTCCCAGCCCCACAAAGCTGCTCAAGACAACTCTGCTGTCACTAACTTCCTGCCTGGGGACCACATGGCCTCCTCTCACCCTGGGACTCACTTCCTGTTGATTGCCAGCTCCATAGCAGAGAGAGCCAGGAGTACCTGCCCTGACACCCATGCTGATCAAGCATCCCTTCCAGGCCCACCCTGGAGGACCCTAGGCTGCAGCAGTGTAAGGCCCACACCCCTTCCAGAGGTGGGTAAATGAGGAGAAGGGAAGTGCTCTCTACAGATCTCCCTCCAGGGTTAGCTCAGCACGCTGAAATCCCCGCCTTGCCCCCCTAGTCCTCACCTCCTCTCTTCCCAACCGGGCCACCCTCTCTGGTTCTAGATAAGCCTGTGTAGGCCAAAGCTCTGGGATCAGGGGAACTGCTGACTCCCACTCAGGCCAGCCCTTGATCCAACTTAACCCCCAAGAGCCCTCCCACCCTGGGGCACCTGGCTGGCTCAGTACGGGAAAGCATGCAACTCTTGAGCTCCGGGTTGAAAGTTCGAGCCCCGCATTGGGTATAGAGATTACTTAAAAATAAAATCTTTTTTTTTTTTAAAAAAAAGGCATACCCCCACCTCTGCCCTGCCCCAGCCAGTAGTAGACCCTCACTGGCTCCCTCTCTAGGGCCCAGGCAGCTGAGCAGTTGAATCCACCTATAAGAAACCACTGAGAGGAAGGAAGGAGGTTCACAGGCAGATGGCCTGAAGTGGCTGTCCGAATCTCTGAGAGAGGCTGGGGGCACCTGAAAGGGGCACCTTTGATGAGAAGAACAGCCTAATCCACACCTGGAAGCCCCTCGGAGGGCCAGGCCTGCACCCTTCTGCCCCTACCTCCATGCCCTCCTCTCAGCCACCTTCTGTCCCCCATCACCCTTGGCTTGTCCATTCCTGGAGGCAGGGACTTTGCTTTATCAGGCTGGACTCAGCAGGTGCAGGGCACAGGGTGGGCACTCAGTACCCATAACTGATTCCTGAATGCCAAGCCTAGGTTAAGACTCAGAACATCCTGCTCATGTGCATAGACGGAGTTTCAACCTAGCTGCAGGTCACATGTAACTGCTTAAAATTGTTTTCATTTGCTTTTATTTGACAGTTGCCTTGAAAGGAGACAGGGCATACCCTGAGATACTCATTTTTCCTTGTGGGGGAAGGGGGAGGGGAAGCAGCAGAAGCCCCTGGTCCTTTTAGAAGCCACCACCAGCAGCTGAAGGTGACAATTTCAACTTCCTCTGCTTCTCACCTGTGGAGCTGAGGGGAGGGGGCAGAGAGGTAGATGAATGGAATGGCAGGCTGTGCATGCCCCTCTCTCCCCAGGAGGTGGGGCTAAGGAGTCGGGGCAACAGATTTGGGGGCAACAGATTTGGGAAAAGCCATGGCTTATTCCAAGCTGAGGAAGGCAGTGGCTCTCCACTTGGTAATGTGTCTGAGACACCTCTGGAGGTCATGCTGGGGTGGGGAGGCCTGCTGGCTTCTAGTGGGTAGGGGTCAGGGATGCTGCTGAAAAGTGTGCAAGAACAGGGCGGAAGCCACAACAAAGAATTATTTGGCCCAAAATGTCAATAATGCTGCTGTTGAAACTCCCCCCACCGCCCCCTGTGCTGAGGGTTGGGGCACTGACCAGAGACTGCCTTTCTCTAAGAACCTTTAAAAAAAAAAAAAAACTTTAAAAAATATTGTGGTAAAATATACATAATATTTACCATTTTAACCATTTCCACATGTACAATTGAGTAGCATTAAGCATGTCCGCGTTGTATGACCAGTACCACCATCCATCTTCAGAACTTTTTAGTCACCTGAGACTGAAATTCTGTTCCCACGAAATATTAACTCCCCATTCCCCTGGCCCCCGGTCACCACTGTTCTACTTTCTGTCTTCTCAGGAACATTTTCAAGTCTTCCTGGCTGTCTCTCTCTCTCTCTCTCTCTCTCTCTCTCTCTCTCTCTCTCTCTCTCTCACACACACACACACACACACACACACACACAGAGACACAGGAACACAAACACACACTCACCCCCGGGAGGCATTTGTGCTAGGCCTTGCCCCCAGGCCGCAGGCCTCCCCAGTCCCCCCCAGTGCAGGAGTGGGGATAAAGTCCACCCCAGTGGTCACGGGACCCCCAGCCCACTGCAGGCACGGCTTGTTTACAGAGCTCTTCACACCCTATCTCATTATAGCACTCCTCTGCTGCACCTCATTATTCATTGTGTGTCTCCCTCCCTCCCAGACGCATGAGATTTGCTTTACTTATTTTTTTTTATTTGTCTCCCTTCCAACCATTCCACCTACAGCTCCCCAGCACAAAGCGCAGCACACAGCATAAATACACGTATACAATTAATAAACGTAATTATCACAATTGTCTTGACGTGGGGTATTACCCTCACTCTTCTGGAGGAAAAAGGCTCCAAGGCTTGCCTCCAGTCACACCACCTTCTAAGTGGTAAAGCTTCCAGAATGACCCAGGTACAAGAGAGGCATTGGAAAGCCGGCTCCCCCTTTGGGTTGAGTCTCTGGAAAAACCCAACCTCAAATCCCCAGGGTTCCCAGGAGGAAAAGGAGGCTTTGATGTGCCTAAGCAGGGCCAGGGAAAGGCCGCCGGCTGTTTCCCTGGCAGCAGCCACGGCAGCCGGCGGGGAAGTAACCCTCCTCAGTGAACCTGTCCAGGCCCCAGCCCCTGTCCTCCCCCTGCTCTGCTGGAAGTCTGGAGCAGACCCCAGAACTCCTACCCCTCCCTCTCCAGGTGAGGCCTGGTCTTCCAAGGCCGGGCAGAGGGCTGAGGCTCCAAATAAGGAAGTGACTTTTGAGAGGCCGTTTATTAGAATAACAATATTTACACACAAAAAATTAATACCTGGCAAATAAGAGATGAGGGAAAGGACATAGAGGAGACAAGGCCCAGACACCATGGGCAGAAAAGTCCACTCGCCGGGGGCGGCCGGGGCATGGGGAGCAGCTGCGTGCAGGCTCACCTGGGCCCAGGTGTGGAAGGGGCAGGCCCAGGGCCCGGCCTCTCCTGTCGGAAGCCCCTGGAGGTCCGAGCCGGCGTGCGGGGCTGGCTCTGGGCACCTGGCTCGCTCTGCCCTGCCCCACCGGTGGCCAGGGGCCGCGGCTGGAGGGGCCTTCTCTGCCGCATCCCCGCGCAGCGCTGGGGAAGGAGGCCCAGCGGCCGGCAGATGTGAGGCGGCCCCTCCCATCCCATGTTACCGCCATTGTGCTTGTAAGGCCCTTGGCAGCACTGAGCTCTGTGCCAGCCGGGAACCCTGGCATCCGGCCAGCCTTGGCCTCTTGATTAAAGACACACAGTCACACGCACAGACACACAAGGGGTGCGCCCCCTCCCGGAGACACAGCCCGGGAGATGTGCAGGGATGCGGCAAAGTGACATCAACAAAAACACGTAAACAGTCCCCCTCTCCTCACAACTGCAGGCCCATCAGCCCCCTGACAGAGCCCTGGATTTTTCCCAGGTTGACTCTAGCTTCAGGAAACAGCAGGCCAGCCTGTCCCACAAGCACTGGCACTGGGCCCATGCTCCCCCCCTCCCCTCTGCTCCAGGCCTTCCTGCAGCCCCTTCTGCTGGCAGCCCTGGATCTGACTGGCCGGAAGTAGCCTTGAGGCAGGGAGAACAGGAGAGGTCCGCCCGGTGCCAACTCCCGAGAGAGGTCCTCAAAGCCTTCCTGCTTGGCTTTCCTAGGGTGAATGGAGTCAGGCTCCAAAAACTTTGGAACTAGGACTCTGACTCCTCCGATTTCCTTTTCCCTGGTGGAGCAGCTAAAAGAGCCACCAGGGGGACTAAGGGACAGTAGGACCAGAAGCCAAGGAAGGCCAACTTTGGAAAGCCTGGGCATGCCCTCCGGGCCTCACCATTTCCCTCACCACTTAGGCTGATGAGCTGCCTTCCCTTCCTCCTCCCAGAGATCTCTCTACTATGTGTGCCTGTGTCAGAGACAGACAGACAGACACTAATTCTAGGAGACAACTTCAGGGCCCAGCAGAGCCTTAGAGGTAACACAGTCATTGCCCCTGCTGGCCATGGCAAGTGGATGCAAGAGCGAACATGCCTGGTGGTGGCCAAGCCACTTGGGGTTCCGCTTCCGGCAGGGACACCTGTCCACCTGGAAGAGGGCCTGGCTGTGCTCTTTGAAGTCAACCTCAAAGGATTTCAGGATGAGCTGGAGGCTCCCTCTAAAAAGCCATTATGTATAGAAGATCCATATATTTAAGTAAATCTCTTTTGAAGTCATTTCTATTTTCAACCTCTACAGTCCATGGCTGGGGTTTGGTAAGAAGGAAACCCACCATGGGAAACGGGGCCTTCTTTTCTATGCTTCACGTACCTTTCTAAAGCTTCAAATGGGTATCTCTTCCCCTCACTGCCGCCACCGCACCCCCATGGGGGTGCACTCCCCCTGCCCCACCCCACAATGTGATTTCATAGCTTTAATCACATCCCCTCTAGCCTTTGTCTCTCCAGACCGGGGAGCCATAATCTCTCGTCTGTCCTCGCTTGGCACCACTGCCTTCCCCTTGATCAAGCTAGCTGCCCTGCTCTGGAGCTTTTCCAGTTGGGTTCTATCTTTCTCGAGGTGGCAGGACCGAAGGGCACCCTATTCTCTAGGCAAGGATGATGAAAGAAAAGCAGCTTTAACAGCTCTGTCCAGATGCAGTGCCGGCAAGTCTCAGCCTCACAGGAGGGGCGCAGGTGCAGTTCGGGCTCTACAGAAGCCCACGGAGGCCAGACCCAGGGGAGCACGTGACTTTCTCTGGAGGTGGCCCTGGATTGTGTGAGTCCAGGAAAGGGAACAGGGAGGGATGAAAAACAACGAGGATTTTTGGAAAAACAACATGGAGATTCTGGGATTTCACTGAGATGCTTCCCCTCTAAGACCAGTTATCTACAGTGGCCTCCACAAGGGCCCCTGCCAAATCTGCTCTCTTCCAGAAGTCTCCGTCTCTGACAGTAACACTGACGCCAGCCCTGGGGCCTGTAACATCTTCTTTCTCCCCTGGCTCTCCCTGATCCGCAGGGGCTGGCAGTAAGGGCCCAGCCAATTCTGTCCCCGGCTGCCTCCCCCTAGCAGGCTCTGGGGGTGTTTTCTGGCACCATCCCACCCCACCTGACCCCACCCTCCTATCTCCTCGCATCCTCTCGTGCTCAACCCATGCTCACAGATGCCAGGGCCAGCTTCCCAAAACATGACCCCCATCGCTTCACGCCCCCAGACCCCCTCAAAAATCTTCCAGATACACACGTTTTTGAGAGGATAAACACCTCAGGCCGCCGGCAAACACCCTCTCCAACCAAGGTCCAATGTGTTCGTACACGAAGCCCTTAGGCACTCAGCCACACCAGTCAGCACAAGGTTCTCCTTTGGTGCACATTCCTCCCTCCACACCTTTGTTCAGGAAGGTTCTGGGTAGGAAAGTCTCCCACTTTTCCCTGGATTTCTAAACATTAACTCCCTTCCCTCCCAGACCCAACCCGAACCCCTTCCCGCCAACCCCCCCCACCCCCCACCAATGTATCTCTGGCACTTGAAGACCAGACCTCTAGCCAGGCTCTCAGGACCGGATGCCACTGGTGAGTGCTGCTTTGACCAATCGGGTGCAGGAATGGGCAGATGAATCCGCGGGGCATAGTTACCAGAGAGGGTTCTAACCTCCTAAGATGTGTGACAGATCTGTTTTCTGTTTTCCTCACACCTTCAAAAACATGAGCAGAGGGGCGCCTTGCAGGGAGAGGAGCCCTCTGAGGGGGCTGGTGGCTAGGACTGGGAGATATTCTTTCTGAAAGTTTTGTGCATAAAAACCAGGGGGCACCTAGTCACTGAATCAAGGTTCCAGGGATTGGTGAAGGAACCATTCCGACCTGGACACAAAGAGGGGATTTGAGCTCTGTCTTAACCAGGAGACAAGTCAAAAGTTGCTATTAGGTTGGCAAATGAGCCAATGCTGCAAACTCCCAACAGCTGAGTCAAACTGTCCCCAGCTGGCTTAAGCTGCAGTTGAATGGCTCCCTAACTTCCCAGTTTATACCCCAAGTCTTCTGCTCCGAAGAGGGGGGCGGCTTTGTCCTCTTGAACTCATTTGGGCATTGTGACAGAGGCTTAGCCTCCAACGTGGAGTGAGTAATGCTGGCTTTGGACTGGCCTGGCTGAGCTCAGCCCCTTCTCCCAGCCCCAGCCCCCCTCCCCCCTCCCCCTCTGGGTTATTCTTAGCAAGAGGTGACCTCAGAATGCTCCCACTGAGCAAAAATAACCCTGGAGGAAGTTGGTGGGTATAAATCTTCAATGAATAAATACATATAGCTAGTAAACAGGGTATGGAGCCCCAAAGGGCTGGTCACCCTCCAGGGTCTGGTGGGCAAGGGCAGCAACCGTCCCTCCTGATGCCCCAGCTGTAACCAGCATGAAAGACAAAGGTGGTCACAGGGCTTGCCGGGCCTGGTGACGCCCTCACTTGTTACGTCCTCAGAAGCTGCTGGACAGGAAGACGCCTCTTTCTCCCACCCCGACGCTCACACCCACAAACAGGCTCACACTCTCCGGCCAGCAGAAATCAGCCCTGCATGCTGCTGTCCCTCCTCCCCATCGTGGGCACGGGCCAGCCCACAGGCCTTGAGCCCAGGTGCCAGCTCCCTTCCTAGGCCCCGCCCCACCCCGCACTGGCTTCCTGTTCCTGTTGCCTGCTCCGCTCAAGCATCCTGGCTCTGAGGCCAGGGCTGCAGCCCAGCGCCACTGCCTGGTTTTAATGGGCCCAACTCTCACACCTCGGACCACCGCCACTTTCCCCACTTCCCCACAGGCTCCCCGGTACTGAGGTCAATCACTCTGTATGCTTGCTTTTTGGACCAGGCCTATACTTCTTTCCAACAGCACTGCATTCACATGTTAACTTAAAGGGGATTTTGGACACCCAGGCTTCCAGGGCACGTGACTGGAGGGGTGAGGAGGAATGAGCCCTGTGGGCTTTGCAAGCAGGACATGTGGTGTCCAAGCCCCAGTCATCCTCTCTGAACCTCGGTCTCTTCATCTGAATGTGGGCATGGTGATGACAGAGGCCCCACCTACCTCACACAGGGAGGTCATCCTTGCTGAAAGCCTCCTTAGGCAATAAAGTGCTACACAACTCTGAGCCTTTATTCATGGTATCTGGCTTCAGTGAGGTAGGTAGACAGTGCAATGCGGGGTGGCACGAAACATCAAATCTAGTGGAAGGGACAAGCTTCCTCTGTGTGCTTTTCTAACTATCTGGGATGAAAGGCCAGGTTTTTGTTTTAGTTTTCTTAGTTCTCAATCCATCAAGAAATGATACTTTGGTAAAATACAAAATTACGCATGTGGATGTGGTGACAGTATCAGATTGACATAAAAGTTTCAAATTACTTATTCTCAGGTCCTTTTATAGGACATGTAACAGTTCAAAAGCCCAGTGCCCTCCAAGCATATGGTAAATGGGCTTATTAGCTCTTTTTACTTTTTTAAAAGATAGATTTATTTATTTATTTATTTATTTATTTATTTATTTATTTATTTATTTATTTATTTATTTATTTGACAGAGAGAAAGAGCACAAGCAGGGGGAGCTGCACGCAGAGGGAGAGGGAGAAGCAGGCTCCCCGCTGAGCAGGGAGCCCGACACAGGGCTTGATCCCAGGACCCCAAGATCACAACCTGAGCTGAAGGCAGATGCTTAACTGACTGAGCTTCCCAGGCGCCCCCATCTACTCTTTTATTCCCTAGTGTTCGTTTTGATTAATTTTACAAACAGCTCAGAAGGGAGGGTCACAATGGCTGCAGTGGGCTTCACTTGCAGGGCAAGCTCAGAAGGTCTGTGACAGTGGGCAGGGAGACAGAAATGTCCTGGGTTTCTCTGCCCCGGGGGGCAGCGAGAAGTTGGGGTTTTTATGACAAAAGCAGTGGACTCTAAGCAACAGAGCAGATCTCAGTCCCATAAGAAATGGGGTCTCTGAAAATTCTTGGACAGAATCGTCCCGTGGACAGTATTTAGTGTAACACTCGTGGCCCTCCTCTCTCTAGCACACCAGGTTGAAAGGTAAGTCTTATTTACCAGTGTGGTCCCTTCAGCGGGTATCAAGTGTGGCCGAGGAGTTATAAAGTATATTGGGAGCAGCTGGGGTCTGGTCTGGGTGGGGGTGCAGCCAGGAGGCTGATGCCAGAACACAAATGAGTAGAAGATACCCAGGGACAGACAGGCCTTGGGGACAAAACGAAGAGAGAGAGAGACAATGATTTCTTAGCCCCTTAACCAGGGGATGGTTAAGGACACTAGAGGCTGTACCTTATGGCTCCCAGGCCAGCACAGGAAATGCACAAATAAAGACCCCAGCCCGAAGCCAGCTCTTACTCTCAGCCTCCCAGCACTCCCCCCTCCATGCCACCTGTCGGGATCTGAGCCAAGCTCCCTCCTCTTTCCAGGCTTAGCTGGATGACACACACTCAGCTGCTTTAAAGCTCCCTGGTCAATCTGTTCCCAGGGCCACAGCTAAACCAGGTCCCCAAGAAGCCCTCCGGCTATGTTCCTCTGCTGGGGACAGGAGGCCAGGACAAGCACCTGCTCCACAAGCCAGCCAGACAGCCTAGGAGCCAGGGGACCAGGAGCCAACCTCTAGCGATAGCACCAATGTCCCTCACGTGGGCTCCCCTGGGGGCCCAGAGGCTTGCTGCCTGGGAAAGCCCATGAGCTCTCTTCTCTAGAGTCAGTCTTTCTGTTCCCCCAGTGGGCTAGGAGGCCTGTTCACAACAGCCACCTCAGCCCTCTGCCTCCCCCATCAGCATTGCCTTCCCCATGCTCTCTCTCCTGTCCTGGGGCCTCTCTTGAGAGTCCGGGGGGCTGCAGGTGTCAGCTAGGGCATGGGCTGGACCACGGCAGACTATGACCTGCACAGGATGTGCAGCACCTCCCGCCAGGGTTCCTCAGAGGCCAAGGCTAGGCTCCTACCTGAAAGGTCTGGTAGACATTGGCCCCACTGGCCCTTGCAAGGGGCAGGTGTATTATACGGCCCACCCTGCACATTTGGATCCCCTTTGCTATTTGCAAAGTACCCCTGGAGGTTGGACAGGACAGATATTACTGGTAGCCGTATTTTCCCAATGAAGCAGCAGAAGTTCAGAGCAGTTCAGTAATTTGCTCAAGGTCACACAGCTGGGAAGCAGCAAATCCAGTGCTGTTTCTTCTATCAAACCGAGGTTGCTGTGGCCTCCTAAAATGAAAAGGTTTGGCCGGGCAAGGGCAGGATGGACCTTTGAGAAGCACTGGTTCTCTGGTGCTTGCACACGTTTAATTCCCATGGGCAGCTAGGAGGCATGCAACCTTATAATCTCTGTCTTTCAGAGGAGGAAGCCAATGTTCAGGCAGTGACTTCTGCAAGGTCACATGGGTGGTGAGTGGTGAAGCCAGCACTGAAACCCAGGTCTGTTATATTCTGAAGACAGTGCTCTTCCTTCTACACTAGCCCCTATTCCGGGCCAGGGGAGGGGAGGGCATATGACCCTCTGACCCTTCCCCCACTCGGCCTTGCCTCTGCTTCCTCTCATCTGTCCATCTCTGGACACATTTCCACACACCTGTCCCTGACTGCCTTGCACTTTCTGTCCCGGGGGCCTACTCCACCTCTCGGTGATGTGCCCTCCCTCTGGGTCCTAGTGACTCACAGGGATGAGCCAAAGGGTTGCTGGGTCTCTATTTGCTCTAGGTGGTGGCTGTGGTCCCCGGTGCACCTGGATGAGGGGTGGAGCTCTAGCCCACAGATCATGACCACACATGTAGATGGGGAATTACCGGTGGGCTCTGACTCGGCCTGGCTCCCCTTCCCCCTCCCACTCCAGCCTGCACTGGGGCCCTCCACCTTCTCCCACAAGTTGGGGAGGAGGGGGGCACCCTGGGAACCTGGGAGTACAGCCTGGAGTCTGCTGCAAGCTGGAAACTCCTTTGAAGTCCCCTGTTTTATCTTTCAACTTCGTGTGAATTTTTCATTACAGGCCATAAAATATCCATGTTTGCTTTAATATTAAAATGCTTAAAATTACTTACCAATTAAATGACTTAACTTCTGCTTGCCCCCCGCCCCTCCCAACCTTCCAGTAGAACTGGCACTGGTACCCGCAGGTGCAGCCCTCTGGCTGAGAGCCCTCCTATCTCCAGCTGGCGCAGCCCTCCCTCCCTCTGCTGTCCCTTTCACTAAGGCCACCATTCACCGTGACTCTCTAGTCCAAAGGAGAAAACCCTGCCCCACTGGGAACATCTCCTTGACAGGCTAGTTACAAATCTGACCTCCTGCTCCCCACTGCCTACTGGCTTGTGCTTTCCCATTCTCAGCTGGAAGGGGCTGAAAGAGAGGAACCAGCTGTCTTCAGGGCTGGCAAGGAACTATCGCTCTGCCTCTGAGTCTAAGGCATAGGTAGGCAGGCTTGTTGAGCCCATGGGGTGTACCCTCCAGAGCACTGTTCATCCTGGGCAACCCTGGGGCTCCTCCCAGACTCAGGGCTTATGGCCTCCAGAGGCCTGGGCTTGGGGCCAGCCCCGTAGCACACACTTAAACAGTGTCTCCTTCTCATTCTTTATTCTGAAGGCACCCGCTAGCCTGCTTCTCTCCTCACTTTGATCAGACTCCAAGACCCAGGTTCCCCCCTTCCAGGTCCTCAGGTGGGGCTGAGGCCCAGGGTGGGTGTGTGGATGGCAAGGGGAGGGCCCTGGGTGGGCCAGCCAGGGAATGGCAAGTCCCGCTGTCCAAGCCACAGGGCTGGGCTGGTGGAAACCATCAGGCCATCTTACTGACTCTTCTGGAAGGAGATCTCAGCTCTGCCACAACTCACAGTGCAAGTCCTCTGGTCTCTAGGGGCTTCCAATTCAATGCAGAAAACAGGAAAGTTGTGAGGGTGGTGGTAGGATTCAAAGCCTAGGGAATGTCAGTGAGCTCTGCAGCTGGAGGGGTGCATCACATTGCCCAGTCTTAATGTCCCCAGGCGCCTGCAGGACACACATCACTGCGTGTAGAGCATGCATGTGTGCACGTGTGTGCATTTGCGTGCTGGGGGGATGCCATGACACTCACCGGGGGGTGCTTGCGCTTCCGCCCAGGCCGCCCCACCTTCCGTGCAGTTGTGCTGGGCTCCTGCCGCTCTTCCTTGCCACGGGCCTCCTCCTGCTCCTCTCCCTCCTGTGGGTACAGACACAGCCTATGAAGCCAGGGCGGGATCTGAGAGGACTCCTCCCCTGTCCCCCCATCCCATGACAGCCACAGTTCCAGAGCCTTGTCAGGCTGTTCCCCTACCACCCCAGCAGGGGCGACTTTCATCTGTGTCTTGCCTGGTGAAGCTTCAGTCAACAAATAAAACCTTGGGGGACTTCAGGGTAGATGCTGCAAACTCGGCACCATGCAGCTGTGTCTCCTGGTGGACACATTTTCTCAGCCACAGAATCACAACACATGCTCTGACATAAAGCGTGTCTCTGGATAGGGTTTTATTTATGTGAAACAAGTCTTACACAGGTACAAAAATTAAATTAGTCATATATTTAATGGGTCACTTTTATTGAAAAGAGTAAGATCCCCTGAAAAGAATTATTAAATTTAGCAACTGGAAACACATGCAACACTTGGAATGAGGACCGTGGCAAACGATAGAGGACTGTCGCGGCCCCTGAGAATACACCTGCCAGAAGCATTTGCCCCGCATGTCTGTCACCCCACAGGAGCATCTCACAGACATTGTCTGGGGTTTATCTTGATGCCTTCCCTGAATTCACTGAGCCCTGGACCCGAAGTCTGGCTCCGTGACCCACCTCATCCAGCACCTACGAGGGCCGGGCCCTGCAACATTGTCTCCTGGAGCACAGTCAGAAACCTAGAAAGTCCTCCTGCCTCACTGCTCCAGCAGCCCGGCCACAAACCACCCACGGGTCGCTTCTGACTCAGCCGGCTCCAGCATGACTAATCACAAACAGAAACAATGTTGGGGAAGGAGAAAGGGACCCTGACCCAGCAGAGGGACTACAGGCAGCTCTTTGAGCACTGCATGATGTCAGGAGCCAAAGATGGCTTCATAGTCCTCCCTGGGGAGGATGCCAACCCCGAGCAGCAACTGGTGCCCCAGAAGAGTAAAAGGGAAGGTGTGCGGGTTCCCTGTGGATTTAATCAAGATGTCCCTCAACATCCCACTCAACTTTCATTTTCTGTGATTTCAAAATCGCTTGTGGTTTGCCCGTCTGTGGGCGGGAGGGGAGGGTCCAGGATGGAGAGACAGAGAGTCTGTACCAGGACCAGAGACCCTTGACAGGCTCTTTTCAGGAAAACATGGCGGAGAAGTTGTGAGGGCAGAAAGGCTACAGGGGGAACCGCCAGATGGTGGAGGGGCTGGGGCACATACCCCATGGTAGGCCAGGCCTCTGGTTCTGGGCTGTTCCTTGAGACCCCTGCAGACACCCCTGTATAAGAAATGATCATTTGGATCGCAGGGAGAGGAAGTATTACCAAAGTACCTTAATCTTGGTGAGTTTTTTTTTTTTTTTAAGATTTTATTTATTTATTCATGAGAGACACACAGAGAGAAAGGCAGAGACACAGGCAGAGAGAGAAGCAGGCTCCCTGTATGGGATTCAATCCCGGGTCTCCAGGATCACATCCCGGGGTAAAGGCAGGTGCACAACCACTGAGCCACCCAGGCGTCCCTTGGTCAGGGTTTCAACTGATATACACAATTGAATCAACTGGATCTTGGTGAGGGTTTCAACTGGATCCAGTTCAACTGGATCAACTGGATCTAGTGAATTTCAGGCCGAGATGGTGCTGGTTCCACTGCTGCTAAATGAGCACGATCCTGATCATTCTGACTAGGTAACAGCATTCACAAAACAGAGTCCACAGGGCACCTGGGTGGCTCAGTTGGTTAAGCATCTGCCTTTGGCTCAGGTCATGATCATGGAATCCTAGGATCGAGCCCCACGTCCGGTTCCCCGCTCAGCAGGGAATCTGATTCTCCCTCTGCCTTTCCTCCTCCCCTGCTCATGCTCATGCTCTCTCTCATTCACTCTGTGTCTCTCAAATAGATAAATAAAATCATCTAAAAAAACAAAAACAACAGTCCATGTGAGGTTATGTGAGGTCATGCGAAGGCACAGGACTTAGAGCAGACCAAAATGGGTATGAGCCTGGCTTCTTCATTAGCTACTCACAGTATCACTCTCTCTGAGCCTCACTCTCCCCATCCATAAAAGGGGAGTATGAAGGTGCCCATTCTGCCTGCTTCTCAGGTTTTGAAGAGTAATGAACAAATGTTTTGTCCTCTTTTTTTTTTAAGATTTTATTTATTTATTCATGAGAGACACAGAGAGAGAAAGAGAGGCAGAGACACAGGCAGAGGGAGAAGCAGGCTCCATGCAAGGAGCCCAACGTGGGACTCGATCCTGGATCCCAGGATCACGCCCTGAGCCAAAGGCAGACGCCCAACTGCTGAGCCACTCAGGTGTCCCATGTTTTGTCCTCTTGTCTGTTTTGCACACTGCTGAGTTCCCAGAGCCTCAAACGGGTCCTGCACTTAGTGAGTGCTCCACATGCCCCCCACTGGAGGGAGCTTCCATTTTCCCTGGCAGCAGGAGGCCGGCTCAGCCCGCTGTGTTTGCCTGGAAAGCACCAGGCCAGACCTGGCCGAGCTGCTGACCGTTCCTCATGGCGGGGCCCATGGGACTGAAATGCACAAGGCAAGGGGCAAGAGAGGGGGGCACCAACGTGCATCAGGATCAGTCTGGGTGGCCACAGGGTCTGGGAAGACTCCTGCTGCCCAGAAATTCCACGCTTGAACTATTTCTTTAGCAGACTGCATTTCTGGCAGAGGGATTCATCTGATTTTCTTTTATTCTGAACTAACCTGAGACCCTGCACAGCAACAAGGAGACACAGTTACCCTACTGCAATGACCTAAAAACAAAGGTACTGGGGATTCCCAAATGGCTCAGCAGTTTAGCACCTGCCTTTGGCCCAGGGCGTGATCCTGGAGTCCTGGGATCAAGTCCTACATCGGGCTCCCTGCATGGAGCCTGCTTCTCCCTTTGCCCACCCCACCCCCCCGCCCCATGAATAAATAAAATCTTAAAAAAAAACAAAAACAAAGGCACTTGACATTTCAGGACTGGCAAGCCCTGGCTTTCATCAGCATGTGGAGACAGCCTTTTGGGGCTGGGTGTGGTGGTGCCCGATAGGCAACTCCCATGCTACCTGGACACTGCTGTAATTTGGCACATTTAGGACCGGTGCTATGCCTGATGCACAGGAGATGCTCAACACATCCTACCCCGCTGTATTCAGTTCAATGCAATACACCCCGGGAGGAAGGAATGCCTGGACACCATGTCACCTAATCAGGTCTCGACATGTTGATAGTGTGGACATCACCACACTATCAGGGTAGGCTGCCGTGTGTTGAGCCTGCACCCTGTGCCAGGGGCAAGGGCAAGGTGCAACACGGCCCCCGTTCAACAGTCAGGTGTCAGGCACAACCCAAAGAGCCTGGGCTGGGACTCAAACCTAAGTTTGTGCAACTCCTGGCCCGTGCCCATTCCATCAGGCCCTAAAGTACAGATCTGTGAAAAGCATGTTATTTGGGGCCAACCCATCACTCTTCCATGATGTGGCGATGTCACAGGGCAAAGAGAAGGGCAGCGGGACCTCCTGCTCTGGGCCCGCCTGAGTTCACACAAAGTTAGGGGGATAACACAGAGGAGGGTGAGAAGATGGCTCAGGGCCATGCTCCTCAAGGAGGCGTATCAAGCCATCCATCCCCTCATCTGCCACAGGGGCAGATCTGGTTTCATTCAATATCTTTGCTGAGGGACTGAGCAAAGGAATGTAAAACATGCTTATCAAATCTGTAAGCAGCACTGAATAGGCGGCGTCACTAATACTCTGAAAGGAAAGAATCTGATCCAGGGTGACTCGGAGCAGCTGGAAAACAGCAACAAATTTAGTAGGAACAGACATGAGCCCAGGTTGGTTTCCTCATCCATCAGCTAAGGGGACTGCATTAGTCAATCCCTACGGTGGGGAAGTGGCAGGAGAGGGGCAGACATTCTAGTTGGGTGGGATTTGGAGAGGGTGGGGTGGGGGGTGGTAGCAGTGAGCTGGACTTTCTGGCCTGCTCTTGATCACTAATAATTTCAGGCTATTTACCCTGTATTGCTTTCCTCACCTATAAAACAGGGTGGACGGTATCTCCTTTACAGAGATGCTGTGACAATTCAACAAGGTAATATATCAAAAGCTGACACAGGATAGCCCCTCAAGTACACGCTAACTTCTGCTCTACACATCCTGACCAGAAGGATTCACAAAAGTGCATCCCTCCCCCTTCCCCGGCCCTCCCTCCCCATCCCCAGGCAAATCCCAGCATCCTGCATTTGCAGCCATCACTCACTGCTACAGACAAACCCCAGCATCTGGCTGGTCCTGCTGCAGTGAGATACTCAGGAACATGGGGCTCTCTGATCTTTCCAAAATGCAAAGCTGATTATGTCACTCTGCAGAGCTTAAGCCCTTGCTGAGGGGGCTTCCAGGGGCCTGCAGGATCAAGCCAAGCTCCTTAGCCAGTGTGAAGGAAGGCCCCCAGGATCTGGCAGGCCGCCCTGGTCTCCTCTCCCCACGGCCTTCCTCCCACCCATCGCCAACGGACTGCACCAGGTGCAAAAGTGGACTTCTTCCCTCTCCAGTGCCTTGGCATTCCTTCTGCCCCAACCACCTCCCCCTCAGGTTGACCAGCAAACCCTTACTTCTCCACCTCATTTCCCAGATTTCCTTCCCCGGGGCTTCCTCCTCTGATCCTCTGACTAAGTCCATAGGTCCTTTCTCTCCCATAGTACCCACTACCCAACACTGCAATTGTCAGCTCTTGTCCTAGACAGGCCACAAGCTCCTCGGAGGAAGGGACTGTGTCTTACCTCAGCATCCCCAGGGCCTAGACCGATGCACCTAGCATAAGGCAGGCACTCAGAAACACTTGATGAGTGACTGTCACATAGTAGGTACTCAGTAAGAGAGTCCCCTCCCACACACACACACATACACACAGAGAGGTGGGCATGCAAATCCACAAACCAGCATAAATATAACTGTGTATGAGGCTCCAGTACCACTCTGATCTTTATGATTTCAAATCAAGAAACAAGATGACTAAAATGTACTTTCTAGGCTTAAACACAATCATGTCACTTTACATTTATGTAACTCTTTACAGCTTTCAAAGCACCTTCACATTTGGTGGCCTGTTAGATTAGGTAGTTACCATCAGCCTCTCTAAACTTCTGAGGCTATGATTTGACCTAGATTTTAACACAGCTCGCTGGATGGATTATTTTAAGCCACATACAACTTCTCATTCTGATGAGCTGGGCTGTGACGATAATAATCTCTCCGCAGTTGTACAGTACATGGTAATTAACAAAGCATTTTCACATACATTGTTTCATTTTATTCTTCTGCTTTACAGAAAGCAGAGCCGTGTTATTTTTTTCCATGACACAGGCGGGAAATCTGAAGCTCAGAGGGGTTATCTAACTTGCAGAGATCAGAGAGCCAGGAAAAAAGGCTTTAGAACCAACATTTAAATCTTTTGATTCCCAGCTCATGGGTCTATCTGCTGCAACACTGCACTACACCCTACTACACTATGTGCTACTGACGTGTGTGTCACCGTGTGCGTCACCAGGAAACCAATGAACATGCAGGCAAGCCAAGGTAAAGGCACACACTGGCGCTCGCATGTACACATCCACACAGCTGTCTCAGGAGTTCATGCCTGGACATAGGACCCCTCCCCTTAAGAGATCTATGTCCCACCCGGAAACAGCCAGCCAGATGTACGTGCTCCCTTCAGAACATACACCGGATGCTACTGACCCAGCATCCGTTGAGCAGATGTCTCAAGTTGGTGTTTGAGTTGAGGGGATGAACTCGCCGGATCCAGCCAGTCGCTTGCCCAGACCCTTTGGGACAAGAAGCACGTACAGCCTTGGCCAGCTGGCTGGCTGGCCTCCAGGGGCTCTGTCTGTGATCGTGGAATTCAGTGAAACCAATTGGCCTCCCTGTCAGGCCCAGCCCCATTCTGGGCTGCCTGAGGCCCAGGTCTGCAGATTGACAGCCACGGGACTCTGCACACCACACTGCGCATATGCGCTCACAAGTGCCCCACACCCGGGCTGGGCCTACGCACAGGTGGGCAGCAGGACGTTCTGTTGGAGAATGTGCAGGGAGGGCAAGGCGGCAGTGTGAGTGGCTATCAGCCCTCTGTCTCAATTATTCAACAACATTCAACAAGTATTCATCAAATGCTTAGTCCACTTCATACTATACATATCGATGAAAGCCTCCATCCCTCCCAAAGGGCTATGCTCTTGGAGGGCAGTGACCATGTTCTGTTTGCCCCTCCAAGCCCCCACAGCTCCCAGGAACCTGCACACAGCAGGTGCTCCATAAGTACCAAACGGTTGAAAATGGTGGTACTTGTGGGTTTTCTCAGGCCCTCCTGCCAGGGCTGCAGCCCTCCCAAACAACCTGTGCGCCATGCTGGGTCCTCACTGCCTTCCAGAATGGAGACTCCACTAAGCACACACCCAACACACTGCAGCCCAGCCATGATGACCTCAAGGCCAACACGAGACCAGGCCAATGGGTGTGCTCAAAAACATTTATACATTACCTATCGGGTACTGGATACAGAGATAAGCAAATAGAACACTCAGTTTAGAGAGAGACAACACATAATCAAAGAAGTACCTGAGTAGAGTGTCCCCCTCGTGGACCCAAGGCCGCCCTCGCTGGCCCTACACAGCCCATCATTTCATCCCCACCCCACCGGGGAACCCCTTTCTGGAGGCACTACAACACTACATAGGGCATGATTTTTATTGATTTATAGAAGGAAAGAATCCAGACGAAACTGCTTCATAGCCATGTGACCTTTGCGAACTTTCTTAACCTCCCTAGACCTCAATTCCTCACCTCTAAAATGGGGATAATGAGAGGAGATGCCTCTAGGGCAATCAAGAGGATGAAGCGAGCTAATTGCCAAGCCAAGGAAACTCCTTTGCACAGTATGCCCTTCCATACTGTGCAAACGGTGTGTGGGACGATTACAAGTAATATCCCTAATTGCCCTGTGGCTCTCCGCAGGGCATGGCCAGGCCCAGGTGCCAGAAAGGAAGGGCATCATCCTCTTTTCCGCCTCATCCTGGGACACCCACTGCCATGTGCCCATTTCCACTCTGGGTGGGTAAATACATAGATTGCTAGGTAGGTAGATAGCCAGCTGGCTAGTTTTCCAAAATAAGTCACAAGACTAACTTAGTATGTGCCAGGCCCTTGTGTTAAACACATACCATGGGGGCGCCTGGATGGCTCAGTGGTTGAGCGTCTGCCTTTGGCTCAGGCCATGATCCCGGGGTCCTGGGAACGAGTCCTGTATCAGGCTCCCCACAGGGAGCCTTTTTCTCCCTCTGCCTATGTCTCTGCCTCTCTCTCTGTGTCTCTCATGGATAAATAAATAAATAAAATCTTCAAAAAAAAAAAAAAATCACCACTACCACACACACACACACACACACACACACACACACACACACACACACACCATATAAACCAGCTCACATAAACCTCTCATTTCCCTGCTTAGAGACCACATAGCCATGCAGCAGAGTCCAGATTTCTTTTTTTTTTTTTTCCAGATTTCGAACACAGGTCTGTCTCCAGAACCCAAGTGACACCTACTCACAACTGCAAGTTACCCAAACTTGATGTGCATACGCATACCTCCTTTTACCGCACCACACAGATAGTGCATGTTTTATGAATTGAAGGTTTGTGGCATCCTGTATCCAGCAAGTCTATTGCTGGGTATTTTGCTCACTTCATGCCTCTGTGCCACATTCTGGTAATTCTTGCAATATTCCAAATTTTTTCCTTAACATTATGTGTTATGGTGATCAGTGATTTACAACTTGCTGAAAGATCAATTAGCACTTTTTAGCAATATTTTAAAATTAAGGTATGTAAGTTTTTCAGACATGTTGTTGTACACTTGACAGACTCCAGTAGAGTACTAACATAACTTTTATGCATCGGGAAGCCAAAAAATGCATTTGACTTGCTTTATTGCAATATTCACTTTCCAGTGGTAACCTGAAACTGAATCTACAATATCTCTGAGGTATGCCTGTCATATATCTAACTTGGAAAATTTTACAGAACCTGAAGTAAAACACAGGTTCCAGTCAGCTCAGGGGTAGGCACAGTTTGCATCACACACCTGCTCTACAGGACCAAGCATCTAATCGACTCCACTGAGTTAAAAATGGATGCATCCAGGGCGCCTGGGTGGTTCAGTTGTTAAGCATCTGTGTTTGGCTCGGGTCATGATCTCAGGGTGCTGGGATTGAGCTCCACAGGAAGCCTGCTTCTCTCTCTCCCTCTGCCTGTCACTCCCCCTGCTTGTGCTCTCTGTCAAATAAATAAATAAAATAATCTTTAAAAATAAATGGATGCATCCTTATTATTAGCTGTGTTCCTGAAAAGGGAAGGGTAAAGCTGCCTTTTCTGTAACTGGATGTGCTAAGAGGAATGCTATTTAAACAACCCCTGTAGTGACTATTATAAAGCAAAGAGCCGGCCCTAAGTGATGGTGTGTGGACATCTGAGTGTAATAAAGGCAGAGCCTGCCTGGAGTGTGCAATAGGCCTGTGCAACAGCAAGAACAGTGGAGTAGTGGAGCTGGGAAAAGCCCACCCCAGGTGCCCTGTAGCTTGGGTATCAGACTGCAAGAAGTGGTCAGTGCCCAAGGGAAGTCGGCACTTGCCAGGCCTCTGGGTTGGACTTAGGTGAGGGAAAAGCCCCGGCCACCGCACTGGCCACACATGCATACACACCCACACACGCACACAGGTATGCTTGCTGTGCTTCCCTAGCACAAATATGCATCCCCTGCTGTTGCTCCTACTAGCCAGCTGTCCAGGAGGGACCTCCCTCCTCTGGATAGTAGGCAAGACTGCTATGTTCCCATCCCATTCTTTTACTAGGGAATATTCATTCAGTTCATCCAACAGACTTGTGAAGCCCTACTATGTGCTGGGTACCTGGAAAGAAAGAGAGGAAGAGAAGAAGAGAGAAACAATGCGTGCCGGAGGGAGAGGAACAGTAAGAAGCAGTATGGCCACAGCTCTGTCTTTGTTGAACAGTGTGTATCTGGGGTGTATGTGTATGTGCTTGTACACAGCCACCCACAGTCGTGCACACTAGCCTCGTCTGCAGATTCTTACTGGAGATGAAGTGCCCCCAGCCTCCACTCCAGGGTAAGAGCGCTGCTACCCCATGTAAAAGCATGCTCTGACCATCCCGACTTCCAGTCCAGATAGATAAACGTACTGGAACCTACAGCAGAAGCAAGATGGGTGGGACTGTGGAGTGTAACGGCCTCCACCAGGAGGCAGCCTGATGAGCACCAGCCAACAGCGGAGCCTGCCGGACTTCCACGCCACCACCTAGTTACCCACTAGCTGTGTGACCTTTGGCAAGTGACCTCATGTCTCTAAGCAACCATTTAGTCATCAATAAGAGTGGTGAAAATAATATAGCCTACCTTATGAAGCAACCGTAAGAATTAAATAAGATCACGTGAGCACAGAGCTTAAAGTAGTGCCTGGCAGATAGTCAACACTCAGTGCATCTTGGCTGTTGTGTTCCTGAGGCCAGAGGAAAGAGAAAGAGGGGAGCACCACGATTGGGGGCCCAGCCTGGGGCTTGGACTCTTGGCCAGGCGCTGATTCGTATTTGGGGATCTGAGGGGGCCCTTCTAGCCCAAGGTTGGAATGTTCTTGGTCCCCTCTCCTGTTCCCTCTATCCCTCCCCTCCCCTCCACGTAGGGCCTGACACCCCACCCTGGCTCTTGGCTTCCCTGCTGAGCCTCCCTGCTGTTCACCACCCCCTACCCTATCCCCCCATAAGGCCAACTCCCCCTCCTCCAATTTGGCCACATTTACCCAGCTGACCCAGCCTGGCGAGAGCCCCAGGGCTCAGCCCCTAGAAGCTGCACTGCCTCAGCCTCCCCAGTAGCTCCCTCCCCATCCAACATGCAGATGGCAGGGTAAGGGGGAGGCCAGCAGGGAGAACGGCAGGGAGAACGGCTGCTGGGCACACCTCTCTATGCACTCCCAGCTGTAAGTGAACTCCTTGGCTACCACCCATGGCTCTGTACCCAGCCCGCTTGATCCAGGCCCCAGGCTGTTCTCCTGTGGAAGGGATCTCACCACTCTCATTTTCCTTCCTACCCTAGCCACAATGTACTTCCTGAGCACCTACTCTGTGCTAGTCAGGCCCTGCCCTCCAGGGGCCACAGTGGGGATGGGTGTTATCCATACCAGAAGGCCCCAGAGGGCTGGTTAGAATTCTGATTAGAATTCGGATTGCTGTCCCCTCCCCCTCCACCAGAAGTTCTGGTTTGTATTTTCTAACCTTTCCTGGTGCCACTGGTGCTGCTGCTTCAGGGGTTACATTTTGAGAACCCCGGGTCCACTACAAACTGTAATTCAAGGCAGACGGAAGGAAGCAAGGGCTTTGATCCGAGAAAAGCAGTAAAAATTAGGGAAAGGGCACACCGGGCAGAGGAAAGAGCATAAACAAAGGCCTGGCGGCTCCAGGAAGTACCAGAGTGGAAGGTGCGCGGAGGCGTGGCCGGGAAGGAGGCTGGAAGGGCACGTGGGGCCTCGTGCAGCAGGGCCAGTGGGTGGCCACACCTCTTCCCTCTGGCTCCCCGACCAGTTCCTTAGTGCCAGGTGCCCCCGGCAGCTCCGCCAGGCTCCCTGGGCTGCAGCCCAAGCCCATCTTCCCGTTCTGCAGTGACACGGCACCTCTGCCCCAGGCCTGGCTTTCTCAGGCTGCCGTGGGCGGCTGTCAGCGTCTCTACCCGCCCTCCCCGGGCGGCTCCCTATTGCTGTGGGAGCCAGCCCGGAGGTGCCGGGGAGGTGTGCCAGGTGAGCCAGCATGCGCGCTGTGGTGTGGGCGGCCGAGGAGGAGCGCCCGCCAAGCCCCAGCCCCCCGTCCATCAGCCCGGTCTACCAGCACCTACCAGCACCTACCAGCACCGGGACCTGGGGCTGGGTGCGTGTTTGTTGCCACATGAGCCAGAACAGTTACTATGGGTAGATAATAATAGCAATCGTAATCCCTCCTAATTGGACCAGACTTTGCTGTTTGCAGGGCATTTCCATGCCCATGACCTCATCTGACTTCCACAACCACCCTGTAAAACAGGCACAGCTAGAGTTACTATCCCCACTTTACAGCTGAGCAAACGCAAGCCCCAGATGGCCTGAAGTCACATCTCCAGGAAGTGGCACGCTCAGGCCTGGGACCTGGGGCTTCTGACTCTGTCCAGTGCTCTTTCTCTAGCTTGAACTGTCATATCAGAAAGCCTGCTCCGCTGCTCTCCATGCGAGGGAGCCAGGGCCTCTGCTATCTAGGGCAGCACGGTCCAGTAACAGGAGGAGCCTGGCCTGGCTATTCCCACCTTCCCCACCTGTGGGGGGCAGCTGACACCAGCCACAAGTATATGGACACAGAGCTCTGTCAGCACCGGTCAGGGCCTCAGACCAGGCAGGGAAGTCAGGGTCACCTAATCCAACAGGAGAGCAAAACAGATCTGTTGGGAAGGAAGGGAATTATCCATAGCTTCCACTGGAGAGCACAGGGGGTCAGCCGCAGGTGGCCCTGACTCTGGCAGCAGAATGTGGGTCTACTGCTGCCTGAGACAGGAGTAGCTCAGAAGGCCTGTGGGATAACCTGGACTATCTGTTCCTTTTCTGTGGGGTCAGAAAGGAGACCTGTAGCCCCAAGAAGCCTGGCTCCACAGGCCATAGCAAGTACTTTCTCCCCTGCTTGCTGGGTATACATCCCCCACTAGGGCATTCTTTTTTTTTTTTTTTTTTTAAGACTTTATGTATTTATTCATGAGAGACACAGAGAGAGAGGCAGAGACACAGGCAGAGGGATAAGCAGGCTCCATGCAGGGAGCCCAACGTGGGACTCGATCCTGGGACTCCAGGATCACACCCTGGGCCAAAGGCAGGCGCTGAACTGCTGAGCCACCCAGGCGTCCCCTACTAGGGCATTCCGCATGATTCTAGGCCGGGAAGGCAGGTGACTGAGCTTACTGCGCACACCTTTGTGTGTCCACATAACGACTGACACAAGTGGGGCAGTGGGGAAGGTTCTGATCCATCGGACTCTCATCTGGACCCCCCACTGAGTAGCTGGGCTCAGCTTCCTCATCTGTAAACTAGGGCCATCTGTCCTTGCCCCACTTATTTCAAGGGTTGTTCCCAAGTACCACATGGATGGAAACCACTCAGAAAACAGAAACAGGCTCTAAGGACGAGGGAGCCCAGGACGGAGCTGGGCACGCATAGGGCAGAATGAACAGGGAGCAGGTCTCAGAGCTGTCCCTGAGAGTGGGCAAGCAGAACTCACACTCCTCAGAGTGCCCATACCCGGTGCCAGGAGTCCATTCTGGTTCCAGAAGGACAAACTATACTCCCGACCAAGCATTACCCTCCCACACTCCTGCTCAGGAAGAGGGGACCATGGGGGCTAGGGCACAACAAACAAGACATCCCAGAAAGGCCCGTGGCTGGCACAGCTTCCCAAGAAAGGTGGTGGAGGTAGGGGTGGGGGGTGGTTACCATTTCACTCACAGAGAGAGAAAATAGAGTCCAAGTGCTGGGGTTTTGGGGTGGCTTTGCCCATAGATGAACACAGCTTGGTGAGGTCCCAAGGCAGCCTATTGGGACTGAGCAGGGATCCCTATGGGTCTGCTGGGATCTCCTCTGATTTAGGCCCATCCTGGAGTTCAGCGGAGGGTGATGAGGTCACCCCTCAGCCACCCCTCAGGGGATTCTGAAAACAAGGACGTCATTGGCTCCATGATCAGAAGTGACACTTAGAGCCCGGGGGTGGGGGTGAGGGACAGGAAATCACCATCTCCAGGATGACTGGTGTCACCGTGTGCCTGGCGCTCTGAGAGGGGGAGCCCTCATGCGGCCTCATATCTATGGAGCCACCTTGAACTCATCTTTGGCCTCGCAGAAGCTACTGAATACCCCGGGGAAGCAGAGGCAGCTAAGACAGGTAAAGCGACCCACCTGAGGACACGGAGCCAGTAGAGGCCAATCCAGAAAGGGTGTTGGGCCACCCCCCAACACTGTGCAGACCCTGGGCTTGAACCTCTGCTCATACACCAGGGGAGGTAAAAGTCTGGGTCCTGGAGCCTGACTCCGTGCTTCAAATTCCCGCCGTAGCACCAGGACTGAACCTCTACCGGCCTTGGCCCAAACAGGGCCTTAAGCCCTCCCCACCGACCCCGACTGGAAGCCTGAGCTGCGCGGTCCAGCGCTCAGCAACCAGAGGTGTCATTACTTGAGGACGGGCCGTCCCCCTCCTCCCTGCTCCCCCGCTGGGGCCAAAGGGTCCTGGGCAGAGCCAGCCGCTCACCTTGCGGTCCTCCTCCCGCTCCGGAGCGGAGCTGCTGGTGTCCCCGGGGCCGCTGGAGGGCATCGCGGGCAGCTGGGCGGTGGGAGGCAGGCTGGGGCTGCGCGGGGCTGGGGGGCTGCTGGGCTTTGGGGAAGGAATTATCGTGGTCTTTGTAAGCAAGAGTTAGAACTTAGACATAGATCCCGGTGAGACTCTGACTGCGGCTGCGTGGGGTGTGGGCTTCCAGTGGCTCCACCTGCAGGGGGGAAGACAAGAGGGGTCAGCAGGGCAGGGCACCCCCAACCCAGGCCCCACCTGACTCCACCCCCTGCCTCAGCCCCAGGGCCTCTGAGGCCTGTGAGGCCTGTTCCTTGACCTTGCTCCTCTTCCCAGGCTCACCAGCAGCTCAGGCCAGCCTAGCACCCCAGAGTGGGGGCAACCGAGGCCGACTCAGCCGGCAGGGTACTGCCTGGCTTCCCTCAGGGCTGCCTCCTGCCTCTGAGGCGGCAACAGTCTCCGCAGGCCTCCGCGTTGCTGTGGCACAGTGGGCGCCACTTCTGGGACTTCCAACTGCCTCCTGCCTCCTCCCTTCTCTTCATTCACTTCTGTTCTCTCCTTTGAAAGCTTCCCGCACCCTCCCTCCCACCCAGCCACCCCCTGGGAAATCCCAGAGGTCCCTAGCCCTGCTACATTTTCCTTCTAATCTGTCCTCCCCTCACGCCCCCACCCCCACACCGCTCCCACCACGTGGAGGAAGTGAGCTGCAGTCACAGGATGTAGTGAAATGAATGTCACCTCACTTTAGGACCAGCGCCTGGGCCCAGAGAAAGCTGAGGCTGAACTCGGCTGCGGCCAGGCTGAAGGCCTAGGTTTGCAGTGCTGTTCGGAGGACGTCCTGGTGGGGAGAGGCCACGGCCAAGGCCACACTGAGGGCCGACCAGAGGCCGCTCTCCCCGCCACCCCACCAATCGGCCCCATTTGTCTCGGGAAACCAGGGGGGGAAGGGGGGGCTTGGGGAGGCCCCTCCGCACCCACACGGCTTAATTTTAGGGGCTTTTCATCCTCCCTGCCTCAGGTGTGGGCCTCAAGCCAGTAAAATAACAAAGCCCCTGCGCAGGCCTCAGCAAGGGGTGGGGGTGTTGCAGATTCAACCCCCTCGGCTCAGAGACACTGAGTTCTCGAGCTCCCCACCCCCCAGGAGGAAACACGGGCCAAGCCCCTGCCTCCAGTGCACCCGCCCGCAGGGAGGGGATTGGCAGGAGAAGGAAAGTGGGAGGCAGCTGGATCTGGGCCCACCCACACCCTTCCCCTTCCAGTTCCCGTTCTGCTTCCCCGGCTTCCCCTCCCTCTTGGGCTTCTTTTCCCATCCCCCTCCAGCCAAGGCTCCCTGGAAAACCAGGCACTGGAGAAAGCACAGGCTTGGGTCTCCCACGGGCGCAGCCCCGTCCCCAGGGACTGGCGCCTAACTGGGAGGTGGGCTCTGGCCCTGGGGTGGAGGAGGCGGAAGCTGGGGCTAGGAGCAGCCTCCCTGGGGCCGGGACTCCTGGCAGTTAAAACTTTGCCTGGGCTAAAGGTGCGCCAAGCCCCACAGGTGAGCCATGGGGAAGCTCCAGGTGCAACACGGACTTCTAAGCTCAGCATCCTCCTGGGTTCCATGCGTGTTTGCTGTCCCAACACACGAGTGCGTAGACAGCAGCAGAGGGTGTCGCTTTATGTGTCAGACGCGGTGCTAAGCACGTGACAGGCCGGCCCTCCTTCCTTTGGGCAGCTACTAGTACTATGACTATGCCTCCTTTACAGTGGAACCTAAGGCTGAGAAAGATTAGGATTGGTCCACATTCCAGAGTCAAAGTGGAGGCTTGAATCCAGATCTCTCTCACTAAAGTTCTGAGGGCAGTTTCTGGGAAGCTTCATCCTTCCACTTACACACCACCCCACAGAAACAACTCTCGAGAGTCCATTAGAGAACAGGTCCAACCCAGAACTCCACGGGGCTTCCCTCCATTATCAGCCAGCGGTTCCCCTTCCAACCCACACACCGTTTGTTAGCACAAACACGTCCAATGACCCCACACACACCATTAAAACCTTCAAAAGGATGTGGGAGCTAAGAGGAGGGGCATAGTCCGGTTGGAAAAAAACATTGGACCTCGAGTCAGCAGACATGGGTTCTAGTCCTGACTCGGGCTTCCGGCCCTCAGCTTCCTCATCCATGAAATGGGCGAGTTGGACTACAGGATCCACAAGGCGACTTCTAGCCCTGCCCCGCCAAGCTGTGGGAGGCGCCTAGGGCAAAGTGGGGGGAAGCAGACAAGGCTGGGCCACCTTCAGGAGCCCCAGAGCCCCAGCATGGAGTCCATGAAGACCCAGGCACAAAGCAAATAAGAGGCAGATAACCTTCTGCCAGATGTTTGTCTCAACACTAAGGCCTAGAAATATCCAGCGAGCTTCTGTGAGGGGGGGAAAAAACCAAACAAAACCACTTTCAGGGAACCTCTGATTGCCAGTGAGAAGAGGAAGGAAGTAGGAGGGAAAAGCAGAACATCACAAGGCATTGACCCTGAGGGCAGACACCCCGGAAAGGAAGGGAAATGCTCTTTCCTCCTCCTCTTTCTCCACATATCCCTCTGATATCTGAGCTGCTACCCTTACAGCAAACTCAGCTGACCTGGATCGGTCTGTAGGTTCCTTTGTGTGACTCAAGGGAACAGCTCTGTCAGAAAGTGTTCCTCAGAATCACCCAGCATCCTCCAAAACCCTCCAGCATATGGCCAGGCAGGCCATGCACTGCACAACTCCAGGGGATCCACGATGGTGGCCACAGTCCAGGACTAGACACAGCGCTTCCCACCTGCCCTTAGAAGCCTCCTTTGCTCTCAAGCAGGAGTGACCTGCCCCGAGGCCCACGTTCCCAACACAGCAACATGTGTCCACCATGCTGGTCGTTTGCCAAGCATGGCTCTGCTGTTCCTGGCACTGAAGCATCCTCCTCACCCATGCCAAGGGCTATACCACAAAAACCACCACCAAAAAAAAATCCATGCCAAGAACCCTACCACCATGACAGGCAGCTTTTATTTCCTCCCTTATACTCCTAATGGCCACAGTGGCCATTATTTATGGCCACATGTGGCCATTAATAATCTTTTTAACAATAACTTTAACAAACGTTTAAGGAATCCCATCATAAAAAAGTTTAGTATCACAACTATCATAGTCACCATTATTACTATTTCAATTACAAAGTGTTGTGGAAGAAGGGCTGGGATCCTGAATATACACAGACGGTTTCACCACCTTCTAAATCCAACTTCGCTGAAAGCTTTTTTAAAAACATATAGCCACATGAGTGGGCTGAACAAAGAGGAGACACCACCAACGAAATTTTGGGGTCTGGAAAGCAGACTTGTGATGGCCAAATTTCAGACAAAACTGATTTCAAATCAAAGTCAAATCAAGTCAAACTTAATTTATAACAAGAATCCAAGAATCCTTAAAAGAAAAGAAAAAAAAAAGAATCCTTAAAAGACACTTAAGGCAACAGCAACAGGTACCCCCCAGACCAGGGGCAGAGAGGACCCACGTGTGAAAATAAAGCAGACTGAGTGAAAGAAGTAAAAACCCTAGACCTCCTCCCCCAGGAATCTGAAGGTTTCCTCTCTGGGGAACACAAAACAGAGTGTCTTTGCACAGAGCTGACTAGTGCAGTTGAGAGCAAAGGTAACATAACAAAATTAAGGAGATAAAGGTATTTTAAATCCTGATGTTGAATGCTCCCAGTTCTTCTCCCAATGGGCTCCCAGAACCCTGGCAGCCAGACCCTTACCTTCTCTAGGGAATCTTACCAGTCTGAGAGGAAAGGCCTATGGATACGGATGTTGCCCCCAGAACCCAAATGGTGTCCAAATGGCTTGCTTAGGTCAACCAGTGTGGATCTGCCAGGAAACAATCCCCACCAACATGCACAGAACTTCCAACCAGCTCCCCAGTCCCCTCTTCTTAATCTTGTACAGGACAACCATGAACCAGTAGACATCTGAGGGAAGTCTCTGACTTGGAAAATAGACACAAGAACAAATAAACCAAACTGAACCAAAATACAACTTGGAAAATACACACTTCAAGCCCAGAGAAGATTACACATTCATGAAACAGTAACGTGGTGTTGTTTAAAAAGCACATCCAGAGAACAAAAAAGATTTGTAGAAATACAAATCATGCTATGAGAGAGGCAAAACTCAATGTTCAAGATACATTAAAAAGAAAAATGAAAACTAGAGAGGATGGAAGAGAGACCTGGTCCAGAAGTTTCCACATCTGAAAAGCAGACGTTATGGAAAAGAAAAGAAAAAAAAAAAAAAAAAAAAAAACAGGGGAGAACATTATCAATGAAATAATGCAAGAGAATTTCCCAGAACTGAAAGGCAAGAGTGGACCGGGGGAAAGGGCCCACTGCATGTCCGCACAATGGAGGAAAGCAGACCTACGACAAGTTGCATCACTGAAATTTCAGAATACTGGTACGAAGAGAAGATCACACAAAGGGCGATAAAAGTGACCTATAGAGGCTCACGAATCAGAATGGCTTCAGATTGCTCAACATTAATGTGGAAAGCAAAAAGACAAAGGACCAATACCTTTGGAATTCTTAAAATAATTCTCCCATTAGAATTCTTTCTGCAGACTAATCATCATTTAGGTGCAATAGAAAAAGATATTTTCAGACACTCCTTTCTCAAGAACCGCACTTGAGCAGATGTCCTCTAAGACACACAAGACAAAGGAAGGGATTCTCCAGGATTAAGGTGAAAAGAGGTCAAATGAAGCCATCGAGGGCCACTGTTCAGATCTAAGCAGTGTAACTCAAGACCTGGGCCTGTTAAGTGCTGTCGTCACCATGCCCGTGACCATCGAACAGTCTTTTTTAATCTGACAAAACTACAGGTGTCCCTCACTGCGTGCACTCCGCCATCCGAACTCAGGAACTGAATGGATTCAGATACTGACCGCTATCTGTCCTAGATGATGGGCTCCAAGAAGGGGAGTAAACCAAATGAGAGAAGACACAAGATCCAGAAAACAGGAATTCCAACCAGAAGGAAGGCAAAGGGAATGCCAAGGAGGACCACAAAAGGAAGTCCCAGGATGGCCGCTACAACGTGTCACCCACCCAGACAGCAGACACCGGGAACTGGAACATGTCGTAGCTGATGTAACTGCCCTTGCAGAGAGCCCCATTGATGGCTGCAAAGGTGAGACAGCAATTAGCAGAAGGTACGAAGAAAATAAGGCAGATGAGACAAGGTCATTATTAACTTTCAGGGGGAAAAAGAAAGGAAACTATTGCAGGATACTATAAGGTCTGGCTGTGAACACAGTTGTATTAGTTGATTTAACAAATATGAGTGTGTCTATATACACACATACATAATGCATGTGGAGGTACATGTGTGTATATATACATAAACTTCCTGCTGCTGCTGTTATAAATTACCACAGAATTGAAGACTTAAAACAACACAATTTTGCTATGTTGCAGTTCTGGAAGTCAGAAATTCAAAATGGTTCATGTCACCGGGCTAGACATAAGGGTATTGGCAGGGCTTCATTCCTTTCTGGATGCTCTAGGGAGAATCCATTCCCTTGGCTTTTTCAGCTCCTAAAAGTTGCTCCCATGCCATGGCTCATGGCCCCTTCCATCCTCACAGCTAGCAATGGCCAGGCTTTCTCTCATCACATTCCTTGGCCCCGCTTCCATCACAGCTCCTCTGCAATCTCCTGCTTCTGTCTTTCATTTCTAATGCCCCTTGTGATGACACTGGGCCCACTCAGATAATGCAGGATAATCTCCTCACATCAAGATCCTTAACTGCAAAGTCCCTTTTGCCATATAAAATAACACATTTACAGGTTCAGGGGATGAGGATGTGTCCATTTGGGGGGGGAGGGGTATTAAACTGCTTACAACACATGTATATACACATACTCATATGTGTATAAAACATTTTGGAAAGAGCACTGGTAGGGTACTGTTAGTAGTATGCCTACCACAAGAACTATTTAGGAGTGGAAAGGGTGGCCATGTAAGAGAACATTCTTCTTTACTAAATAGGAAATCAATGGGAAATGTCTAAAATGGAAGAGTCAAAAATATGCACATTCCTCAGAAACGTGAGATGTAAAATTGCTAGAAGAAACAGCTAAAAGTGGTTGCCTCTGAGAAGAGGAAGAGGGTGGGAGCGTCTCTCTAGTGAAGAGATGTTGGTACTGCCTTCTTAAATGATATGCATGTACTACTGAGAGGAAATAGAAAAGAAATTTTAAGAAGACAGAAAGGGGATGGGAACAAGGGCTTACCTCCCAACTGCAACCACTGGTTGGGTTTGGCTTCCATCCTCCTCTCTGAGTGCAGCTCAGCCCTTCTACCTCTGTTGCTCTATGAAACCATCACATCCCACAGCATAACCATGACCAGCTAGCTCCTCACACCCACACAGAGTTCCATCACCAGCTATAAAAGTGGTACCTCCCTCCCCGCCACCCCCCACCCCTCACCAAACGTTTAATATCTCCCAGCACATCACTTCCACCAGGCCCAGGCCAGGCACAGCGTGCTACGCCTCCCTTACATTCCTCCCAAACTGCATCTGTGCATGCCACTGCTGCCTACATCCCTAACCACCACCCTGGCTCACTCAAGAGCCCACCTCAGTCAGAGACCCACAGTTCAGCCATCCTTGCCACGTCACCTCCCACCCCCAGCTCACACCACGCTGTCCCAGCACCATCCCCACCTTCCTCACTATGCCCAGCTCATCAGCACCTCCCCTTGCTGATCATACCAAATCTCCCCTCCAAGCCTGCCCGACCAAGCACTGACACTGTCACCCCACTGTGTCATCTCAACAAGGGCCTGCACAGAAGTATTCTCTTCCAGAAGCAAAACCAGGATCGTCCCAAGCCTAAATCCTTGCTCCACCAAAAACAAACCTAATGTCAATGCCCTAAGAATCCCTTCCACTCCACCTCGAGTCCTCCACCTGTGCTGCTGAAAAACCTCTGACTCTCTCTGTAGCAGGCCCTCCTTCCTGCCTCCATCTGAAGTCGGCTTGTCTCCTCGTGGACTTTGCTTGTTTCCAGCTACCTAGCGGCCTCCCCCAGCCACCCCGCCAGTGGGCTTGGGGTGTTCGCTGGGACCCCGCACCTCTCCCCAGTCTCCCCAGGCGCAGAGTGAGCACGTGACGAGGCAGGGCCAATCAGACGCCTCCCGGGACCGTGGTGGTGCAATGGAAAGATGCTACGGGGTAGGATGTGAGTCAGGAGCGGCTGCCTGCGGGGGAGGGCTTGCCCGAGAACAAAGGGCTGAAGCTAGAGGGATGGCAAACTGTGGTCATTGTCTGGGTCCCCGAATCTAGCTGTACCTGGAGGCAGGGCATCTCTGAACCTCCTCGTAATGGGAGGCTTTCCGTAGTGGGGTGTGAGTGAGTCTGTGCCCCGAGGCTAACAGTCCTGACTCATATGCTAATCTCAGCCTCCTCAAGGGCTTCTTCCTGCGTAGGTTCAAATCCTGACCTGGTTACTCTATCAGCTGTGTGAACCAACCGGGGCAGAACCATGGCCCACAGCCTCAGTTTACTCAGCTGTAAAATGGGGGAAATAATAGGGAGTCACTTCACGGGGCTGTTGTGAGACTCTAAATGAGATGCATTGAGCATGCTTACAAGAGTGCCTGGCACGAAGAAAATAAGAAAATACGCAATACATTTTAACAACTGTTAGTCCCTGACTAATCCAGCCCACAGTTTTCTCTCCTTTCCTGAAATCCCCCGAGTGCCTGTGAGCCTACATCGCTCAAACAGGAGCTGGTACTTAGGAAGCTCCCACGATGTGCCAGCCCCTGTGTATAGAGCTTTACAATTTCAACATCGAGATCATCCTTACGCCTCACTCCCTAACCTTTTGAAGCGGGGACTATTTTTCCTCCATTTTCCAGATTAGAAAAGTCAAGTATAGAGAGGCTTACAAAGCTGCCCAAGGTGATTATTACACGGTGGAACCAGATTCAAATCCAGATCTGTACTACCTTGAAGTCTAGAGTTTTCCCCTCCATCATGTCCTCTTACCATTAACATGTGACTGTTGCAGACATGTTAACTTTGGGCACAGATTGGTCCAAAAGCAAAGTTTCTAGTTAGCCTCCCTTTCCTGGTTAGGCCTATCTGTACAGTAGGGGGCAGGGGTAGGGGAGGTGGTAAGCAATGTAACCTTCTAATCATAGTATTCGGTGCCCTGCCCAAGGTGGCAGTCATTCATTCAACTATTTACTGAGTACCTACTGTGTGCCAGGCACTTGCTAAGAGACAGGCACTGTTCCGTTTCATCCTCACAACAATCCTGTGAAGTTTATGAAGTAGGTTCTCTTGTTATTCCCATCTTATGGAAGGAGAACCTGAGGCTGAGAGAGGTTTATTGCCTCTCTGTGGTTACACAGGTAGAAGGCTCCAGCGCAGGATTATGAATCTAACTCCAAAGTCCTCACACACATGGCAGCACTCAGTCATGGATGAGCATGCTAAGCATACACCCCAGATCAGCTTTACGTGCCCCTGGTATGACACCAGCCCACAGAAAACAGCCTTCTAGCTGTATTTCCCACTTGAGCTTGGGAGGAGGTACAAATGACTCCTGTGGATGACAGAAGGCAGGAGAGTAATCTTGGCCCCATGCCACCCAGGGTGGTGATAAGCTCCAGGATTGGGAAGCTGGGGGCCAGCAGAAGGCTGATGGGAGTGATCAGGGTCTCCTAGACAGAGATGTCTATCTGCCAAGTCTTTTCCCCCCATTACAGCCTCTCTCGATCACAAGACTGGGCTGGATGTGGGAGTGTGGGGGTGAGTATCTCTCCTTTGGACTGCTCATTCTCCCTCAACATGAGTGAGATGCACATCATCATACCATTACTCTGGCTTCCAGAAACGTCTCTCCCATCCAAACCACCAGCTGCACATAGAATACCAAAAGCCACTGGCAACAGGCCAATAGTCCTGCCATCCTGTTGCCACTTCAAAGCCCATCTGTCTGGCTCTGGAGTCACAACAAGATGACTTGTGGTTCTTACACCACCCTTGAGGCCAGGGCACCACCAGTGTGAGCGTTTATGATCACACCAAACCTGCTGCCACAATGGCAGCCATACTAGCAGAGATGAGTCGCATAAGACTCCTCTGCTCTTACTAATGGTTACCATGACACAGCCCCAAAAGCAAGGAGAAAAAAAAAGGATTTATACCCAAAATAGATGCTGGTAAGGAGCTGAAGTTGTCCTTGGGCATTAAAAAGAGCCAGTACAGACTTCCAGAAAGGAGCATGCAATTCTGAGCATGACAAGTCAGGAGCCGTGTGTGTTATAGCAGCCAGATGGGCATCCCACACCCTTGGAGTCAGGGACCCAGGGAGGCCAGGCTGAGGGTCCATGTGAGAATCAGCCACGTGAACCCTGGTAGGGCCTGCTGTCTGGGGCAGCCGTGAGCAAGGATCAGATTCTGTCCTCCCCTGGAGGTGGCCCATGGTCCACACCTGCCAGCTCCAGAGCCTCTTCACTTACTCCCCCATTGACCCCTGCATCTGGTCCGCACCCTATGTCTGAAACCCAATAGGAGTGCTGAACGTCATAATCCCCACCACCATGTTTCCACTGGAAGGTAAGTCAACAGCTTGGCTTTTCAGGATCCCTATGCCACTAAATCAACAGACAAAAAAAAAAAAAAGGAGTTACCCCCCTGGCTTGGGGGATCGATCCTGATTACCAAAGAGACATTGGGTTGCTGGTTTACAACAGAGGCAAAGAAGACCATGTTTGGAATCCAGAGGATTTTCTCAGTTACCTCTTCCATGCCAAAAATTTAGGATTAAGGGAAAACTTCAGTAACAATACAACAAAGAAGACAGGGCAATCTGGTATTCAGATCCTTCCAGAATCTAGGTTTAGCTCACTCCACCAGGTAAAAGAAGCCTGGCCTTCTGGGAGTCCAGCTGAGCGCAGAGGAAATGTAGGGTGAGTAATGGGAGAAAGGAACCAGACATTAAATGTTGCCTTGCAAACAAATAGATATGAAACCGTAGTAGTTTTGCATATTTTCTATTTTCTTGATATACATGTGTGTGTTTATTTGTACATGGTGACTTTTTTCTCTTTTTTCCTCCTTCGTCCCATTATTTCACCATGATTTCATACACAAGTTGTTGGAAGTTAACTTTATAATTGAGTCTTTTTTTTGTTGTTGTTGTTTTTAAGGGCTCAGACTCAGGACCCTGAGATCAAGAGTCACACACTCAGGGGCACCGGGGTGGCACAGTCAGTTAGGCATCTGATTCTTGGTTTTAGCTCAGGTTGTTCTCTCAGAGTTGTGGGATCGGGCCCCACGTTTGGCTCTGGGCTCAGTGCAGAGGCTGCTGGGGATTCTCTCTCCTTCTCCCTCTGCCCTTCCTGCTTGTGCTATCTCAAATAAAATCAATAAATCTTAAAAAAAAAGAGAGAGAGAAAATCAAGAGTCGCATGCTCCACTGGCTGAGCCAGTCAGGTGCCCCTATAATTTAGTCTGTAGGTAACAGAATAGTCAGTAGGACTGTGATTGAATTTGAGAAGTTATTCATGGAGACAGTGGGCTGATCCAGTGATTGGTGGAACTCTTCATTTGGGGAAAAGAGTGAGAACCTCAGTGAGAAAAATAGCTGTGTCTCGCTAGATAGAAATATAGCTTATTTTGTAGTTGTAGGGGGCCCCAAACGTGTGTGAAAGGTGCAAATGGAGCTGTGCAGCCAAAGGAGCAGACTGTGCCAGTTATCGATTTATTCATCCTTCATTTCCTGCTCAGTGAAAATGGAGCTAGGCCCTTGAAATATTTCTTCTTTGCCAGCGGGCAGTCGGGCGTTAGACTCTGCCAGCAGAGGGTGATGGAGGGTCACTGAAGAAAAGGGAGTCCTCTTTCCTTGACCCGGGGTGCTCTCCTATGGTTCCAATACCATACCCAACTTCTCCAGCAGCCACATCCTGTTGTCTCTGTGGCTCCCCTCTGCCCAGTCCTGCCCCATCCAGCACTGGGCTCCTGCCAGGAGGGTGCTCCTCCAGGGCCTGGCCTCTGCAGTTGGGTGATCAGCAACAGCAGCCAGCAGCTTCACCCAACACTCCCTTGGGGGGCTTAGTGGCGCTGTGCCTCCAGCAATATAACTCCTCATGCCCAACTTTCCTTGAGACCCAAAGGACGACTTCCAGTGAGCTCCAGGGGCAGATTTCCAGCAAGTTCGGCCAACATGTCTGTCATCCAGGGCGCCACAGCCATGCCTTCTCCAACAAAATCAGGGTCCCAGCCCTGCGGGGTATCTTCCGTGGGTGTTCCATGGCGACCCCAGGGAAGTAGCTGGTCTCAAACATGCTACTTCTAGATCCTCTGCAGTTTGTTTTGCTGCTTTCTAGCCAAACTCTCATTACTCCAATCCCCTGTTATAGTTAAGAAGTCTTGATAGTAAACTTTTCCTGTTTAAATCACTATGTGGTTTCTGTCTTCTGAATGGTCACCCACAGCCTCAAAGGGCCTTTTCCATCCTCACCATCCGTGAGTTCAATCCAGCATCCGTGCCAGCTAACCACGACCCCGCTTGAAGCACGTCAATCATTTACTGAGTGCCACTGCTGAGCACGAGACACCTCTCCTTCTGGAAGTTCACAAACCGGTGGATTCTCTGGCTCTCTCTCCTGTCCATGCCTCCACCTGGCTCTGTGCCCTTGATCCTCCCACCCCTGGGGCCCTCCTCTCCACTAGTGCACGTGGGCACCATCCTGGATCCCACTGTACCCCCAGCTGCCCTCCGAAATCCCCTCTGCTGAGGTACTCAGGCTTCGTGTAGAGCAGACCTCCACTTTCTGAACATCCCCCACTGGCTGATTTGCAGTCACCTAAAATCCCACTTTTCTAGAACCAAAGGTCTCCTGTTTCCTCTGGCTTCTCTCCCTATGTGGAAGTGGCACCTCCCTCCACTCAGCTGCCGAAGCCCCAAACCCCGAAGAGAAATGAAATCCCCTTCCCCTGAAGTCCCCACATTCCGCCGGGCACCAGGCACCGATCCTCAGGCCTCCATGCCCCAGCTCCTCCGCTCTCTGCACCACAGGGCACGACCTTGGTTCTGCCACGGGGCTCCCTGCCTCTCCGGCCCTCTACTCCCACCCCAGCCGCTCAGCAAAGATTTTCCACACATGGCTTCCTCAATCAAAACCTATGACGCCTGATGAAAATGCTCTAAAATTGATTGTGGTGATGGTTGCACAACTCTGTGAATGTACTAAAACCCATCGAATTGCACACTTTAAATGGCTGAATTGGATGGTATGTGAATTATATTTCAATAAAGCTGTTATTAAAAAAAAACTCATGGGACGCCTGGATGGCTCAGCAGTTGAGCATCTGCCTTCGGCTCAGGGCGGCTCAGGGCGTGCGTGATCCTGGGATCCGGGATCGAGTTCCACATCGGGCTCCTTGTGGGGAGCCTGCTTCTCCCTCTGCCTATGTCTCTGCCTCTCTCTCTCTCTCTGTGTCTTTCATGAATTAATAAAATCTTTAAAAAAATTAAAAAGATAAGATAAAAAAATTTAAAAACGTCATGATGCCAATGATTTTCACACAGAGTAAAATCTAAACTCTGGCCTGGTCCTACACCGATGGCTCACTGCAGCATGCTCCCCCACCCCATCTTCCCAGCTGACCCCATCATTCCAGGGCCGGTCACTGTCCTCCAGCTTACATCCTCCATCCCCACACTTGTGACTACACTCACACCATTCTCTCCTCTGACTGGGGGGAGGAAGGGCCCTCCCTCCCCCATCCCTCAGCACCACCCCACTCCCATTGCTTCTCCTCGACCACCCATCCAGGGGTCTTTAATCAGTTTCTGTTGTGTGGTCATTTTGCTTTTCATGTGTATATGCATGTGTCTGCTTTCCCCAAACAGATGAGGTCAGAGTTCATGTCTGGCACCTTGCTGGCCCCCCAAACAGCCAACAGCTGTCTTCCCCTCCTGCCCCTCCCCCTCCTGCCTGTTCTGGGTGACCCTTGAGGCAGAGAGGACTGTGTGAAGTCACTCCCAGGCAGCTGCAACATCCCTAGCACAGTGTTGCAGTGCCCAGAGTGACCCCCCACAAGCCCCATTCTAGGGGTCGCTTAGCAGAGTTCCCCAAGGCACTGTGCCAATGGAAAAGCCCTCTTCTGGAGCTCTGGGTTCCTGTGCCACATTTCCCAGGCCAGGATGTACCCCTGCTGTGGGGTTTGCAGGCCCGACCAGCCCCCAGATGCCCAGGGAGAAGGGAATTGTGAGGGTCCCAGGTCAGGGTGTCAGTGAACCATGGGAAGCCAGGGGGGCTGGCCTCCCGCACCCTGCCAGGCCCTTGGAAGCTGAGTCCTAGGTATCTATGCACACACTTCTTCCACTCTTCCTAGATCAAATGACAAGGAGCGACCTCCCACCTGACCCCCTCCCAGGCCAAGGCTACGATGTCTCCCCTAAAGGGTCCTCAGGGCCTGGGAGCTGCTGTTGAGGCACAGCTCCTCTCCACCCACTGCTAAATGAACTACCTACCAGTCCCTGGTTTGCTTTCTCCTCACCCTCCGCCCCACCCAAAACCAAACCTCTTGTGGAGGGAGTGGAGGGGAGGAAAAAGGGTCCCAGATTCTGGGCAGCACATCTCAGAATCACTAACCCCTGCCCAGGAGCTCTGGTGCCATCACGCCCCACTGCAGCCCTAGGGAGGCTCAGCCGGACTCCGCCTCAAATGCTGGCTCTGCCACTCAAGAGACGTGAGCTCTGGTTTCCCAACCTGTACAACAGAGCAAATAGGAGCTCCTACTTTATAAGCCCATTTTAAGATATGAGAGAACCCGAGACAACCGTTTAGCACGGTGCCTGGCACACGGTGGGCACTAAATCAATGTTAAGTCTTTAAAAAAGTATTATGTGATTAATCAGGGCAAAAGGCCAGTGAAGTGTCCTCAGGAAACCTAGACTCTGGCTTAAGACCACACCCACAAGTGGCTCTTGCTCCCTGTGACCTTACCTAGAGTCCTCTCTGAGGCAAAGCCCAAGCCTGCCCCTAATCCCCCTGGCCACAAGACTGGGTAACCTCTTCATCACAGCCTTGAATCTGTCATCACGAACACATACACACACATGCACACAGAGATACACACAGATGCATGTGCACACACAGATACGCACGCATGTGGACACAGACACAGGCATGTACACACAAACACACATATAGGCATTCCCCCCCACACACACACACAGCCAGATACAGACACACATATACAGACAGGCACGTAGGTACACACACACACACACACACACACCCATTCCTCTCATGCACCAGGCTCTCCCTGCACATGCGTCACACATTTCACCTACGGCATGGGCCAAAGAGGCATTTGGAAACCAGCTTGGGAACCTCATAACCATTCATAACATTGTTCTGAGAGAAAACACAAAACATTGCCCGATAAACAAACATTTGCAATAGAATTCCTCTAAGAGCTAGGAATCGCCTGTGCTAGAAAACTAACAGAGCAAGAAGAGAAAAACCGCATAAACTTAGTTTGCCTCTGCAAAATTAATACCAATTACAAAAACATTTATGTGAACTGCTTACCATTTACACCTAATTACCATGCAGCACAATTATGCATACCATTAAGGGCATGCCAGATTAATTATGCTGTACGTTTCATTTGATTACACCACCACACCCTCAGTCCATATATGCTCAGCTTCCAGAGGGCTGCCCCCCCGACAGGGTACGAGCACAGGTCTGTACAAACCCAGTGAAATACTGGTTTCCGCGCTCAAATTGATAGTGGTCCCAGCCCAACCCCTTGCCCAGCCAGAGACGGCCTGACTCTGGCCCAGGCCTTCCTGCCAACATCACGGCCATGAGAGCCTGGGAGGAGAGAAAGCCATCTTCCCACCAGAGCCTCCTCCAGAAGGCAGAGATGCTTCAAAGGTCTCCCCACGGGCATGGCTGCGTGTCACAGGGCCCAGGATACAGCCAATGGTCACCATGTGTGCCCGCTCACAAGGAAGCCAGTCTCACTGTTCAGACAAGGTCACCCCGGGCTCGTCTCCCAGACCCCACCAGAGCCTTGCACCCCTTTGCCTAGCACACCGAGCCAGCTCCGGGCAACGTCCCGGCTGTGCTCCACCCAGGCCCCGTGCAGAGCCTCTCCCTCCCTGCCCTCTGCTCTCCACACAGCCCTGGGCAGTTCTATCCACTCTTTACTAAAGAGAAAAGGAACCAACTCCCCCAGTTCCCAGGTAGCCCACTAGATGCTCTTCAAGTACACTGGGGTGACCAGGCTTGAGAGTCAATGGAACATGATAAATGGACCCTCCCAGGACAGGCAACTCCTCAAAATTGACTGAGGGAATGGGGGCGGGGGGGGGGGAGGGGGACAGGGCTCCCAGAGGCAAAGACCAAGAAGCAGCTCAGCCAGTGAGAGAGGGAAAGAAGGGGGGCACACATGTGTGCCTCCCCAGCACCAGACAGAGAGCATGCACAGCCAAGTGTTCATTCCCGAGTACCTATGAGGCCAGCCACATAAGGGTTCTTTTAAAAGACGGGTGACATAAAGAGTGTGACAAGTGACATCAAATGCCCAGGTTTAATGCATGAAGCAGTGCAAACAAGCAAACACAAGCCTGTGAGGTTATCTCCACTTTGCAGATGGCAAACCTGAGGCTAAGAAGGGTGGACTGATCTGCCCAAGGATGCAGCTGGGAGGTGGCAGGGCCGAGGGGCCTCTGTCTGTCCAGCACTGGGTCTGGTGGCCCTGGCACGATGCCACACTGCCTCTTGTCTCAGTGGCGCTAATGCGGCTCACGTCATTTTTCAAGAAGTTCTTTGCTAATGGCCCTTCCTGTGACATATAGAGGACTCACTTCGATCTTAGAGAAAGTTCTTGTTCGTCTCTTCTGTTTGCTTCCCAAAACTGCATATCCCTACTATCTAGGCAGCCCTGCCTCTGGAGGGGGGGTGGATGCTAACTTTGCAATTCACATGCCATTCTCAAAGGCGGACAGGACTCACCCCAGGTCCTGCAGCCGGGGAGTCCAAGGACAGAGTCCAGGCCTTGAGGCTCATCTTTTTTTTTTTTTAAGATTTTATTTACTTATTTGAGAGAGAGACAGCATGAGCAGGGGGAGTGGCAGAGGGAGAGGGGGAAGCAGACTCCCTGCTGAGCAGGGAGCCTGACACAGGGATCATGACCTGAGCTGGAGGCAGATGCTCATCCAACTGAGCCACCCAGGCGGCCTGAGGCTCATCCTCTGAGGGGCCTCCTTAGAAGTACAAGCCCCTGCTCAGGCTTCCAACCACCAGGATTCCCCTAGTTACTTTCTTCCTAAAAAATCTACAGGGTTTGCTACCAGTTATGGAAGAAAATGTGCCCACCTTTCTAATCTGTCCGGCTGGGCCCGGCCCGGCCCTGGGCGCCCCAACTCCAGTACTTTCCCCCACATGAAGGCACTCCCAGACTACCCCCACCTGTGCCTCTCAGTGGCTGCCACCTTCACCCATGCAGCTGGCCAGGTGACATCACCCAGCCATTCCTGCCAGCTCCGCTCCCAAAATGCCCCCCTAAGCACCCCACCTCCATGCTCACACTCTGTTCCCCTCCTGCCTCAGCTCCTTGCCCCCCCCCCTTTTTTAAAGATTTTATTTATTTATTCATGAGAGACACAGAGAGAGAGGCAGAGACACAGGCAGAGGGAGAAGCAGGCTCCATGCAGGGAGCCTGACAGGGGACTCGATCCCGGGTCTCTAGGATCATGCCCTGGGCGGAAGGCAGTGCTAGACCGCTGAGCCACCCAGGCTGCCCCTGCCCCTTTCCTTTTGTCCGATCTCTCTGTCCTGACGCCCCTGGGTGCTCTCCCACATACACAAATATGGGTACTCCAAGCCCAGCATCTATCAGCAGGTAACATCCCAGCCCTTCTGGGTCCAGTGCCAGCCCTGCCCTCTGGCCCCACAGCCCACAGTTCCTCATCCCATCAGGTCAGGAAAGGCCCTTGAGCCCCTGGCTAACTGCTCCTTGCCCTTGACACTCAGCTCAGCCATCACCTCTTTAGAACAGTATTGTGATGAGCCCGTCATTATGACATTGTTGAACCACTATGTTGTGCACCTGAGACTAATTTAACATTATAAGTCAACTAAATTTCAATTTAAAAAAATTGTTTATTTAGGGGTACCTGGGTGGCTCAGTGGTTGAGCGTCTGCCTTTGGCTCAGGCTATGATCCTAGGGTCCTGGAATCGAGTCCCACGTCAGGCTCCTTGGAGGGAGCCTGCTTCTCCCTCTGCCTGTGTCCCTGCCTCTCTGTCTCTCATTAATAAATAAATAAAATCTTAAAAAAAATTTTTTTTGTTAAAACCCTTCCTGGGGCGCTTGTGTGGCTCAGTCGGTTAAGTGTCTGTCTTCAGCTCAGGTCTTGATCCTGGGGTCCTGGGATCCAGCCGCACCAGCTCCCTGCTCAGTGGGGAGCCTACTTCTCCCTCTCCCTTTGCCCCTCCCCTCTGCTTGTGCTCTCTCGCTCTCTCTTAAATAAATAAATAAAATTTTTAAATAAACAAATAAGCCCCTCCTGATTTTTTTCTCTCCTCTGAATGAGATGTCCCTTCTCTGAGCCCCTGAGCTCTCTCCACCCACCTGCATTCTAATAATCACTCCATGTCAGAGCACCGGCTCAGTCTCTTTCATCTTTGTGGCCCATGCCTGGCACATAGTAGGTCTTTAATAAATGAACAGATGAACATTATTTAAGGATGTGAAGCAAGGGACCTCTGGACAGAAACTCGAGAGCTGCCAGGCCTGCCAAGGCAGGGTCCTGGCAGCTCAGTCTGCTGAACCCCAGTTCTCCTGGAGTCCAGGCCGTGTAGAGGGTGTTGACAGAAAAAAACCCAGAAGCAACTGCCAGGCCCCACTGGGCTTCCCAGCTGAGCCCCCAGTGCCAGGCAGGCCCTCAGGCCACCACCAGATGGGCGGGGAAGCCGGCCGTGAGAGGATGGCAATAGGCACCGCATTGTTGCTGGTCGTAAAACCATTAGGAACCATTGCCGTGTGCCAGCTGCCTGGCCTGCTGTGGTCTAGACCCTCCCAGGCCTCCAGGCCAGGGGGCAGAGCCGGCCCTGCCAGCAGGCCCAGAACCCAGCAGAGAGGTTACGGCCTGCTCTGGGCCCAGTGAGACCAGAGGGCAGTGAGAGAGAAGGCCCAGGACTGAGGGGACCCGTGAGGTTCCTAGTGGGCCTGGACTCCACCAAGACTAAAGGCCCAGGGATCGGGGGGCCAGGGCCAGAGGGCTTACAGATCAACCAGCTGAACCTCGACCTTCCAGAGGCCCCGAGATTCCCACAGGGAGGATGACAGATACCTCTGTAAGGTCTTGCAAAGCAACAGGGCCTCACGGGGGCCATCTTGCCCGGTCCCCACAGTCACCCGCATGCAGCCCTCTCACGACAGGAGCTCCTGTCTCCTCGCCTCCTACTGTGTGCTGGGGACAGTGCCAACTGTTCTTCAGACAGGATTCCACTGGCTTCCTGCCATGCTGGTAAGAGATGGAGGCCTTTCATGCTGATCTGCGGCACAAGGACACTTAGGCCCAGGCTAAGCCAGGGCTGGTGGGGCTGACATGCACATGAGGTGCGCCGGCCGACTGCCTGCCACGTCCCTTCTCAGGCCGGCACACCTGTCCCCTGCTGGCCTGGGGCTGAGGCCGGGGGTGCGGCAGAGGGACACCCTCCGTGCTTGCTTCCATGTCACCATATTTCTCTGCCGGCCTTCAGCCAGGGGTGGGGCCGAGGCAGACATGGACGCATACCCTTTCCCGTGTGGTGTTGAACGGGTCGCCTCGGAGGGGAAAACAAGCTGGAGGAAGGCACCCATGGCAGGGGCTGGTGCTGGGGGCGGGCCATGGAAGGGGAAGCTGGGGGCTGTTGCCAAGCAACCGGCAGAGGAATTTGTAGCTGCCTTTCCTCCCCTCTCCGCCCTGTCACCTGGGTCGCTGCCACCCACTCGTGGGCCTCTCTGGACACAGACCTGGGCCCAGCTGGAGCCCACATGCCTGAAGAGTTCCCCAGAACCCCTTCCATCCCTTTCTGGGCCCCCCTGAAGCCCTACGCTGTCCTCCCTGCGTGTGGCTCTCCGCGCTGCCCATTCTATGCCAGGGCCGGGTCGCCTGAGCTCCGCCTGGGGACCAGGCCCCGATTAGACCACCGGTTCCCAGGGAACCATTTGGGCCACAAGAGCCACCAGATCGAAGCCGTCCATGAAGTCCCCCAGTGATTCATTTCCCATTCTGGGTGAACTGAGAGCTCAAGTCACCGTCCCATAGAGCTAACTTGGCCCACTGGCCCTGCCCTACCACAGGCCAGGCTTCAGCCAGCTGCCTATCTTCCATTCACAGCCCATCCCTGCTAGTCCTGGCCTTTGCTTAGAGGCTTCCCAGGGTCTGTAATGTTTGTCCCTACAACCCTTCCAGAAAGAACAGGCACCTGAGTGGCCCTAGCCTTTGCTGTCGGCCTCCAAGCTCCTTTCTTACCCATTATAAAAAAGAGTCATCCTTCCAGCCCTACCATGACTCAAATCTTTTCCACGTTCTCATCCAGAAGCTTTAAAAAGTATGGTTTTATTTATTTTTGTTGTTGTCATTAAGAAAGTAACACGTGTGCGTTTACATCTTTTCAAAGATTACAAAAATGTATAAGGTATATAAAGAGGCAGAGACTTTGTGGACAGGTCTGCTGGGTAACCTTCCAGAACAACTTTTTCTGTGCATGTATATATGTATTTATTTTTAAAGGGTTTTACAAAAACAAGTTCACACCCCCACACACTGCCTTCGTGGGTTACCCAACACCATATCACAGGCATGTAACACATCAGAATAGACGTGCTTACTACCTCCTTTCAAAGGCTTGGGGGAATCTAAATAGATTCCTCTTTATCCATTAAATGTATTACTCTTTTCAGAATCTCTAAAATTGATCATACAGGACCATTCTTCAAGAAACCCCTTTCCCACAGGTTCTGTTTGGTGGAATGTTAGAGGATACCAGCTGCTAGGCATAGGCCTGTGTGCCCTCCCCTGCCCCTCTCAGGGTCCTCTGGGGAACCTCTGCAGGGGAGCAACACTCCCAGAGCCCCCAGCTTCACGGCCACCCAGGCCCAGAGTTCCCTGATATTCCCCGTGACATGGCCCTGTCAATCCATGCATGGCTCAGTAAACCACAGACCTGACCCCGCTGTCCCATAATGTCCTCTCTGAGCATCTTTCAATCTGTCCAAGTAAAGCCCACTGGGACACAGGGATCTAGGGGATGTGTTAGGTCTAGAACACCTGCACCAATCCCTAGGCCCATTCATTGGCACAGCAGCAGAGGAACTAGAGTAGGAGTCAGGACACCCAAGTTCTGACCCCCACTTACTCGCTGGGAGGGATGGGCCTCTGTCCCCTTGGTGTTCCCAGACAGGGTGGCTAACAACTGGCTCAGAATAAAAATGACCTTGACATTTGAAACAGAAACAGAGAGGGGAGATCAATAGGGATGACACTGAGCAGGGCCATGACCACAGGAAAGAGAAAATAGGAACCTGGTTATAGAAATAAATAAGGCTGGGAAGCCTTAGGGGTCAGAGGGTACCTCAGCAGGACAGGGGTGGACCACGCTGAGCTGAGCTGAGCTATGGTTGGAAAAAAAATTCCACTCCCTGCAGGGATTCAGTTAGGAAAGCCCCAGACGTCTGCACCTCCTCCCCCGTCGCTGTCCTCCAGACAGGCCTGGCCTGGATGTGATCGGCAAGGGAGATGTGGCCTGGAGGGCCCTGACTACTAGCTGTCCTTGGGGTGGGGGGGCCTGCTGCTAGGCACCTGCAGCCACACCCGGGTCACATCCCCTCAGAGCCTGCTCGGTTCTGCTGTGGGTGGCAGAGGGAGCCTGCAAGGAAGGGCAGAGTCAGCCCTGCTGCCCCCATTTCTCCCCTACTCACAGCCCCTTGTGGGAATGTTCTGGATGCTGGGGCACCTCAGCCTGGTTGAGGGGAAGCAGTGGGAGGCCCAGCAAGGGACCCTCCTCCTCCCCATTCATACCACCGTTGCTGTCACTGGAGTGCAGATCTTACCCTGGCTGGTGTTCCCCTTAATAGCCACAGACCCCTGGGGTTACTGTGATTTAAATATGCTGTTTCCCTCCAAGTCTGAGCTCTTAAGTGCTAGTCTATGGAATATAAAGGGATCATCCAGAGCCTACACCAAATGAGCTCAGCTGGCCCCTTCCCTGCTCCCCTCCTGCCACCCACCTCCCCATCCGTCCCTCTGGCTTCTCCCCACCCCGCCAAGACACTACACGCAGGGCCACGCAGGAGTTACAGAGCATAGGGACTGCTCTCCCCAAATCTATGTGGGGCCTCAGCCTGGCCCTCAGCTCACCAGAGGCCCCACTCCACCCCCACCCCACCCCCTAGCATCTCCACCCTCCAGCCACCCATCCCCCACAGCGAGGCTTCCCTCCCTAGGCCTGGAGGCCCCACCTCAGTGGTACCACCTCCTCCAAGAAGCTTTCCCTGATCCCCTCTGGTTCATTGTGGCTTCACTGTTCTTTGAGCACTTTATTTCTCCCTCTCCTGTGACCTTGGTCTGTGGTCATCAATTAGCTGGGCTCATCCTAAACTCACTTTGTGTTCCCTCAAATCCTAGCACAGGGCTCTGCCCACAAGAAATGTTCAACAAGCAAACACGAGACGCTCAAGACAGGATCAGAATAAAGAGCTGGAACTACAGCGCGAGGGATTTAAGGTGGGTACACAGACAACCTGTTGACAACGTGCTCTGTTACTCTCCAGAACAGATGGCTAAGTGGCACCGAGGAGCCTTCCCCTCTGCAGATCTGTCAATCAGAACATCCACATCAATCAGAACCAGCACCTTCCTCCATCATCCACTCTTTAGCAAAAGAGGCGGGAAGGTGGACAGGCTTCTGAGAGCACTTCCCGCAGTACTGGTCCACCCAAGCTGCCCAAATGATGAGGATCCTCACAGCCACCTGACACTGAGCATGGACACTCCACCAAGGGAGTAATGCGCATCGACCCCTGAGTCCTCACGACACCCTCAACTTATTTCCATGGTACAGGTGAGGAAACTGAGGCACGGGGCGATTAAGTTAGGTGGTCCAGATCTCGAGGCAGCAGGGAAGCATCGGACTCCAGGGCCCTCACTTCAGCTGCCTTGAAACAGGCCCGTGTCTAAGCAAGTCCTATCTCTCCCCACGTGGCTGCACACCGTGTCCGTGGAAGTATGCACACACACACATGCACCACACCCTGTCTTGCCCACGACATGCAGCCAAGTGCAGGCCAGCTTGAACACACACACATATCTCTGATATGTCATGGGTCTCAGATTTGAGTTTTTTGATTTTTTTTTTTTTTAAGCAAAAAATAGAGAGGACTGAAAACGAGTCCTCAAGATTTGGGAGGAAAGGAATGTGGCACCCTAGCTGACCATGAAAGCCCTTTGGAGCGGTAAAACGTGGTCACAGAGATGCCCAGCCTCAAAAGGGCAGGTGGGGGCTCCTGACTGGTGCTACTATCTGTTAGATACCGGAGTAGGAGTGGAAACAATTCCCCAGGGCCATACCACACATCTCCCCAGGGACCCCATGCCCGCACCAGCAGCAGGAAGAGACGAGGGAGCTTGTGACGGGCACCCAATCCTGGCCTCAGGCTCTGGGTAGTACTTCCAACCCCGGCCTGGTCCCACACCCAAACAGCCCCCAACCCAGCTCCAAGTGTTCTCAGAGCTTCAAGTTCTCTTTCAAATCTCAGTTGTAAGGCTTGGATACCAATGGTTAATATTTCAGGTGCAATGATGGGGAGTGAGGGGTCTACTCTTAAATTATCCATCAGGAAGCAGGTAAGGCGATTCTGAGTTCCCTATGTGCTTCCCAACAAAAGGAGCCTTGCCGGGCCACCGCTAAAGGAGAGGACACACACCAAAACCGCAGATGTGTAGCAAGCTCCCCTGCTGTTCAGCAGACACCCAGGGAGGTCCCACTAAATGTCTGATGGGGGACCCAGAAGCCGCCAAGTCGAGGTCCTTATCCTGTGGAGACCACAGGCTTACGGGAGAGAGCTGGAGCAGGGGACACTGTGTGAGTTCCCCAGGGGCCAAGTCACCCTGGGCAAGGATTTTCTAACTTGTCCTGCATTTCTTGCAGGGGACCATTGGCAGTGCTGTGTGACCGTGATAGGAAAATATCCACGAGGAACTCGAGAGCATATTGTGAATTGGACTCGGGGGGGGGGGGGAACCCTCGGAAATTATGTACACACACAGATTTACGTGTGAACCTACGTGTGAAGGTTTACCTGGAGGCTGTCTTTTTACACTCTCTGTGGAGGCACCTGCGCCAAACCTGTCTCCCTGCAGGGGGGCCCCCCCACCCCTCACCCGCCCCTTTTTTTCACAGGCCCATCCCCCAGGAGGCCTGGCCCGCTCAGACCTCCACTCCTTGGAAGCCTTTCCGGATTACCGCTGTGTGGTGAAAACAGACCACCCCACCCCCATTCCCGGGTCTGAAATTCCACCACTAGAATCAGAGCCATAGAATTTCAAAGTTGGAATGGACCTCCGAGCTCCGATCCAACCCCCACCCCACAGAGGAATCCTGTCGGCAGACACCCTGACAGATGGCCACAGTGCGGTCGTCCTCTCCAGTGCTAGGAGGGCAGCCTTGCTCTGTGCCCCTGGCACTGCTTGAATCTAGAAGGAATTCACCTTCCCAAGGCAGGCTTTCTACCGCAGGCCCCCGTGCCTGGGATGGGCAGCAGGCTCGGCCAGCCTGAGCCCGAGCCCGAGCCTGAGCCGGGAGCCATGCGCTTGAGGAGTAGCTGAAGCCTGAGTACGGAGCAGCTGGACAAGAGTGCAGAGAGGGAGCCAGAGCCCAAAGAAGTGGGGCCAGGGAAGGGAGGGAGGCAGGCAGGCAGGTGCCAGACCCGAAGTGCAAGTTTGCCGGCCCGGTGCAGCACATGTACACACATGCACTCCCAGGCCCGCAGACTCACACTTCCACGGAGTTGCCTGTCAAACAGCCCAACGACGGCCTCAACGGGACCTGGAGGCGGAGGGGGACCACCTTGCCCCAGAAACCTGGCAGGAACTCCTGACAACCCAAGCCTCCAGACCGTGCAGCCGAGGAAAGCACCAGCAGACGCCCCTGCCAGCAGGACGGCAGCCCAAGGGGGTCCCCCCGCCTGACAGCTGGGCTCCCCAGAGCCCACAGGCCAGTCCTCACACTCCAGCAACGCCGAAGGAGAAAAGCCTCCCTGGCTGCAGCTGTCACATCTGCCTGCAAGGGAGGAGGCACAGCTAGAGCAGCACCTGATCCCAGGATCCCTTCGGAGCCGCCAGCCCAGCAGGCCGGAGGCCGCTCCAGCCGCTGGCAGCCCAGGGTGAAACATGAAGACTCAACAGTCCCCCAGGGATGCTGATGGCAGGCTCCGGGCACGGCAGCGAGGGGCAAGCGGGGTCACAGGGCAGAGGGCGCCCGTGGCCCAGGCTCCGGCCCTGCTGGCTTGGGAGGGGGCGCGCGGAGCGGCTCGGCCCCCGGCCCTTCGCCCCCGCCCCGGGCCCCGCCGGCCCGCTGGGTGCTGGCCGCCATCTTGGGTCAAGGTGCAGCCGCGGGGGGCTCCCCCGCGCAGGGGAGGAAGCCCCCCGCGCCCCAACCAGGGCGGCAGCACCTACCCCGCGGGCCTCGCCGCGCAGAGAGGTGGAAGGACGCTGGGGATGGAGAGGAAAGTGGGAAATAACAGAGGGGGTGGGAGGGGAGGGGAGGGGAGGGGGTGGGTGCCCCCAAGAAGGGAGGTTCCAGGAAAGCGAAATGCAGTTTGGCAGCCGGAGGGCCGCGGGCCCCAGCGACGGGGGGCTGGGGGAGGCCGGGGGCGGGCCCTGGACCCAGGCCAGCTCGGTCCGCGCGCCGAGGGGGAGGGCGGGCAGGGCGGCCTGGGGGAGGGGAGCGGGGTGAGGGCGGGACGCGGGCCGCGGCCGCCTACGGCCCCGAAGCTCGGGGTGTCCTGGGGCGCGGGGCCGCGGGGCCGAAGACCCCGATCTGCAGCCTCCGCGAGGCCTCGTCCTTCACTGTGCAGATGCGAAGCTTTCAAGGACACGTCTGCACCGGCCCAGCGGGGTGCGTGTGCGTGAGTGTGTCCGCGTGCGTGTGCGTGTGTGCGACCGGGGGTGCTGCTGCAGGGGGCGACCCCGGGCGCCCCCACCCGCGCCGCTCCCGGCCCGGCCCGGCCCGGCCCGCAGCTCCCAGCCCCGCGTCTTCCGGCCCCCGCGGCCCCGGCCCGGGATCCTCGCCCGCCCCCGCCCCGCCCCCACACTGCGGCGCCGCCGCCACCGCCGCCACCGCCGCCGCCGCCGCCGCCGCCGCCGCCCCGGCTCCCACGGCCCGCGGCGGGGGCAGGGAGGAGCCAGGCACGACGTCCCCCCGCGCCGCCCGGCCCTCCGCGGGGAGGTGTGCCCCCGAGTGGCACTCCCGCCACCCCCGCCGCCCCCTCCCGGCCCGCGGGCACCCGCACCCCCAGCCACAGGTGGCCGGAGCAGGATCGCTGCGCAGCGCTCCCCGGCCCGGCCCCCGGATCACCCCGCGGCCCGCCCCCGGGGCCTCCGGGTCCCCCGCCCCGCCGGGCCGAGGAGGGCCGGGAGCCGGGGGGAGGGGCGGGGGGCCGGGTCGTGCCAGGCTGCCATTTTCTGCCGCCGCCGCGGAGCCTGCGCGGGGCCCGGCCCCCGCCCCCTCCCCCGCTCCCTGCGGGCCGCGGCGGGAGCCGACCGCTCCGGGTCGGGGTCCGCGCCCTGCAGCGCCCCGGCCGCAGGCCCCAGGCGGGGCCCCGGGGCGGGGGCAGGGCCCGGAAGGCGGGGGCGGCCAGGCCGGGGCCCCTGCGGCAGCGCCGAGCCGGGCACCGCGGCGGAGGCCGGCGGCGGAGGGGCCCCCCGCGGCATTGTATAGACTTGAACTTGAGCCCGGAGCCGGGCGGGGGCGGGGGCGGGGAGGGGGCTCCGCGCCGGGAGCGGGCGGGACGGGAGGGGGCGCCTGCGGGGCCCGCGGGGACATAAACAAACCCTCGGCGCCCCGCGCCGCCCCGGCCAGCCCGGCCCGCCGCCGCCGCCCGCAGCCCCGGCCCCGCGAGCGCCCGGCGCCGAGTTGCAGGGGTCCGGGAGCGTGCCCCGAGCCGGGCACTGCCCGCCGCGTGCCCCCCGCCGGCCCCCGCCCGCCCCGCCCGCCTCCGGGCCGGCCCCCCGGGCCGCCGGCGGCGGCGCTCATTACCGTGTGGCCGGTGGGGTCGGGCCGGCCCGGCTGCGCGCCCTGGTGCCGCGGCGCCGCGTCCCGGCTCGTCCTCTGCTCTCGCCGCCGCCGCCGCCGCCGCCGCCCGCGCGCCCTCCCTCCCTCCCGGCCCGCCTGCCTGCCGCGCTCGCTCCCTCCCTCCGCTCGCTGTCGCGCTCCCTCTCTCCGCCTCCTCTGCCGGGTCCCCCCCTCCCACCCCTTCTCTCCGCCTTCCTCCTTCCCTCCCTCCGGCCGCCCGCGGGCCCAGGCCTCCGCCCGCCGCTCGCCCCCCGCGGCCGCGCTGGCCCCGGCCCCGGCGCTGCGGAGCCGGCCCGGGAGGCAGCGCCGACTGGGGGGCCCCGGGGCGCCGCGGCGGTAGCGGCCTGGGCGCGCGGCCGGTCCTAGCGCCCTCGGCCCGACTTCCCGGCCCCCGCGGCCCCGCCGGGGGTCTCGGCACGCAGCGAGACCGAGGGCCGGACCCCGCAGTGCCCCGACCCTGCGCTGGGCCTGGGCGCCCCGCCTCGGCCGCGCTCCGGGCCACTCCGCCGGGGGCCCTGCTGCAGCCCTCCCTCCCCCGACCCGCGGGCGCCCCGCTACCTGGCGCTGCCTCCGCGCTGGGTCCCCGCATCCAGCACTGGCCGCAGGGACAGCGGCCCCTCCTCTCCCCGGGCCGGTGTCAAGTGCCTCCCCCCGCAGCCCGCGGAGCCCCCGGCGGCCTTCACCCTGCAGTTCTCCCGACCTCCACCAGAGCCCACTGCACTCTGCCTGCCTCAGCACTGGGGCCGGGGACAGCAGCGCCGGCCCAGCCGCACCGCAATCCCCACCCGACCCGCCACCCCCGCCAGGTGCCGCCGCCGAGTGGAGGCCGGCCCACTCAGCGCGGCCAAGGTCGCGGCGCCAGGTCCGTCCAGGCCGTCCTGGAGGCCCGGGCGCCTCGCGAGGGTGAGTCCCCATGAAGGGAGTGAGCTCCCCGTACCTTGGAGTGTCCAAGTAGAGTTGAGTGCCCTCAGTTGGACAGTGGAAGACTGAAAGACTTCGTGGGGTGGGAGGTTGAACTAAATGACATTGAAGATCCCTTCCAGCTCTAAGATTCTGTGCACACCTACACTCCACCCTCACGCTTACTCACCCCTTTCCCGTGGGGGTTGTTCTCATTCCCAGAGAGTTCTCCGGGCTCCAGGTTTCTGACTTGGGGCATCTCTGTCTACTTCCATCAGCATAGCCACCCTCTGCTCATCACTTTCCCAACCGCTACCTCTAGGCCTTGGCGCTGGACCCCCTGAGCACCCCCAGACTGGCTCTCCGGTTCTGCCTGTACCTCCAGCAGCCCCTTCCACTGTGCACCCCCAATCCACCTGGCGCCTCAGCTACCTGGCAGTGCCCTGTGCTCCCTGACCCGAGTACCCACCAGCCCCCTTGTGGGCAGGGGCTTCCCCAAGATGGGCACTCAGGCCCTCACTGCTGAAACCAGTCCTACTTCTCCCTTCTCTCCCACCAGCTTCACCCCTTTGAGGGCACAAGAACAGTCACCTAACTCGTTGAGACACGAAGCTCAACTTTTGTCCAAGACGATCCCCTTCTGGAAGCTCTCTAATGCTCCCAGATGCCCCAGTCTCCCCCACCCCCCAGCCTCAAGGTCAGAGGCCACTGTCCACACAATCGTCACCCCATGCCGCTGGTGACCGGCCCTGCCGTCCGTGGATTGCAGCTGTCCAGTTCCAGAGACTCGTGCTGCTTCCTCCATGAGGACAAGAACCACATGTGGAGCTCGGCACTGGGCGCCCAGTAAGTTCTCAGTAAACATCGGTTGAACGCATGTGTGCACTGCGGGCCCCTTGCCACTTTCTTTCCACATCCAGATGGGCATCCACAAATACTCTAACACATGGCTAAAGGGAAGACCGTGTTGAGAAAGATGGCGCCATACCTCTCCCTTCCTCAAGGGCTTATATAACGCTGCCCCCAAATAGCAGCGACTGTTTACCGAGGGCCTCCTGTGTGCCCGGCACCAGACTTGGCACATTTCGCATAGTCCTTGCCAAACCTGTGTGGCGGTTTATACTATCCTCACTCTACAGATGAAGAAACTGAGGCTTGGTCAAAGCTAGCCAGTTGGGAAGTCACAGAACCAGGATTCAAAGCCTGGTTCACCTCACCCTGAAATCACCACAGCACACTTTTAAAAACATTATAGTTGCTCTTCACAAGTTGAAATTCTCAGGATCAAGTATCTGTTGAGTAGAACTATTTGTGATGAAATCACTGGGAGCCCATGATGTGTATGACCTTGGATATCTGTGTTGCTGGGGTCGGGAGGCCCGAGTTGACCATGTTAGAGGGGGGTTATGTCCAGTAAGAAGCAACCATGTGGCTATAGGGTTGGTCCAGAGCCTGGCCCTGATTGTCTTTGGCATATGAAGGCCCCCCTCCAGGTGGTCCCAAGAAGAGGCATATCAGTGCTGGCTAACCCTGCTGGGCCCTCCTAACCATACATCACACTGGGTTTAGCTCCAATTGATGTAGCCTTTGGGCTCCTGTACCCTCTCACTTCTGTCTCTTTCACTGGAGCCAATCCTGGTTGATCCTAGATTATCTGGGGCAAGGGGCAGTATCAGCCAGGATATGCTGGGCTATCCTGCAACAACAAGCAACCCCAAATTTTGGTGACTTAAAATCACAAGAATTCTGTAGGAAACAATATGGTGGTTCCTCACCAAAAGTAAGCATAGAATTACCATCCGATCCAGCAATCCCGCTTCCACGTACATACCCAAACAAACTGAAAGCAGAGACTCTAATAGACGTTTGTACACCAGTGTTCACAGCAGTACTATTTGCAATAGCCAAACGGTGAAGACAACCCGGATGTTCATGAATAGATGAATAGATAAATAAAATGTGGCATATGCATACAGTGGAATATTATTCTGCCTTAAAAGGGAAGGAAATTCTGAAAGCTGCTCCAACATGGATAAACCTTGAAGACATTATGCTAAGTGAAGTAAGTCAGACACAAAAGGACAAATATTGTGTGATTCCACCTACGTGAGGCACATAGAGTAGTCAGATCCATAGAGACAAAGTAGAATAGTAGTTGCCAGGGACTGGGGTGTGTCAGGGGTGGGTGTGTGTGAGGAGTGGGAAGTTAGTATTTAGTGGGTTACAGAGCTTCAGTTTGGAAAGACGAAAAGAGTTCTGGAGGTGGATGGTGGTGATGGTTGCACAATATGTGAATGCACTTAATGCCTCTGAATTAGACACTTAGAAATGGTTAAAATGGCAATTTTATGCTGTACATATTTTACCACAATAAAAAATTGAGCACGGTATGACTATAAATTAAATCTATTAAATCTATTATGAAAAACCATAAGGTTTACTTTTCTTGCTCCTGTTACGTGTCTGTGGCAAGTCTGCAGAGGCGTAGAGCTCATGGAATATTCTGGGACCCTGGCTGACAGAAGAGCCACCATCGCAAGGAGGGCACTGGAGGGTATCACACTGACATAGCCATCTGTCCCTCATTGGCTGGAACCAGTCAAACAGCTCCATTCAACTATCAGGATCCAGGAAGTAAACACTACCACGGATCTCAAAGCAGGGAGAACCAGACATATTTAGCAACCAGCACCAGTGACTACCACAGGGGCCCTTCCAACTGCTTCACCGGCAGCATGTTCCTCTAACATCTTCCCCCTGGGGACTCCAGCGGAAGACTCAGTTCCCACACTTCTGACTCAGATGAGAGTCTACCCTGGGCCCCAGCACCCTGCTAGACTTTATGTCCTCTGGACCAGCCTGCTTCTGAGACCATTCCACCTGCCTTTGCTGCACCTCCTCCCTGATGTGCAGACCTGGCTCACCTACCATCAGGCTCGGTGATTTCAGCCCCACAGTGACTCACCACTTGGGTCATCTTAATATCCACTGCTTGTCACACCCACCCGGAGAGCTGCATCATAGACCACTATCCACGTAGGTTCCTCATCTATAGCAAATGGTGATACTTCCACCTACCTTCCATGTGGCTTGTTATATTCGTCAAGACTCTCAGTCACACGGGACAGAATCCCAGCCTAAACTGGTTTCAATGAGGGGATTCAGTGGTTTAGAGTTTAGACAATGGGGAGGCCCAAGGTTGGAGAGACTAGGGAAGTCCGGCTTCTCAAATGCTAGCTCCAGGGCTCATGGTCGCCATCACTCTTGTCTGCTCCCCACTGTGTTGGCGCTTCTCTCCTCCCTGAAACAGACTCCAAGATGGTGGCCAGCAGGCCCAGGCGTGCCTTCTCCCAGTTTAGAATCCCAGGGGAAGAACATTGTTTTCGTTTCCCTCAGGAAGTGGCCTAAGGCTTCTAGGACATGAAGCTCCATGTCCCCTAGCAACGACCCACCTCCCCCTCCTGGAGCCTCGACGTCTGAGACACATCATTGTTCAGTTTGGGTTTTCATGGTCACCCTCACTGAAGCAGAAACGTTCCAAGGGTCACTTCGTTGTTCTGGCCGTGGTCACAAGCCCACAGCGCACCAGGTTCTACAGCCAGCAGGAGAGCATGAATCACATGCCCACCCCCATAAGGGAGTGCAGGAGATGGCATCGGGACTGGTGCATCCAGCCAGCACCCATGGAGTAGGAGCAAACTCGTTCCCCGGAGCAAGGGGTGCTGAGCAAACACATTCCACTTCCTCCCGTGGCTGCCCGGCATCCACGTGTACCTTCTTTCCTTGTGTATGCACTTTCCAAGCGCTCTGGCTACCTGATAGAGGTGGTGGTTGCACAACATTGCAAATGTGCTACACGGCACCGAATTGTACATTTTTAAATGATTAGTGTTCTGTGAATTTCACCTCAATAAAAAAAGATATTTTTAAGATGTTCCTACTAAAATGAAGAACCCACGCCATCTACAACTAAAAATGCACTTGATCTCCTTCCCAAAGGAAGATAATCCAAGTCATGACCAGCTCTAAAATCAGGATCTCTGAGTAATGTGCATTTCTCTCAATGAGATGGATGTGGCTGCTTCTTATCCACCACGGTGGCTACATTTTAAACGCAACTACCCAAAACGCCAAATCTGTGATGTCGGAGAAAAAACAGATTATCCACAACAGGGACTGACTTCGCAAAAGAGGAGAAGGGGAAGAACCTTTAGGGGTTGCTGCTCATGGCCTGGACCACACCCTGCCACCTGGGCTGCCAGGCTCACTTCTTCACAGGTGGATCCAGGTCCCAGTCCTAAAAGAATCTCCCTGGTTCATTGTCCTCCATGGCTGTGCCTGAGGGCCTATGGGGAAGAAGTTTCCTTTGGTGGGGGCCAGCTTCCTAGTGGCACGGTCAAGTCTTCCTGGGGATTCCTTCAGAGTTTGAGCAATCCCTAGATCTGGGGATTTGATATTACTTCCCTAAAGCCTCAGCCAACTGCTAGTCAGCTCATTTTCTGGGGACTCCATGGACCAGCAACCAGCACCCACCCCAAAGTCCCAAAGGGCTGGGTGGACTACTCTGCTAACCCACCACAGAAGTTATAAACATGAAAACAAAGAGTAGATGTGAAAGTGCTTTGCAACCATTAAAGTGCCAGCATTCTCATGCACAGAGAAACTCCTAAAGACACAAATTCGTTCTGTGTGGTTTTATGTGTTTTATTGTGTATACACAATCTTTAATTCAATTATTTTATCCTTTTATTGGATTTCCCACAGCAACTGTCATAAACCTCCCCCATTTCTAGATGCTGGTTCAGCCCCTTCCATCAGGAGACACCTTAGCCTCTATCTGTCACTCCCAGCATGAGCCTCACACTGTATTGACAGATATAAAAACATAGATGTAAAATACATCTACACACACACACACACACACGTGCCTGTATGTGTCTCTATATCAGTAGTCCCTTTTTCTGTCCACTGAGAGCACCTACAAGCCATAAAACCTCCATTGGAATGAGCACACCTCATGCTCAGATCTTAGTTTCTAAATACCATTATTTACTAAAAGGAACTGAACCTTTTTGGAGAAATGGCAGTTTCCAGAGTAGGACCAAGCAAGGAACAAGATGAGCCCAGAGTATGTCACACTGAAAAGTAAGGAAGTGCTCAAAGAATAATGGGATACAGGGGCGGGGCTCCCACTGGCAAAATATGGGAAAATTTGAGCATCAGAATCAATGATGATACCAACAGATTACAGCCCACTGAATAAAATAGAAATCTATGCGTCCTGCTAGAAATAAATGAATACATCGCAGGTTGAATGAGGAACAGGATATTTACAGGGTCTCAAAATACTTCCCAACAAAATACTGACTAATTGCAAAGGAAAAAAGAGTGACGTTACAATGGAAAAACCTGAAACACTTCCCTTTTGTCAAATGATTGAAGGTAACGTCATCAGTAATGAGCCAAATGGAAATGGTATGCCGCCTAACAGAGGCTGTGAGAAGGACACAGCATCATTTCTATGATCTTCCAACCCGAGATGCATCGCCTGAGTTAATCTTGAGGAGGCATCCAAACCCTATCTTAACCCATTGGGCTGCTATGACAAAGTACCATAGGCTGGTGGCTTATAAACAAGAAAACATTCACTTCTCACAGCTCTGGGGTCTGAAAAGCCCAAGACCATCACAGCAGCGGATTCAGTGTTTGGTGAGGGCTTCCTGGGTCATAGTCAGCCGTCTTTGCGCTGTGTCCTCACGTGGTGGAAGGGACAAGCGAGCACCCTGGGATCTCTTAAATTTTTTTTTTTAAGATTTCATTTATTTATTAGAGAGAGAGAGAGAGAGAGACAGGCAGAGGGAGAAGCAGGCTCCCCGCAGGAAGCCTAATGTGGGACCCCATCCTGGGTCTCCAGGATCAGGCCCTGGGCTGAAGGCTAAACCGCTGAGCCACCCAGGCTGCCCCGTGGGATCTCTTTTATGACCCCTAATCCCAGTCGTGAGGGTAGAGCCTTCCAAAGCCCTACCTCCTAATACCATCGCCTTGGGCAGTAGGTTTCAACGTATGAATTTTGAGAAGCACAGACATCAGACCATAGCAAACCCAAAACAAGGGATATTCTACAAAATAACTGATTTTTTTTTTTTTTTTTTTTTAAGAATATCAAGGTCGGGACGCCTGGGTGGCTCAGTGGTTGAGCATCTGCCTTGGGCTCCGTGTGGTCCCAGAGTCCTGGGATCGAGTCCCACATCAGGCTCCTTGTGGGGAGCCTGCTTCTCTCTCTGCCTGTGCCTCTGTGTCTCTCATAAATAATTAATGAAATCTTTAAAAAAAAAATAAGATTGCTTTTGAATAAAAAAATTTTTTAAATCACTCCCCGAGGTTGTAGCATTTTGCCTTCCCATCAGGAATATGTACGAAAAAATATGTTGCCAGTTGAGAAATGTTGTTAAACTCTTGGATTTTTTTTTTAAAGATTTTATTTATTTGTTTAAGAGAGAGCTAGTGAGAGAGAAGACAAGCAAGGAGAGGGCGCTGAGCAGGAAGCCAGACCCAGGGCTCAATTCCAGGACCCCGGGATCATGACCTGAGCTGAAGGCAGCTGTTTAACGGACTAAGCCACTCCGGTGCCCCAAACTCTTGGATTTTTGCCCATCTGATTGGTGAGCAGTGATGTCTCACCACATTTTGTTTTGCATTTCTTTCATTTTGAGGAGGTTGATCATCTTTTCATATGTTTAAGGTCCATTTGCATTTATAAACTGAGAACTATAGATTTATTTTTGACCCTTTTTCTATCGGGCTGTGGATCTCTTTCTTCTTGATTTTTATGACCTCTCCATAAATCAAGGGGGTCACCCCTTTGACTGTGATAAAAGCCAACAATTATTTTAGCCAGCATTGTGCCAGGGAGCCTGGTGCGATGCTTTCCGTCTGTGAGGCATTATCACAAGACACAATCCAGACCAACATTAGCCAGTTATCATGAGCTAAATTGTGGAGCTCAGGGGCACCTGGGTGGCTCAGTCGGCTGAGCCTTTGACTCTTGATTTTGGCTCAGGGTATGACCTCAGGGTTGTGTGATAGAGCCCCACATTGAACTTTGTGCTCAGCAGGGAGTCTGCTTGAGGATTCTCTCTCTCTCTGCCCCCCGCCCCCCTTTAAAAAAATAAAAATAAAATACTAAATACAATTTAAATTGTGGTGTTCAAACAAGAAGGGATTAAGGCTGGGATGAGGGTCTCTAAGGAAATAGAACTGAGCCAGAGCTGCTTGGGATTTGGTGGGTGAGGGCATTAGGACTGAGAGGGCAATATCCAGAGAGGCACAGGGAGGGCAAGGAGGTGATGCCCAGGGTCACTCCCCCTCAATCTCTCTCCCTCTGCTGCTGGCCTGACCCTCAGACTCAGGGACCCTCCCCTGTGGAACTCTCCTGACTCTGCTGCAACCTCCTTCACCCCAGCCCTTCCCCTGGTTCCTTCCTCTGCTCCTCCAGAGGGAAGAGGAAAGGAGCTGCCCCCTGCTGAATAGGACCTCATGGGCTCAGGGCAGCTGCTGAGCAACCCCACAGCCCGCCTGGCTCTCTGTGGGGCATGTAATTCAATGTCAAAATAAAAGGCTGGAAGCCTGTGGTTGTGTCAGATACAAACATTTTCATTAGTAAAAAGCAGTGATTTTTTTCATTCATATTCTTATATTAGTAATATACCTTCCAGGCTTTAAGTTGAGTTCCATGCCACTCAGTAAAAAAGGTATCTTTGGGGATCCCTGGGTGACTCAGTGGTTTGGCGCCTGCCTTTGGCCCAGGGCACGATCCTGGAGTCCCGGGAACAAGTCCCGTGTCGGGCTCCCGGCATGAACCCTGCTTCTCCCTCCTCCTGTGTCTCTGCCTCTCTCTTTCTCTCTCTATATCTATCATGCATAAATAAATAAATCTTAAAAAAAAAAAAAGGGTATCTTTTTAATTAAACTTTTTTGGAGTTGTTTTTTTGTTTTGTTTTGTTTTTTGGTAAGCTCTGTGCCCAACATGGGGCTTGAACTTACAGTCCTGAGATCAAGAGTTGTGTGCTCTACTGACTGAGCCAGCACGGCATCCCTTTTTGGGGATAATTTTAGATTCATGTGCAGTAGTGAGAACTACAGAGAAATCCTCTGTACCCTTTACCAGTCTCCCCCCGACCCATGATAACTTCTCTCAACACCTAAGTGTGGTATCACGATCAGGATACCAACATTGACGTGGTCATGGAACAGAACATTGTGATCCCCTTTTGCAGCCATACCCACCTCCCCCCTGCCTCTCCCCAACCCGGGGCAATACGAATCCATGCTCTGTTTCTACAGTTTTCTCCTTTCAATGCTGTTACATATGGAGTCAGATCTTTTGGGATTGGCTTTTTTCACCCAACATAAACCTCTGGAGACTCATCCAAGTTGTTGCGCGTGTTAATGGTACCTTTTTTTTTTTTTTTTTTAATTCCTGGGTAAAATTCCACATGCAGATGTGCCACCGTTTGTTTAGCCATTCATCTGTTGAAGGACATCTGGGGCTTTTCCAATCGTTAGCCTTACATTTGGGGCCTCCCTGAGGCCAGGGAGGTGAAACACTGGTCCAGCCGTTAGAGTCACGTGGGGATGTTGGTGGAAAACATCAGGCAAGTTCAATGGGAAAGAACTTGGAGACTCGAGAGTGATTGATAATCTGATGTCTTGGGGATCATGTTTAAGGAAGGTGAGTCTTTGGAGGGAAGCAGCCCAGAGGCGAGGAGATCTGTGCTCAGCTCTGGCAGGGGGTACGAGCAAGCGATCCGCCGCCTTCCAAAAGGAACATCTATTGCTGACTGGAAACAGAGATGACGGGAAGGGACATATTCACTGGTTTGGGTTGTTATAGTAACATCCAGATAAAATATATATTCAGGGGCCGGAGGAGAAATGGAACTGAATGCTGATGAGCTGATGGAAGGGGTGGGGAATGACTGGAGGAGCATCGCTATAGACACGGTACTTACACGTTATGGAAGCCATGAATAGATGGGCTCTCCCTGGGGAGTGTGGAGACCAGAGACGCTGGGGTAGACCTCAGCCTGGGGTGGGAGAGATGACGGCGAAGGAGAGAGAAGGAGGCTCAGGAAGGCAAGGGGAGAACCAGATGAGTAAACAGAGGCCAAGGACAAAGGGCTGATGGGGCGACAGGGTCAAGGACAAAGGGGGTATATCTGTGATCTATCACCACGTAACAAATTAACCCAAACCTTGGTGCCTTCAACAGCAACACTCATCTCACAGATGCTGTGTGTCAGGAATCTGGAGGTGGCTTCATGGGGTCATCGGCTCAGGGTCTCCCATAGGCTACAACCGACGTAGCCGGCTCTAGCCATCTCCAGGGTTGTTTGTTTTTTTTTTTTTAACTTTTTTTTTCTTTTCTTTTTTAGATTTTATTTATTTATTCATGAGAGACACACACAGAGAGAGGCAGAGATATAGGCAGAGAGAGAAGCAGGCTTCATGCAGGGAGCCTGATGTGGGACTCGATCCTGGGACTCCAGGATTATGCCCTAGGCCAAAGGCAGACGCTCAACCGCTGAGGCACCCAGGCATCCTGCCATCTCCAGGTTTGAAGAGGAAGGATCCATTTCCAAGCTCACTCATGCAATAGTTTTTTTTTTTTTTTAAATTTATTTATGATAGTCACAGAGAGAGAGAGAGGTAGAGACACAGGCAGAGAGAGAAGCAGGCTCCATGCAGGGAGCCTGATGTGGGACTCGATCTCGGGTCTCCAGGATCGCGCCCTGGGCCAAAGGCAGGAGCCAAACCGCTGCGCCACCCAGGGTTCCCTCATGCAATAGTTCTTAACAGGATTCAGTTCCTTGTGGGTTGACGGACTGAGGCCTTCTAGTCAACGCTGGCTGAAGGCTGAAAGCGGCCCTCAGCTCCCTGTCATGTGGGCCTCCCCACAGGGCAGCTCACAAGATGGCAGCTGCCTTCATCAGAGTGACAAGCCTGAGAGAGCGAGAGACAGTGTTCAGGCAGGAGGGAAGTCACAGACTTTTGCATCAGACTCAGCTATCCTCTTTGTAAACAGCAGGCCTCCAAGACCAGCTCACACTCAAGGGGAAGGGAATATACAGGAGTCTGAATACAGGAAACCATTTTAGCTGCCTACTACAGGGAGCAAAGACAAGGTGGCTGCATTTGACCCAAGACCGCCCCAGCTGGCCCCTGAGGGGACAGTGTCAGGAGAATGCAAGCAGCAGGGGACAGAATGGAGGAGACCAGCAGTGATGCCAGTTCCCAGCTGCCCCAGCACTTTGGGGGACAGGGACAAACTCACAGCCTCCACCCCAGATCCCAGAAGATCCCAGCTCAGCACCGTCCGCTTCCTCCACCCACCCTCCACCCCCTACTTGAGCAGGGTCACGCAGGCAGGCAGGGCCTGGCCCCCCATCTCCATTTTGCCAGCTGAAACCAATTCCATCTCTCCAGTGAGGTGCAGGACCCTCCTCAGAGGACAAGAGCAGATTCCCTAGCCCTTTGCACTTTCCAGAACTGGCCACCTGTCAGCGGATGCACTGGCAGGGACCCCTTCCCTGTCCCATCTACAGAGGTGTCCCTGTTCCTCTGCTGAGCCTAGCCAGCAACCTGGGCCTGTCTCCCTGACTCTCCTCGGGCCCAGAGGCCACGCGCCCACTTGTGGGAGGGACACACAGAAAGACAGGAAAGTGCTGAGAAGGTGGGAACCAGGGCCTTCCCACCAGGAGCTGGCAGGCCGTGGGAACACTTCCAGGGGAACACAGAGTGGAGGGGAAATCCTCGAGGGATGAGGCAGGGGCTGGCCACAGTCCTTCCCGAGAGGCGCGAGGAGAGAGCTGCAGGCGTACATCACAGTCCATGTGTCAGACATGCAGGACATGCGACTATTTGCAGACGCCGCCCTTGGGACAAGGGGCATACGCAGTCAGAATAATGACCCCCCCCAAAGACGTCCACATCCTAATCTTTGACATCTGTGAATATGTTAGGTCACATGGCCGGGGGAAGGGGGGGAACCAAGTTTGCTAATCAGCCCAGCTGGAGATGGGGAGATCACCCGGATTATCTGGGGTCCATAAACACCAGGGGCCTTGGAAGTAGGGCAGGAGACAAGAGTCGGTGGCAGAGTGACAAGGTTTGAGAAGGACTTGACCTACTGCTGCTTGGCTTTGAAGGAGCAGGAAGGAGCCCCGAGCCCAGGGATGTGGGCCGCCTCTGGAAGCAGGTGCCGGCGACGTCGTGGCCTCCCCAGGGGCTTTCAGGAGGGCCCCAGCCCTGCAGGCGCGCCTCGCCCTGTTCTTTCCTCTCCCGCTGGAGCCTGAGCCTGGGGAGCCCAGAGCGCGGGGCCAGGGCTTCCGGGATCTGGATGCAGCCCCGCTCTGCCTCTAGCTTGCTCTTCCACCTGAGAAGTCATTTTTCCTTATCGGGCACTAGTTTTCCGCTGCCACCCGCGGGCGGCTGAGTCCAGGCCACACGTGGGGATGCTCAAGGGCCACAGGTGTCCCAAGGTCCGCTTTAGGACTCTGCGTCCCCGCACCCCCCACGCCGTCTATTTCTTTTCCAGCCAAACAGAGGACCAGGGTGGGGATGATGGAAGTGACCCCCGAACACCTAGCAGGGGACGTGGAGAGCAAAGCCCCTCGTAGACAAAGGAGGGGGTGGTGGACGGAGAAGGCCCGCCGGGAGCCACAGAGCGCGGGACTCAGGACAGACCCCGGGAGGCGCTGCCCAGGCCACGGGCGCTCCCGCTCCCGGAGCTCCAGCTCCAGATGGCGGTGGGTGAAGGCAGACGGGTGCCAGCGCCGGCCACCTCCCACCTCCCACCTCCCGGAGCTAGGGAGTAACAGGCCGGGCTTGGGGAACGGGCCTGCGCACACCTGTGCTTGTTGGGAGAATTTTTTTTTTAAGATTTTATTTATTTATTAATGAGAAACACACACAGAGAGAGAGAGAGAGGCAGAGACACAGGCAGAGGGAGAAGCAGGCTCCATGCAGGGAGCCCAATGCCGGACTGGATCCCGGGTCCCCACAATCAGTCCCTGGGCTGAAGGCGGCGCTAAACCGGTGAGCCACCCGGGCTGCTCCTTTTGGGGAGAATTTAATGAGATGATGCTGAGTGCCCAGGACGGAGCCTGGCACACAGCAAGTTCTCTACCAACATCAGCAGACAGTACTTTTATTTATTTATTTTTAACACAAGTCTAATATATTTTAATCAGAGTCTAATCACATGCGGTGTGATATTAGTTTCAGGTGTGCTGACAGTCCCTTTATTAATTGCGTCTCCACTTCCCTCTGTCCCTTGCCTGAGAAGGTGAGAGAGGAATACAGATAACTCCCTCAGTGGGACCTAACGTTTCCAGTGCGCTTTCCAGCTGAGCTCCCATTAGATCCTGATCACAAGGGGCACCTGGGGGGCTCAGTGGTTGAGCGTCGGCCTTCAGCCCAGGGCATGATCCCAGGGTCCTGGAACACATCAATGTGACACATGAGAGTCACACATCGGGCTCCCTGCATGGAGCCTGCTTCTCCCTCTGCCTGTGTCTCTGCCTCTCTGTCTCTCATGAATACATAAATAAAAATTAAAAAATAAAATAAAAAATAAAATAAAATTATGAATACATAAAATAAAAATATGTATTCTCATGAATACATAAATAAATTAAAATTAAAATCCTAATCACAAACCAGTAGGCACGTGGGCCAGAGAACGTTATGTCAATTTGAAGGCCGAGGCCACCAAGGTCAGAGAGGTGTCTTGGCAAATCATTGGCCAGTGGGACCAGAGCTGGCCTCTGAGCCACACTCAGTGTCCACATGGAGTGTCCCAGAGGGACCAGGGCTCCTCTGAGCACAGGCGGATGGCCGAGGCAGTGGGCTTATCTCACCTGCTCACCTGTTGCCATGCCACGTGTGTGGCTTTGGGCTGTCCTCGGTCCCTGAGCTCCCTAGGGCCTCACCCCAGCCCTGCCCCTGCAGCACCCAGCCCCACTCCCAAGGCATCCCAGGTTCCAGCATCCAAGAGGCATTCAGAAGACCTGCCTACCCCTAGACATCTTGACATTTCTTTACTTGGAGACCAACCACTCCTTTTATTTCACAATTAATGAATTCCCAGGAGCTGAATGTGATCTGTAGCCCTGGTGATTTTGGAGGCCTGGAGCAGGGCGGGGGAGTGGGGAGGGGAGAAGAGGCTTGGGAGGGGCGAAGAAGAAGCTGGGCCATGGGAGCAGATTTTTCTGACCAAAACTGAGGGTAGCATGTTCCTGGGGACCAAGTAGCCGGTGGAAATTGGAATGAGGAGGAGAAACAGAGGCCTGGGATTAGGCTACATCAAAAAGGGAACAGCTAAGCTTTGGTACTTCTTAGGGGTCCTAGTGGTGCCTGCCTCAGTTTACCCACAGCACAGGCTACTTTACTATGATACCCAGGGACTCCAGGGTGTGGGGCCTCTCACTCAGGGGGTGGCAGGAAGGGCCTGTCTTAGGTCCTGGGTGGCTCTTGGCTCTGTCAGGGCAGACTCTTCCCTCACCACTATGGTGGTTTTGGACAAAGTGGCTCCCCCACCAACCCCCATGGGGCCCTGCCTCAGTAGATCTCCCAGGTTCGGTAGCCAACATAGACCCTCCCCTCCCAGCAGCCAGCAGTGAGCAGGGCGTGTGGGGTTGCCCTGTCCACTCCCCCTTGATGGGGCACATCATCTTGGACTCTCCAGAGCTGATTTCTTCAGAAACCTTGAGCTTCGTCCTTGCCCACCTGGGAAAGGCCTGGATCCTTATTTCCCAGCTCTTGCAATTCCTCTGGTCCTAATCAGACCAGGATCTCTTCTCCCTTCTCAGGTGACTTTGGTCACCTTAGCTTTTCCATTCTATACCCACAGATCTCTACTTTTTTTGGCCACAGACTAGAAAAGCAGAGCCAGGTGGGAGAAGAAGAACCTAAAGGGATATTCTAGTTTGTGTAAAATTAACATGTGATATTCAAATGATAAATATATTTTTTTAAACCAAATTTCTTGGGCTTTTGTGAGGACACTGCTGTCCTGGTCAGAAATCTAACACAGTACCTGGCACATAGCAGGTGCTCAATAAAATAAAAATTCCTCTTCTCCACACTTTTACCCTCCCCCATCTTCTCCGTATGTGGGGGGTCCTGAGAGCAACTGGACTTCCCAGATGTCAGGCTTCCCTCCTTCCAGAACAAACCTCTACTGCAGAGGAGGGCAGGTGGCACCAAGGGACTGCTCTGAGGGCAACAAGGAAAGAATCCAGGACAGCCTGGGTGGCTCAGTGGTTTAGCGCCACCTTCAGCCAGGGCCTGATCCTGGAGACCCAGGACCGAGTCCCACATCGGGCTCCCTGCATGGAGCCTGCTTCTCCCTCTGCCTGTGTCTCTGCCTCTCTCTCTCTTTCTCTCTCTCTCTCTCTCTCTCTCTCTCTCTCTCATTTCTGTGTATTCTCATGAATAAATAAATAAATAAATAATCTTTAAAAAAAAAAAAAAAAAGAAAGAATCCACCGTGAGCCAAGCAAGTCTTCAGTGTCCTGCAGTATACTCCTCCGACTTTTTTTAAATTAGGAATAAGGGGGCATTTGGTTGGCTCAGTGGAGGAGCACGCAACTCTTGATCTCCGGGTGGTGAGTTTAAGCCCCACATTGGTGTATAGATTACTTATATAAATAAACTTTGCAAATAAATAAACAAATTAATTAAAAAAAAACAAGTCAGGATTAGGCATGTGAAATGAATAGTGATTATTTTACTTCTGTGCCCTGACCAGGTGAGGGAGAACAGAGCCGACTGTCACCCAGTCGGGCCCACTCAGAATGAGGACCAGCATGCAGGTCTGGGTGTGACGCCAGCAGCCCGGGCTCTCTGGGCCACAGACTGGGGTGAGGTGGAGGATGGGGGCAGCCACTGCACCCCTGCACCCCTGCCCCACTGAGGAGACCAGGGAAAGGGTGCCACCCCCTCTCCACAGCTATCTGCTTAATGGAGGTTGGGCCCCAAACAGATGCAACTGAAGCATTTAAAACCACTACTGCGGGGGATCCCTGGGTGGAGCAGCGGTTTGGCGCCTGCCTTTGGCCCAGGGCGCGGTCCTGGAGACCAGGGATCGAATCCCACATCAGGCTCCCAGTGCATGGGGCCTGCTTCTCCCTCTGCCTGTGTCTCTGCCTCTCTCTCTCTCTCTCTGTGACTATCATAAATAAATAAAAAAAAAATTTTTTTTTTTTAATAAAATAAAATAAAACCACTACTGCGGGGGGCAGCCCGGGTGGCTCAGCGGCTTGGCACCGCCTTTGGCTCAGGGCCTGATCCTAGAGACCCGCGATCGAGTCCCGCATCGGGCTCCCTGCATGGAGCCTCCTTCTCCCTCTGCCTGTGTCTCTGCCTCTCTCTGTGCGTCTCTTGTGAATAAATAAATAAAATCTTGGGGATCACTGGGTGGCTCAGCGATTTAGTGCCTGCCTTTGGCCCAGGACCTGATCCTGGAGTCCTGGGATCGAGTCCCGCATCTGGCTCCCTGCATGGAGCCTGCTTCTCTCTCTGCCTGTGTCTCTGCCTCTCTCTCTGTGTTTCTCATGAATGAATAAATAAAATATTTTAAAAAATAAAAATAAAACCACTATTGTGTCACTTTTCTCAGACACTTTCCCCCATCAAATCCATTCTTCTAGTCAAGCAGGGATACTTTACCACGAAAGGAGAAGTTGTGGGAAAGTCACTTGAGTAAAGCAGAGGAACTCCGCCGTTGACAGCTCCGGAGGGGTTCCTGCCTGACGGACCCCACCGCGGCCCCCGCGCGGTCACACCCGGGCCCCCGGGGCCAGGCCTCTCTGCGCCGCGCAGACCCGGCCGGGTCTCGGCAAGGGCCGCGTTTGCACTCCTCGGCCTGCAGGTGGCGCTGGGCTGGTGCGAAGCAAGCTGTCTGTCATCCAGGGGTGGGGCGGGGCCTCGGAAAAGCTGACTTCTGATTGGTTGAGCTCAGTCTCGCTTTCTTTTCGCATCCAAGAGCAGGTTTTAGGGAGGGGCGAGGGGAAGAGTGCGTGTGTCTGTTTCATGTTATTATTTTTTTTTCTTTACAACTAAAACTGAGTTTCCATCTTCCATACCCTTATAAGACACCTCCTAAATTTACATAATCAGGGAAAATCCTTGGTCAGAACTATTTATAATAAATACATCGTTTATTTATGAGGGAGCTAAGGATTAAGGTTTGCCACTCACGCCTTCCTTTTCCGTGTTTCTTTAGTGTTTCTTGTATGTGTATTAACAATATAATTGTATCTTGGAGATATTTTACTTGCATATTTGACAACTGTTGAGCTTCTACTATCTCCAGGCATCAGGCGGGGTTTTGTGGAGTCAATGGTGAGCTCAACAGACCTGAGCCCTGCCCTCAAGGAGCTCCCAGGCATGATTTAGCAATCACATCTGTCAGATTAAAAAACCCCTTTGTGGCAAAAAAAAGGGAAGTGGCTGGTGCTCTGAGAGAGAAGTGTGGAGGGGCAGCTGGGTGGCTCAATCGGTTAAGCGTCTGCCTTCGGCTCAGGTCATGATCTCAGGGTCCTGGGATTGAGCCTGGGGTCAGGTTCCCTGCTCTTTCAGGAGCTGGCTTCCTCTCCCTCTGTGCTGTCTCTCAAATGAATAAAATCTTAAAAAGAAAAGGGAGAGAAATGCTGGCCCCTTAACAGGAATGCAATCTATTTAAAAAGAGAGAAGCGTGGAGATTTGAGGAAGGATATGAGTGCAGGCAGGAGAGCCACTCTCCCAAAGAGTAGCATACAGAGGTTTAACTGATCTCATTCTAGAAGACCAATGGGCTGCCTTGTGAAGATGAGGAAGCCAGGGAGGAGGAGTAGCAAGAGATGTGAGGTGATTTGGGAGGTACCCTCTGGCAGCCAAGGTGGACTACCTGGCCTTCTGTCTGGTTGGTGTGGAGGAAAGCCCTGGAAAGTGTGTAACTTCCAGAATATTCTTTTCTTGCTCCAGGTAGAGAGTTATATTCTGGGATTGGATATGATAAAGGGACTATAAACTTTGTCACTGGAGAAGGTAGCTAAAGAAAGACAGGCAAAGCAAGCAAGCAAACGAACAGCACTTGGCCATGGAACAGAGGCCTGGAGTCCAGAACACAGCATTGGCTCCAGAGGGAAGAAGGAGCAGAAAAGGAGGCAGGAAGATTTTAGTCTGAAGATAGATTGCTGGGAGAGTCTGGCCTGGGTGGCTGGCAATGGCGGGACATGACCTAGAGGGTCACAAGCTGCCAGGGCAAAGGAGTTTGTCCTCAGCTGGATACGTACCAGAGGAATTCCCTGCAAAGTATATTGTGTCTTCTTTTTTTCCCTAAAAAGTTGCCAGTTCCTGCACATAGAGGCAGAGACTGAGAACCCTGAGAAGTTCACACGTTGCCATCCCAGCCACGTACCCTCTAAACTTTCCCCATGCTTTCCCCACCCCACCCACCCAAGCATTTTCTACCTCCTGGTGTGACACGACTGTCTGCAATCTGGCTGCCGCACTAGAATGTAAGCTTCCGGAGGGCAGGCACCTGGCTGTTCTTTGCTGTACCCCTGGGGCCTGGAATATGTCTGGTCCATAGTAGGTACACTATCAATATTTGTTAAGTGATTGAATGGAGCAGATTCTTCTTGGTCTGTAGAGAAGCCTCCTTCAGTCTAAATGTGGGGTGCTAAATGAGTACCTGTCTGGCTCAATTGATTAAGCATCTGCGTTTGGCTCAGGTCATGATCCCAGGGTCCTGGGATTGAGCCCCACATTGGGCTCCCTGCTCTGTGGAAAGCCTGCTTCTCCCTCTCCCTTGTCCCTCCCCCTGCTTGTGCTTTCTCTCTCTCTCAAATAAATAAATAAAATCTTTTAAAAAGAAAATAAATGTGGAGTGTGCAGAGCAGGTTTCACCATCAAAGGATAAATTGTTCTGGAAGGCCTCTTTGCCCTGAGAGAAGGCTGGTGCAAGACTCTGGTGTCTCAGGGGCTTGAAAAGTCTGCTTCACCCACTGAAGGGTGTGCAGGTCACTTAGTGGTGGTGGTTGGCGTGGGGGGGGGGGGTCTATGAGCTGGTCCTCCCCATCCTGTCCTGGTCCTTACCTGGCACTCCTGGAGCAGCCTCTATCCCGGAAGTGGTTCTTCCTGTGATGTGAAGGCTGCAGTAGGAGCAGAGGTTCAGCTCAGCACGCTGAACCCTACACTTTAAGCCCCACCCTCCATCCAGAAAGTAGCCTCTCATGTGTCTGCACAGGGGAGATGAATTGGTGCCCAAGCCCCTGCAGCCCCCACTGGCCCTGGAAGACACACTGGGTGACTTATTCACAGTTCAGGCACAGTTCAGGAGCCCACCCCAAGGCTGAGGCTCTGGAAGGGCAGCCCCCACAGTGTCAAGCGAGCAGTGTACTTAGTGTCAGAGGAAGGAAGGAAAGGCAAGGCTATTGATCATTTGCTATGTGCTGAGCACTATCCCGGGCTTTTAGCATCATCTTTATAACAACCATGTAGGTTGAAATGATCCTTGTTTTATAGATGCAGAGAAAAAGGCGTGACCTGAGGCCACACTCTAGAAAGGAACAGCACAAAGATGCAGATGCAGGCATGTCTGCTCCCCAAAGTCCGTGTCTGTTCCCCTCTATGCTACGGCTGCCCACGAAAACCAGGCTGGGGGTAGGGAACCCAAGGAAGGTTTCCCCCAGGAACAGGAGTTCACCCAGGCCTCTGAGAGAGGATGGGCCAAGCTCAGAGAAGAGGCACTTGGGAAGAAAGATGGGACAGACAGAGGAGCCTTAGCGAGGGGTATGCAGGGGCCAGGCCCACAGGGAGAGAAAAGAGAAGATTCAGGAGGGTAAAGTGAGGCCAGGTCTGGGGAGGTCACGGGGGAACTCCGGGCAACCAGAGGTGCCCCACCAGGCCTGAATGACCTGGGACCAAGTTGGGGCAGAAGGCAGGACTCATGCACAAGAAGACCCTCAAGAGCTGGGCCGGTCACATCCAGGGGCAGGTGAGCTGGAAGGTGGAAACAGGCAGAGTGAAAGCGGAGGCACACGGGCCGCCAGGACCGAGAGTTATAGTAGGGGTCCGGGAGCCCCCAGATGGCCAGTGGCCACAGGCAAGGCTGTCTTCTCTGGGCAGCGCGAGGACGCCAGATGGTTCAAGCATTGGCTCCCCTCTGACTCTTGACATGGTCCTTACCATCTCCTCAGCCTTTCTGAGTTTTTCCTACAGATGGAAGCTTCTCGTATCACCTTAAACCACATAGTCAATAACTGCACTGAAAGGCAATCTTTTACCCATATTCATTAGGAACGGTCTACAGAGCAATTTGGTTCTAATTCAAGTTTCATTTCCAGGCCAGCGCACCCTCTGGGTCACTATACATCAGCCATTTGCTTGCTCTGAATCAGCACCCACTATGCCCTCAGCACTCACTTCTAGCTCCTTCTCCCATGCTTCAGGTTGCCTGGTGTGTCTGGAAGGTCTGTACCTCTCCTGAGTGTTCCCAAATGGGAATATCCATGGTGGTCACCGCCACAGAACAAAACACTCCTTCACGTGAAAAGCACCTCCAGGCAGGCCGGGCTCCTGCGGAATCCCGGGGAGGTGCCCAGACTGCTTTAGGAGAGTGCGCCCAGCTCCAACATGGTAGCTTGGGGCGGGGGTGGGGGGGTGGGCTGGAGGAGGACATTCAGAAAGATGGGCAATGGGCAATGGGAGGTGGGTTTTTTTTTTTTAAATAAAAAGTAACAAAAGGGGTGCCTGCATGGCACAGTGCATGTGGACTCTTGTGCATCTCACTCTTGGTTTCAGCTCAGGTTGTGATCTCAGGGTCGTGAGACGGAGCCCACCCCCCCCCTCTGCACTCAGAGGGGAGTCTGCTTGAGATTCTCTCTCCCCCACTGCCCCTCCCATTTGTGAGCACACTCTCTCTAATAAATAATAAATAAATAAATAAATCCTTTGCTCATAGATCAATCAATCAATCCTTTTTTTAAAAAGGCAACGAGGGGCACCTGGGTGGCTCAGCGGTTGAACATCTACCTTGGGCTCAGGTCATGATCCCAGGGGTCCCCAGATCAAGTCCCACGGGGAGCCTGCTTCCCCCTCTGCCTGTGTCTCTGCCTCTCTCTGTGTCTCTCACGAACAAATAAATAAAATCTTCTAAAAAACAATAAGCAACAAAATAGCAATACTATTTGTAAACTTTGTTCAGATACTATCCTAGCATTTTATGGGTGTTGAACCCTGGGCAGAAATGTAGCTACATTATATCCATCTGTACTTGTTAAATCATCTGCACTTCAGCCACTTGTCATAAGCACTTATTTTAGCCCGAGGGATGTTGGAGAACATAGGATTTCCTGTTGTGAGAAGCCTGAAGGAAAGCTCACCATCCCCGCCCGCGGGGAGCTTCCAGTCCATTGGGGAAGCCGAGGGGACGTGCTAAAAAGCTCCAGGGTTCAAGGTTGGTTGTGTGCGAGGAAGGGAGCCGCAAGCCGCAAGTTTCAGGGGAGCTTCTGGGCTGGGGGTCGCCGACTGCCTGATCCTGAGGACCTCAAGCGGCTCTCTCCATATCCCTCCCAGCTTTGTGCTTCCCTACCCGGCCTCCGCAGGGCCCTCGGCCTGTGGCCTGCACTGGCCCCAGGGCTGTCTGCCGGGAACCCCAGGGCGGCACTTCCTATGCAAATCTTACGTGGCAGCTGATGAGCCAAGCAGCGTGGGCCCCGGAGAGACTGGGGGTGCCGGCTTTTGCCAGCGGTGTCGCCCCCCCAGTGGCGGTGGCTGGAGGCACCCGGAGCAGGGGACTGGGGACGGTCCCCCCCCCAGCCCCAGGACCCGCAGGCAAGGTCAGGGAGAGGGGAGCCCGCCTGAGGGTCTTGGGCAGAGGGAGCTCGTGGGACCAGAGGAGTCAGATGTAGCCTAACTTTTCCAGAGAAGCCGTAAATCTAGATTTTTCTGTGAAATTTTCAGATGTTTCATTACATTATTTTAAAAACACCTCGTGGGATCCCTGGGTGGCACAGCGGTTTGGCGCCTGCCTTTGGCCCAGGGCGCGATCCTGGAGACCCGGGATCGAATCCCACATAGGGCTCCTGTTGTATGGAGCCTGCTTCTCCCTCTGCCTATGTCTCTGCCTCTCTCTCTCTCTCTGTGTGTGACTATCATAAATAAATTAAAAAAAAAAAAAAATAAATAAATAAAAAAAATAAAAACACCTCGTCTTCAGCCCAGGATGTGATCCTGGAGACCCAGGATCGAGCCCTATTTCCCGCTCCCTCCATGGAACCAGCTTCTCCCTCTGCCTGTGTCTCTGCCTCTCTTTCCTCTGTGTCTCTCATGAATATGTAAATAAAATCTTAAAAAACAAAAACAACACCTCTTGGGCCAAATAAAACGACTTTAGGCCATTCTCTGATACATCCTCCAGTTTAGACCCCAAACAGCGAGGAGAGTGTCTGCCTCTTTAGCCCAAAGGATGAGGACGCTGCCCCCTGTGGCATCGTGCTTCTCAAAGTGCGTCTTCCTCCAAGGACAAAGTGGATGAATGAGACTGGGCAGGAGCAAGTGGCTGGTGAGGAGTGAGCCTCGCCCTTTCCGGCCCCTGATGCCACGTCCTTGTGATGCCCTGCACCGGGCCGGCCTGTGTCTGCAGTGCGTGTGGATGGGGAGGCCTCAGCAGGTGAAGCGTGTGTTTTCTCAGTCACCTGCCTTAACCCTGGGCCCAGGGAGGGGAGGAGGCATGGGTCATCCCAGGCCTGACCCCAGTCCTCACCACCCTGGTGCCAGGACCCTGGTTTGGGGTGCCACGTCTTCATCTCCTGTTGGGGGGGCAGGGGGGAAGCTGACACAGATCCCCATCCCCTCCCCTCCCCAGAAGCTCCACGGGGCCTTTGCAACTCGCTCTGCCCTTGTATTTTTAAGGTAAGTCTGCAAACAGATGTATTTGTTTGCTTTGTATGTGTTTTGGGTTGAGTTGATTTTGTTTTGACATGTCGGTTAAAATAAGATTGACCCTCTGGAAACTCGACTTGCTAAAGCCATCCACTCGCTTCAGCTGGAGGGGCTTAATTGGAAACAGCTGGGGTGCACTGCCCCCCCCCCCCCCACGGGCCTCCAGACTGAAAGACACCTCAGAGGAGGTGTGCTGGCTCTGAGCAGGGGACGTGTGGCTTCAAAGGCAAGAGCCAGTGAAGGGAGGTTTTATCCCAAGAGGAAGGGTTTGCTTCAAAAATAGCTTTTAATATGTGTTTTTTTTTTTTTTTTTTTTTAAATGAAGACACTAAGGGAGCTGACCAGGCGTATTTAAGACCTTACAAGCATAGGAAACAGTAAAAGAACCCACTGGAACTTATCTGAAAGTAGCCTTGGACAAGCTGAGTGAGCAAGTGAAGGAACCAGTTCAGGTAATAAGAGACACTATGTTTTCTGTTATTTCATCTTTTCCTATCATTTGATTTACCTGTGGTTGAACTCTCCCTCCTTCCCTGGGCACTTTTCTGCACCCCGTGTGTGGTACAGAAGAACACAAGCCTCACCTTGTGTTATTATTGCTTTTTTGCATATCTGCCTTCCCACCTTGGGGAGAGACAACATTGTACATACACGACCAAGTATGGATGGCAAATTAAGAACTCTATTTTTAATGCAACATGTACCCATTTACCCCTCAGATTTTGCAAGCGACTTAAAAGCAGCAGTGAGGGATGCCTGGCTGGCTCAGCCGGTTCAGCATGCGACCCTTGATCTCAGTCATGAGTTCAAGCCCCGCACTGAGCGTAGAGCCTACTGAAGAATTACTATAAAAATAAAAATTAAACAAAAAAGCAGCAGAGAGGAGGGGGACCCCTGTGCTTGGCCAGGTTAGTTCAGGTCAGTTTCTGGATGACACAGCTCCAGACAGACCTCCCTCTGGTAGGGGGAATAGGGTGGGGAGGGGCCCTTCCCTCTGTAGTTGAGAAAGCCTGGTGATTAGAAACATCCTTGCCGGGCAGCTTGGATGGCTCAGCGGTTAGTGCCGCCTTTGGCCCAGGGTGTGATCCTGGAGACCCGAGATCAGGTCCCACTTCAGGCTCCCTGCATGGAGCCTGCTTCTCCCTCTGCCTGTGTCTCTGCCTCTCTATGTGTCTCTCATGAATAAATAAAATCTAAAAAACAAAACTCCTTGCCAGTTAATGAGCATGCTTTGTAATGTGGCTTAGGCAGAGGGTGGGATGAGTGCTCGCTTAGCCTAAGACCAGGCTACAAAGCCGGCGTAGACTGGCTAGTATGTTCTCATGGCATGTCCTTAAACACCCTGCCCCAAGGTTCAGGGTGATCCCTAGCGGCGGGGCCAGTTGCCTTGATGCATGTCAACACAAGCCTGGAAAGTCTGGCACATCCCTCCATGGGGCTAAGCTTGCCTGGATTCAAGTCCCTGCCACTTGCTACCCCCGTGTCCCTGGGCAAAATGCTTTCCTTGTTCCAGCTGCCTCATCTGTGGATTCTAGTAGCTTTCAGGGAGAGTTGTGGGGATTAAGTCCCCGTGCTTAGAACGGGGTGGGCACAGGTGCATGCCACATACGTGCTGCTCCGTGCTAATGTTTCCACCTTCTCTTCTTGCTGGGCTTGGGCGCATGGGGCCCTCATTTGGGGGAAAACAAACTCAGGTGTCTGTGGCATGTATGGGCTGGGTTAGCACTAAAGAGCATGGGAGAAAGGTACGCCCAGAGGAGAGGTGTAATTAGGAATTAGAGACACTATCTTAGTTAAGATTATATATCAGCAAATCTGGGTATTTCTCCATTGTGATTTTCAAAGTAGGCAAACCAGGCTCTAGTTAAGTCAACTGATTCCACACTTGACTTCCTTCCCTGAGCCACCTCCCTGCTCCTCCCCCCTCAAGCTTGGAATATTGTCTTCCTTGAAATGTTGCTGAAGCTCTGTCATTTCAGCAGTCTGCCATAGTGGGGAGTCGAGCTGCATCCTAGTCGGGCAGACAGGATCATGTGATCTTGGGCAGCTTACTTGACCTCTGAGCCTGGTTCTCTGAATTGATGATACCTACACCACAGCTTTGTTGAGTGGAAGTCATAAGTGAGATCCACGTAAGTGAACACACCTGGCACACAGGCGTTTAACATGCACTGGTTCTCCTCTCTTGAGGGCAAAGCTCTAAGAAGCCCACCTGGTTCTCATCACCCAGTGACATCAGTAAGCCCAATGTTCCATGCATCTTACAGCACAGCTACAATCGATTATATGTGTAATTATATTGCTATTTGTTCTGTTCTAGTATTTTCCTTCATTAACTCCCTCCTAGATGTCTTCAAGAAGCTCTGTTGGCTGGTTTCTCAAGGCAGAGTTCCATTTTCTTTGCATCTCTTCACAGTGCCTGGCCAGTCCTCTCCAGACACGGGGCCTCGGGGCTGACTGTGGGTTCTGAGTTGCTCCAGATCCCTGCGCGAAGTGAGTTCCTGTCTTGGGTGTGCCTGGATGTGCTGAGGCTTTTTGAAGGTAGTTCTGTGTGTACAATACAGCTAGAGAATGACCTTGTCCGGGGAGCTGCCCCCCCCCCCCCCCCCCCCCCCCCCCCCCGCCGAAAGAATATGCAGGTGAGGAAAGACCCAATCTCTGTCATAAAATGGGGGCAGGCAAAGACCAGTTAGGAGCTGGGTGAGGTGGGCTGTGGCGGGACAGGGTAGGGGCCTCAGTAAACAGAAATGTTAAACAGGGCCTCCCCGACTCCACCCTGGCTTTAAAGCCCACAGTTTGCCAAGTTTGGCTCCAGAGGCCTCCCAGTGACCCCGATCTAACTCCCTCCACTCTCCAGTGATGGCTGAAGGCAGGAAGATAAGAGACTCCTTGAACAAGACAACCCCCGGGGAAATTCCATCACCCCCTTTGAGGCTGCAACAGCAGCTCTATAAACCGGGCTGGGGGCAGGGTGGGACGGAGGGAGGAGGGCGAGATAAGGCCTCTGGCTTCTGGGCCAAGGGCCGCGCTGGGGTAGGAATCCCAGGGAAGGTGTACCAGCGCCACTTCCCGGGGGGACTAGTCAGGGTAAGATGGGGCAGGCTGTGGCAACACCAGGACAGGAACGAGCTCCCCGAGGCTGGGGCTCAGGAGGGAGCCGCTGCTCCCCTCCGTCTGCAGTCCCACCGCTGTACCCCGCCCGTACGGGGGAGAGCTCCCCTCCTCACCTGAGCTCTGCCCTCTCCCCACCCCTGCCTTCCTCTTCACCCTCCTCTCTAGTTCTTCACAGGCCCCTCACTCCACCCTGCGGCTGGCTTCCCGTCCAAGTCCCCCTCCTCTGGGTGGGCTCCCGGGGCAGATGGGTGGCAAAGGGCGAACCCAGACGGTTGCATGCGGTTGCGTAGGCAATGACGAAAGTAGGACCAATGCCGGCCAGCCACCAAGGCCAGAGGGGAACCCGCTGAGGTCCCTGAGCGGGGAGGCCTCCTTCCTCGCACCCCTGAATCTGGCTCTGAGGAGCTGTTCCATCTGGAAGCTCGTCCAGCAGGGAGCCCAATAGGGAGCCCAGCGCAAGCGAGGCTCACTCCCTCAGCGACCCCTGCCCCTGGCTCCGGCCGTCCTGGAGCTGCTCCTCAGCCCTGCCTTCGCCTTCTGCCTCCTCTCGGCGGCCCCAGGCATGTGTGCCCTCTTCCAAAATGCCGATTCCAGCAGGGGAGCCTCACAGAGGGGAGCCCCACAGAAGCAGCACCTCAAAGGCCAAGGGGCCTATGCAGGCAGGGCCTCACCCAGGCAGTCCACGCAGTCAACAAGACGCCACCCGTCAGCACTGTGGCCCGCAGGCTGTGGAAGAGGGGCCGCGGGGCCTGCCCTCTGAGGGAGCAGGAGGATGGGGCCCTGACCAGGAGGCCTGGGATTCTGAGGGGCTGCGGGTGGGGAGGGCTTCCAGAAACTTTGGATCCTGGATGCAGCTGGAGTTCCGCCTGTTAGCGGATGGACGTCCAGTGTGCAAGGATGCCGGCCGTGGGTGGGGAGGGAGGCAAAGACCACGTGACAGAGGCCTTGGGACCAAGCCAGGGTGGAGCCTGCGTGACCCATGAGCTGGAACCTGAATGAAAAGCCCACTGGGTACAAGTGATCTTGAGGCTTGCTAGTGTAGACCTGCCCCCCACCCTCCCCGTCCCGCCCCAGATCATGTGCTGGGTCTAAAGGGGGGAAAGCCGCAGGCCAGAGGGCCCCACTGTGTGTGCAGGTGTGCTGAGGACTCACTGTGCCCCTCACTGAAATCAGGGGGCGTGGGGGTAGGGGGTGCGTCTGCCCAGCCATCCTCCCAGAGGCCGCCAAACTGCGGCTGGGAGGTGCGGCGATGGCTGTAGGCCAACACCCTAACAGGTTTCTCTGGTTGAGGACTCTGCAGGGGCTGAGAGGGATTCAGGCTCTATGAATTATAATGAACTGTTAGGAGTTGGCAGTGTGCCTGGGCCCCAGGGCTGTGGGCCTGTAAGCTCACAGGATGCACGCACCCTCCCTAGTCTCCTCTCCTGCTCAGGGGCCTGAGACCAACACTCTAAGTGACCAGAACCACTCTGAGCAGTGGCATTTCCCTTCCCCCGTGCACTGTCCTGCATCCACTGTCCCTGGCCAGATGGGCTTCAGGGGGCAGAGCAGGCCCTCCAAGCCCACTCCCGCTCCCTAATTATGAACTCAGACCAACCTTAACTTCTAAAGCCCCTGAAGACCTGAGGAGGGGGCCTGATGCACACAGAGCTCCTAAGTATCTTCTCGAGTGAATGACGCTCCCTTTCCAAGCTACTTGCCCCGCCCCCCACTTTTTACTTTAGTAAACTTTACGCCCAATGTGGAGCTTGAACTCATGATCTGGAGATCAAGAGTCTCGCCCTCTACCATCTGGGCCAGCCAGGTGCCCCTGTGTCTACCTCTAGCAGTGCTAGGCTCCCTTCACTTCAGAAATACCAAGATGGCCATCTGGGGCCTGCCTTTCAAAACACCCTCCCACCCCCCACCATCCAGCTCACCTCCTGGTGTCCCTTAGGAATTACACATTTTCAAAACGAAAGCACCACCCATCCAAACTTTCACCCAACTGGAAAGCTAGTATTGTTTTCTGGAATTTGTAAACTGATTTGATGCCCACTTCTTTCATACCATGGCCCTACCTTAGCTGTGCCCCCTTGGAGTAGGAGGCAGAAGGCTGATGGCACCAGCATGCTCCACCTGCTTGCAAGCACACCTGGGCAGGAGAGACATCAAGCCCACCCCCACAGACGTGGTTTTCCAGGCACCGTTAGGTGTGCAGAGAAGGTGTCAGTACCCATGGGATCTACTCATAATCGGGAAGGTCTGTAACCCTTATCTTGGGCCCAGCAGTAATCATGTCCTCTTAGAATTTTACTCATGGGGGTCAGAGTTTCAGGTGGGCTGAAAGCAAGCAGCCCAGCTGGGGCCCAAACACTCTTTAGCATGGAGTATGGTATTTGAATTCTGGGGAAAGCACTTTGGTGTAAAACTCCAACTGGGGGCACCGGGTGACCGTTATACACGTCTCCCCATCTCCCTCTGGAGTCAGGCAGGCCCTCAGCCTCCCCCATTGCTGAGACTCTAGACTGCAAGACCCACTCAGTCACTGGGCATCGGGGATACTGGTCTTCCGTATATTCAGGTCCGGTCTTGTAATGATGCTGCCCCTCTTACGCGTCTGGGGGGAGAGGTCATTGTTTAGATTGCTGGAGTCAAAAGAAAAGTGTAGGATCCCTGGTCTTGACACGCGTTCCCCAGGGCACCTATGCAAGAAAAATGATGGCTAAGAACCCTCCACCCTCCTTTTTCTTCCTTTAGAATAGACCACTGATTCTGGCCTTTCTCCACCTGACTGGCCGTGGCTCCGGCACCCTTACTCCTGCTCATAAGTGTGTATGGCGGTCCTCACATGGCCAGCAGTGCCAATAGCACCCAGGAGCTTATGAGAACTGCTACCGAATCAGAAACTGGGGGTGGGACCTGGCTCTCCATATATTACTGAGCCTTCTGGGGGATTCTGAGTTTGAGAGCCACTGGTACCGTGTCTCTCCTAAGAGCCCCGGGTAGAAGCCTCACTTGGTTCTCTGATCCACACGTGGAGAACCTGTTCAGATGCACGTGGCTTGCTGCTATGGGAGTATCTCCCCAGGGAAGGTGGCCTACCTACCTCCCACGTTCCCAGTTTGTAACAGTCATCTGGCCCCTGGCTTAGGAGAGGCCAGCAGAGGCTAGATTTGGAATCCACTGAATGGTTCTTCATCAGCCTTTTCTTCCAGAAGCTGCAGCAGGAATTCAGATGGCTCTAGGCATTGCCATAGCAACTGCACCTTTCTGAAGCTGTCACGGACTACAGGAGCAGGGAGTAAGCAATGCAAAAGAGGGGGAGTCAGCCAGTGGATAGAGCACAAGCAGCAGATGAGGGGGCTGTGAAAAGACATGGAACCTCGGCACGGCTGGGATTTCTGCACTTGAGCGTATTAGAGCCTCCACTTCCTCCAGGACACATTTGGGACCTCTCTAGGGGTCTTCACAGCCACAAAGTACCGGCCCAGGGGGTCTAAGATGCTGACTGTATCTGTCACTTCTCTTAAAAGATCATCTGCTCAGGTTAAATTAGACTCCTAGATGGTCACAGAGCAATTAAAAAGGAAGTGCCTCCCTACAGGATGACACCTGTGTTCTAGGTCAGAGTTGAGCAAAGGGACGAGCTTCAAACTTCTGATACGGATCTGCATTCTAAAGCAGATGCCAAAAAGTCAGGAGGCACCTCGGGGCCTTAGATAATGGTGGATGTTCTAGCTGTAAAGGAACGCAGCTGTCAGCAAGGATTGATATAAAACCCAACACCCATGCACGGTCATGCTGGCATCGGAGCTCATCCCCCTGGCGCTCTCGAGTCCCCCTTCTCACTCTTCATGTGCAGGTGAGAGGCTGGGAGTCCAGAGCCTCTCCCGTGGCTGAGGACGTGAAGGCTCCTCCTCGGCTCGAGGACCTGCTGAGTGGTGACGGGGGCCTTGTGGAGTTGGGCAGCCTCCCGGATGTGGAGGGGCACACCTGGGGCCCGGAGGACACTACTGCACACCATGTGCACCTTGGCCTGAGCACCTGGCTGTTTGGGAGCCACTGGTTCTTTTAATCTGACTGTTCTCTGGCTCTTTCTGTTCTGGAAGAAGCAAACTGTTCATGTGAGGAACTGGAAGGTGGAATTCTGCCCTGTGCTCGGGGGCAGGGTACAAGGTGTGGGTAGTCAGGATCGTGGGGGAAGCATATAGTCACCTCACAGAGTCATCCCTGAGACCTTGCTGCAGCCACCCCCATACCTAATCTCACCATTGGCTGGCATGGAGTGTCCCCCAGAACTTTCCATTTGGTCACTCATTCTTGCCCCATCTGGCCCTCTGGGCAAGGCTGGATCCCTGTTTCCTGAGTGTGTGGGAGAACCTTGCCACCAGTACTTTTATTTTACCAGAGCCCCTGCTGGCCTTCCAGGGCCTCGGCTCCCTGTTGGTCACAGTTGAGCTGAGGTGGCGCTCAGGAGCTGCTGTGGGAGGCAAGCCCTCCACAGGCAAGGCGGCTTCTCCTCAGGCTCCTGTTTCCTTTTTGCTCTCACACAGCTGGAGTGTGATCCAAGTTGCACCTGCCCCTCACACTTAGTACTCATGACATGGAGGTACTGGGCACAGCACTCCCCCACACAAGCCTTCACCTCCTTCAGGGGTGGGAGCGATGGAGGGAAGGATGCAGAGTTAACCCCACCCGTTTCCCCCTGACTGCCCCCTCACGAGGTTTCCACGTGACTCCCATCCGTGTGGCTGCGGGCTGAGCCCACTGGCTCTGCACCGGCCTCCTCAGGCAGTGGGCAGGGGTCTGCAGAGGCGTGGGGCGGGGGGATGAGCGAGCCAGCTGTGGGGCCTCTCACTCATTCCAGTCGCTGCCCTTTATAAATATTTATAGCAGTTCTCCTACTAAAAATAACATCCTGGAGCCCAGGGAGCAGAAAAAAAATAAATGAAAATCACCGGGAATTGGGATTGATTATCATGTGTGCCAGAGCAGAATGGAACCCTGAGAAGGGGAGAGGCGGCGCGAGCACAGCGCCCGGGGGTCAGTGCTCCCTCTGGCGGTCACGGGTCAGTGCTCCCTGCCTGGCTGGCCGCTGGCTCTGCTGCAAAGAATCTTCTGGCTGCTGGAGGAGGAGCCGTCCAGGGCTGCAGTGCAAGCTCTCGGCTCCCCCTTCCCGCCTCGGCTGCAGAGCCTCGGCATCAAACGGGGCGGAAGCCTAACCAGTGTGAGAGAAAGGAAGGAGGCTATTTTTAGCGCTGTGGCCAGGGTGTGAATGTCTGTAAAACTGAGCAAGGCCCGAAGTTGTCTTTGCACGATACGATACGGGGAAGAAAATCTGTCGGTTTTTAAAGGTCAAAGGTAGAAAGGGATCCTGTGCCCCCACCCTGGGGGGCACCCCATGTGCCGGCAAGAACTCCATCAGGGTCACACACACAGGAGATTCGTGCTGTTTCTTTTCTCTTTCCAACCTCCCGGTAAATTCCTGTTGCAGAGATGAGACTCGTGGCCCGAGGGGAGTGATGAAGATGCTAGTTCATGCAGGACTGTGCAAGGGGGAGGCCCACCCGGCGGCGGAGGCAGTGGCAGCGGCAGCATCTGGCGGTCCCTCCCACTTCCCACCGGCTGGGGCTCCCTGCTCCCTGCCAGGTAGTGACGTCTGGCAGCCTGCAAGCCTGGTCCAGGTGTGCAGCAGAAAGATGGACAGGAATGCGCCTCCGGGGGAGGGCCTCGCCTTCCTCGTGTCAACGCCAGCTTGCTGCATGTTCCCTGTGCCTATATAGGACAGACGCGCTGTTATTCAGGGGCGCGTTGGAGAGGGCCTCCGAGCACATGCTGCTAACATCTGCTGGGGACAAGACAATGTCCTGGGGTGGGGCTGCGGGGATGCTTCCCTTTCAACTTGGGAGATGCAAAGAACTGGTAACACACCCCCTTCTAGGGAAAGAGGCAATCTCTTTTCTGGGGTACCTGGAGTTTTTGGAGTTGCTGCTGAGGTCACAGCGTCGGGGAATGTTTCAAGGAAGAGGGAAATGGGCTCACGATGCAAGGTTTGGAATGTGGTGTTTTGGGAAGAAGGGTTGTGACTGGGAAGAAGGACCCTCAACTTGGAGAAGTGCCTACAAACCCTGGGTGGTAGGGAAGGGAGCCTCAGCCTCAGGCCAGAAGACGGCAGAATGGTCTGTGAAACTGAGCCACCTGAGGTGTCCTGCTTTTCCCCTGACCCTTTCTCGTAAGTCCTGACAGGCTCAGAGGAGAGCACCGGGCAGCCCACTCTGAGCCTGCTTCTGGCCCCGAGCTCCCAGGCCATGGGCTTCATTTCCTCATCTGCAGGAGGAAGGTGAGACGGATGGCTCCCACGTGCCTTCTCCTTACCCCTGGTTCCTGTGCTCCCTCTCCGGGGATAGGGACTCTGGCAGGCTTGTGAGGGGCAAGTCAGCTCCTGACTCCCTCCTTGGCTGGGGCATCCCAGCCTGCTATGGGGAAGGGCCTTGCCTGAATGTGCAGTGGGTTCGGGCAGAGCCATGCCCAAGCCCCGGAGGCCTCGAGCTTTCCAGGGGCGTGGGTGCTTCCCAGAGACAGCAGAGAGGAGAAGGGAACCCCCTCAACGGCCTGGGGCCGATGGGAGAGAGGTCATCAGGAAAGGGCTGGGAGGCTGCTCCAGGATTGGATGCCTCAGAAGGGCTTGGGAAAGTTCTTTGTACAGGATAGTGGGGCTGCTGCCCTGGCTCTTCTGCCTGGAAGGTCTGTCACTGAGGAAGATGGCCTGACTTTCACCAGCAAGAAGTTGGGGAGGAGAGGGGAGGCAAGATGGATAAAGACATCTCACCAGACCAAAGACATCTAACCTGGAAAAAAAATGCTTCTTTGGAACAGCTTCGGTTGCCCAATTATTTTCATCCCTTCTTTCTAGAGAGAGGCCCCAAAGCTGTAATATCTTGGAACTAGGGGGAAAGCAGAATTAAGGTCCTCAGATGGAAAGATGTGAAAGACCAAATTCCTACAGCAACGAGCACTGTCCTCTGGGGAATTCTGTGCTCTCCTTAGTTGTTTAGGACGTGAGAGGGTGCGGGTTAGCAGGCCCGATGAGAAGGGGTTTGGGTGGCTTTGTGGAGTGAGGGTGATACTGCATGCCTGAAATTCCATCTGTGGTCAGGCACAGTGGCAGGTCACAGGTCTGGGTGTTGGAACCCAAGGGCAGTGGTTTGGACCCCTGGAGAGAGATGACAGTGGCATGGGCCACCAGGAGCAAGGTGGCAAAGGTGGCCGGACGGCCTCGGCCGCCTGCTCCCGGAGTGTGTTTCAGCTAGCAGCTCCTGGTCTGCCAGCTGCATCCAGACACAGGTCCCGCCCGAGGCCCAGGCCATGCCCCATGTAGAGCAGGATGGTTCCGAGCCCAGGAGAGGGGCTGAGACGGTATGATGGCAGGGCTGGGGCAAAGGGAAAAGGTAGAGCTGGGCTCTTTACAGGAGACCCTTCACTTGAATCCCCATCCCTCAGGATGGCTCTGGCTTGGAGAGTGTGACCAGGGCAAGGGAGGAGGAGAAGGAAGACCTTAGTTGCAAAGGGAAGGGGGCCGTGGGGAGGGCGGAGAACATGGTACTCACCCGCGCTTCTTCTCTGTCCCGGCTCCTCTGCTAACCTGTACAGCACGGACACAAACAACACACGGACGTCACACCCGGGGTCTCCTCACCATTCTGTGTCTTCTCCCAGGGGACTGACTCCCCAGCCCACAGACCCTCATCTGTGCCAGGCTTTTGGACTTGCCTCTCCTCTCTCCCCTCCCCGTATGTTGACTTTTCCTAACCAGTTATGAAACAGGCTGGGAGAGTCATGCTACCTACAACCAGCAACTGCCACAAACATAAAACAGCCAGACAAGGGCAGCCCGGGTGGTTCAGCAGTTGAGTGCCTGCCTTGGGCCCAGGGTGTGATCCTGGAGTCCCCAGATCGAGTCCCATATCCGGCTCCCTACATGGAACCTCCTTCTCTGCCTGTGTCCCTGCCTCTCTCTCTCTCTCTGTCTCTCATGAATAAATAAATAAAATAATAATAATAAAAAAAAAAAAACCACAGCCAGACAAGCATTCTTGGGAGGAGAATAATAGTACTAATGTGAAAATCTAGGGAGCGGTTACATCAGGGGGCATGGCCCATCCCCTGATTCTGAAAGTGACCAAGGTAAGAAGGAATTAAGTGTTGATACAGGCAGTATTTCCTGCCTGCAGGCACATCTGATCGGGAATGCTAAATCACTGCTGCTCGCCCTGAGGTCTCGAACACTGCCTGCACCCTCAAAAGCCTGAGAATTCACAGAGGGCCACTGTTGTCAGTGTACCAGACCTGCACGAGCCTTCTCAGGGCATGCAAGCTGCATTTACAGCTCCCAACACGTGGGTGGCAGGTTCTGGAGAGGCAATTCTAAAGGACAAAGGAGCATAAAATGAGGCTCTGGAGGGGCTGAGATGAAATTCGGGCTCTGAAGTAATATGTTGGTCGATTTCATCTACGCGGTCTTGGTTACAAGCCTCACCACTCCAGGTGAGCAGTGAGGGGATGCGAAGTCAGAGGGCACCCCAGTGGAGCAGAAGCATTCCCTAGGATGCAGCCAGCCAGAGATCCAGGGGCAGGCAGAGAGAGGGCTGCGGTAGGGGCGAACGTGGTGGGGAAGTCCAGCTCGGTCATGAATTCTTCGGAGGGTCCATTTGGCTCTTATGGCTTTTGCACCGAGCAGACTATGTCTGCCTGACAGGGTGCTGACCAAGTTGTGTTTAGGTTAGGTCTGCATGATTTCAACCCCAAAGAAGCAAAGCTCCTCTTTCTCTATGGTTGACAGTTACTGTTCTCTGATGCCTTGGTGACACCAGTTACTGCCATGTTGGTCTACAGTAAAAATTCATGCCCAGACCACGGCAGACAATCAGAAGGTCCATCCATAAAAACACTCACCTTATACCCCAACCCACAGACTGACTCCAGTGCCGCTACAAAAACATATCCTGGGACCCCTATAATGCTGAGAGTCAAACATTTGTTTAAAACCACACTCACGTCTCACCTCGACTCTTAACACTCTTTCCCTCAGGATGGCACCTAAGGCCACAGAAACAGAAACTCAGGTGCCTTCTCAGGGTCTCACAGGGACAGACAGAAAGGCTGCTGTGTGCACTGGAGGAGACATGGGGAGACCTCAAGAGCAAGAGGGCCAGAAAGGAGAGATGCTGGCAGGGAAGATGGGTGCAGACACAGGCCCCCGAGGCCAGGAGGCGGCAGGCAAGGGAAGCCATGCCCGTCCACATGTGAGACACAGCCTGCAGCCAGCCCTGAACTGGGACCAGGGCTGCAGTCCACAGTCAGGGCAAGGCCCCAGGGGTCGGGGCCACCCTCCGTGGGCCGCAAGGAATGCAGGGAGGCTGAGGAGAAGCCATGGGAACAGCTATGGGGAAGGGAGGGTCAATGGGAAGAGAGGCCAAAGCAGCAGCTGTTACGTCTTCAGCCAAGAACATTCCACATGAACGCCGGGATCCGGTTGGGTTGTGTGTGTGCGCGTGTGACTGCAGCACGTGTTTATGGAGTGTAACCTTGTCTCTGTGCCTCTCCTTCCCTCTTCACCCCTTGCATCACAAGCCTCCTGCCTTCTTCCTCGTCCGCTCTCAGCACAGCAAGTTGGTCTCCTCTGCCATTCCCTGTAGCACTGCTAGAGGTCTCCGACGTAGCTGACCCCTACTTCTGACATTCTGGTGACCGTGCCACATACGTCACTCCTCAATTCCTCACAGTTACCGTCCACTGCCTCGCAGGTCTCGCTCTGACTCACTAGACAACTGTGGCACCTGGACTACATTTCTCTCTTCTCTCTGTATCCTCCTCGGCCGCCCCCGAGTCCTGGTGGTGACTCCGAACACCTGCCTGTCTCCCCCATGCTAGCCCCGTGGGCAGGCGGCACTGCAGAGGCTCGGCCCCAGGCACTCCTCCTTTCCCATCGCACCTTCCTTGCCTGCAGCTCCCAAGCAGCTTCTTCCCACCCTTCCTTTTCCCACTTTTTCTAGTCTTTTCCCACTTTCCCTTTTCCCACTTTCCTCGCTTTGCCTAGTCTACTAGCCACTCAGATGACAGCACGGGGGCCGAGTCAGCCGCCCAGCCTGCATCCCGGCTCTGCCAGCTACCACGATCTGTGCAGGTGATGTCACCGCTCTGAGCCCTGTCTCAAATCCTTCCTCGTGGGCTGTGAAATCACACAGAAAGGGTGTGCTCAGTGCAGAGCATGGAGCAGAGGTGGAGAGAGTGGGCATGTCTTCTACAGCCCAGCCTCCTTGGGGCCACTCCCACTCCCAACCTGATGAAGCACTCTCCAGCACATCACGTGGCTTATTTCCCTGTATTTGTTCATTTGCTGATATCCCACTATGTGCCAGGCACTGTTGTGGGTGCTGGGGATACCTCCTGAACAAAAGAGACCAAAATCTCCACCTTGGGGAGCTTATGGTTGGAGGAATCCAGAAAATACACATATTAATATATGATAGAAATAATGGCTAACTCTCAAATGTTATGTGTTCAGCATAACACAGACACATGAAGATTAAGAGTGCGAGGCACGGAGTCAGAAAGACCCAGTTCAAAGAGCCTATTTTCTCATTGGTAAAATAGGGACATCATTATATATCTCTCAGGGTTGGTAAGTATTAATTAGATAATATACGGACATCATTTAGCACAGCTCTTTGTGCATAACAAGTTATTAAGCAGGTTTTATATCCAATAAAACTAGGAAGGCATTACTCTCCTTTGCTGATACCTTTCTTTATTGCTTTTAATTCTTCCATTTAGGTCACAAAACCATTTGGCTATTCTGCCCACAATAATCTCTTCCTTTGCAGAAACCCTTCTTGTATTTATAATCACACACTCGAAGTTTGATGATTAACTTTTCCTGCCACTTCATTTTATCTCCTATTTATTTTGCATATCTCTGTCTTGCCTCCATAACTATATTATAAACTCCTGGAGGCAAAGGGTCATGTTGTGTGCTTTCCTGGTATCTACTTTCTATATCTGAACCATCTCTCATAGAATTGGGAAATGAGGCAGCTTCTGTTGATCACCTGACACCACCACCTCCTTGATGGCCAGTTGGGGAAAGGAGACAGAAGGCACTGTGGGGATCTGAAAGCTCTGGGGAAAGGGCAGCAGGAAGAAAAGCAGAGCTGAAAGGGGGGGGGGGGTTGGTTTCCCTCAGGGGCTAAGTAGCTCTGCCTCCCACTCAAACTAGGGGTCCTGTGAGCTGTCTTTACCTCTGTCTTTCCCATTCTGCTTCTTCTCTTCTTCTTCCTCTGTACCTTCCTCTGCTGTGAAAACAAGTCCAAGGTGGCCCGTGACCCTTCAGCACAGCACAAGCACGGGAGGAAGGTGAAGGGAGTGACTTAGCAGGCTTGGGATGAAACCCTAGCTAAAGGCTTACGGTCACAGGCCTCCAAGGGCGCTGACACTCACCTCATCTGCACCGTGCACGGTGCACACCCTAGCACTTACCCATGAGCTCTGAGCCCCTAGGGGTGGCACAGGCTGAGGTCACCCAGCCTGCTGAAGGCTCTGTGGCCCGCTTCCCTGGTGACTGGGGTGGGGGTGGCTCCCTCATCTCTATGCCTGCTTTCCTTAAGGTGACCACATCTACTAGAGATACACCTAATATCTTGCAGTCAGGTTTAAGAAAGCAACCATCCAAATACGTGGTGAGGAATACCTACATTAACTTCTGTTAAGAGAAAATAACCAAAAACTGGAAATTTTAGCTGACAACAAACTTAAAAGGACTGAATGGCAAAGTGGCTGTGTGTGGAAAAAGTGAATGCCCTCTCAGGTTGCTTTCCCAGGGGCCTCACTCGGGGAGGTCACAGTTCATTGTGCTGTGCAGGGAGCAGATACCCCGTGATAGGGAGAAGTGCTCTCAGCTCCGGGAACTCACTGTGAATTGGGGCCTTGAAACTCTTGGCCACATCCTAGTGCAAGCAACCAAATGGTGAAGTGAAAACCACGTCACATTAAGAATGTAAGAATGGCTGAAGGAATAGTGGACAGTCACCTTCAAGAGGAGAAGGCATAGGGACAGCCATGTTACCAGCCACCAAATACTTAATGGGCTAAATTAAAGGCATAGGAGGGCTAGATTTACTTTGGGTAGCTTCAGAGGGTGGGATGAGGATGAATTGCTTACAGAAAGGCAAATTTTGGCTTCCTGATAAGAACCTCCCCATGATGAGAACTGGTCATGAATGCGCTCACTGGCAATATCCAAACAGAGGACTTTTATATTGGGCAGCAAGCAAGCTGGATTAAATGACTTCTAGGATCTTTTCCAACCTAAGATTCTGTTATTTGTGAAAATGTTTTTAAAAAGATGAGGAGGACAAGCTATGGCTATAAATAGTATGTTTACATGTTATGGAAAATATTTAAAGACAATCTGAGTATCTCACCTCATCCTAACAGAACCCCCAGCAGTGATAGTAAACATGTGAGGGTGCTGGGCAAGCCTCTCCTGTTCACTGAGAAGCTGGCAGCCTCACATGTAAAGGGAGTCTATTCCTGCATTCTGTAAAGATGTGGTGTCACCTGCAGACTTAGTCCACATCTACCTGTGGACTTCAGGGCTTGAGAGAGCAGAGCATCAGAGGTGGCTCTCTGGGTGCTGTGTGTTTAATGGTGTCCAGTTACCTCTCCTCCTAGTGTGATGAGCTCATGAGACATTGATCTTGCCCAAACTCTAGTCGTGAGGCAGTACGTGGATTAATTTCCATGACCTGAAATTCCTTCTAAAAGTAGGATTTCTGGCATCTTTGGGAAACTATATTAGGGAAGGGACTTTCTAATCACCTGTGAAGTCATCTCAAAGGCAGTCACCTCTTCTATTTCTGTGTATTTATGGAGAGGGTGGTGCTTCTGACAAGGGTTGAGAAATGGTACCAGAACAGAGACAGCGTCACCTTCATACTCCCCACACGGGAGAACCAGCATCTTAACTGCCTTGGAAAAACTAACCTAGGCCATGCACTTATTCTAAGTGGATATTGGCAGATATGAGAGGGAAGCCATGGGCCAGCCCCATGACAACACTAAAGGTATATGTTTTGTCCTTTGAAGGTCTGAGGACATACACCTCTCTGCCCTAAGAGCATGGACTGATGGTTTCAGTGGATGTGTTTGAACAGCCCATGGAAAACCTGCTTTATCTTTTTATTTAATAACCTTGTTAATCTACTTTGAGGTATTTAAAAGACTATATTAGCTGAAAAGAAACAAGAGAGCCATATGTAGCACTTAGGAAGGGAACCCATTTGTCTAATTGGGAACATGGGAATCTGACCACTGTAAACAGGTTAGTAAACATCTGGCAGTTACAAAACTAAGAGAGTCATGGGGATTTTTGAAAATATGACGATATGGGAATGGCCTTTTATTTCTTCTCTCTTTCCTCGGTTTTATGTAAGGGGAGCAACAAGGTAAGCATCTCCAGAAAGTCACCAAAAGAGCTAAGTGTGGGAAAGATTGAGGAAGGAGCCACACGTGTGATGGAATAGAGCGGGGTGAAGAGCAACAGGCTCCGGCCACGAACTTCATGTGAAATCAGAGCCTAGTCATGGACAAAAGGAGAGAATAGGGTTTCCAAACTAAATCAAAGAGGAGAGAGCAGAAAGGCAGCTGGGAGAAAGTCCGGAAGCTTTTGTGGCTGATTCGGTTCCAGTCATCCAGGAAAGCTTCAGAACGAGGTGGTCGAGCAGCCCTAGGAAAGAGCGGCTGCAGATGCAGCACTGCTGGAAGACAAGTTAGGTGAGGAAGGGGCTACGTGTATGTGCACAGAGATCTGAATTTCTTTAAACTCTTGACTGTGTTTGTTCTACAAGGAATATCCTTAAGAGAAACATAATGTGTAACTGTGTGCGTGTGGCCCCGTGCGGGACAGAGGCTCTCTGGGTGAGGATGTCCAGCGCGTTCCTAGAAGGCCAAGAGACTGAGTGGTGAGCTGAGGCAGTGCGTGCTGCATGAGGATGTTTTACCAAGTGCTGAGGAAGTGAGGAGGCCATGGGGCTGGAAGGGGAGGCGTGAGGCCGTGCGGGAGCTCTGGGCTTCACCTGAATGGAGCTCCTTCACCAGGGATGACATGGTGTTGGTGATGGAGTCAGCAGCCACCAGCAGGTCATTGCGGAGGTTTCTCCTCGTACCTGAGGACAGTCAGAGCAGATGGCAATGCCAGGTGGGTGGATGTGGAGAAGAGAGCCGAGCGCCCGCCTCAGTCTGCCAGGCCCCGGACCTGGTGCAGGACACCTAGGGGAGAGGCAGCCACAGCACCTCTACCCACTCCTGGGCACGTGAGAGGCACGAGGCACCCAAACCCTCGTTCTCCTCCCTCTTCTTCTCTACCTGAAAATTCTTAGCCACAATCAAGAGAGTTGGATTCCAAAATGAATACGGCTCACAGTTGGCCTGAGGCAGGCTTTTATTCTCCAGCAGCTGCACCATCCTGTTCTTGGTCTCTCCCTCAGCTGCGAAGTCATCCCCCAATTACATAACACAGCTGGTTGTGACAATCCTGTGCTCAACGTGTGTCCAGCAAAGTCCTACTTAGGTTTCTTAGAGTACTTCCTCCTCTAACTTGCTCTAAAGACTTCCCAGGCAAAGCACAACTGTAGGAATTGCTCCATCCACTTCCTCTCTGGAGGAGGCAAAGCCCAAAGGATGAGGCACTTCCCTTAACCTGGGAAAAAGAGGACAGAAGTCCTGGAGGCCTGCTCTTCACACACATATACAGCCTGTAGACCTCCCATTGGGAGATCAGCCCATCTAATGAGAAGGGACCAGCACCTGACTTATTTATACCATATATGAAAATCAGGATCACTTGAAGTTATGCACACAAAAGAAAAGAAACTGGAAAAATCTCAGTCGGAATCGTGTTTATGTTTCCAAACCCCTCTAGCTCTCCATTATATCCTGTTCCCAAATCTCACCTTGTGCAAAGGCCTCCTGCATGTCTCCCCCGACTCCACTCAGGGGGTCCTGTGGACAGTGGGTGGGGGTGGAGCCAGCTGACGTTGAGCGGACGGGCATGGGCATTGGGCGGCCACCTCCATGTGTGGGCGATGTATGTGGTGACCCTGTGGCCTGAGCCTGAGAGAATCAAAGACATAAAACATGTTATCTCAGGTATCTTACCTCTTTGAGGGAGGGGAAAGTGCTTTTTCGCAGTCTATCTAAGCCAGCCGACACAGCTGCGGTTCAGTTGGGCAGTGCTCTGCAGGATCACATTTGAAAGGAAGGAGTCGGGCTGCCTCCAGGACTGCAGAGAGGAAGAAAAGGAAAAAAAAGAAAAGAAAAGAAAGGAAGAGGGGGCAGGGAGAAGGAGAGAGAAAGCCATGAGACTGGACTAAGACTGGGAGGGAAAGTAGAGGCTAGCATGGAGGGAGTGGGCTTGCAGGTAGACAGATTGACAGAGTAGCTGGGTCCAGGTTCGGAGCCAGGTTGGGGCCACACAGTTAGGAAATGATATACAAACATCCTTAATTTTTGTTTGCAAGCACACTTATGTACATTATCTCATTTGACCCTCACAACAACTTGTGAATAGAAAGGGCATACATTTTTGTACCCATATTATGAAAGAAAAACACGATGAAAAGAGTAAGAGCTTTGTGCCAGGCAACATAGCTCATGGAAGTGTGGAAATAACCATCTACTCCAAGGGCAATGACGTATATACTCTGTACCTCTGCAACTCCCAGGCTACATAAACCACGTGCCTGAGTGTGTGTCAGAACTCAGCTGCAGGCTGCTTCCCAGGGGCCAGGTCATTGTACTTGTCAAACGTACACAGTGAGATCTTTTTGGGGCATTCCATGAGGACCAGGTAAGAATGGACACATGTTTAGTGGAAACTGAACTTTACTTGCGAAGGCTCTGGTATAGTTTTGGAGAAAGCAATGGGATAACATTTAAAAATTCTACTTAAAGGGAGCTGCCTGAGATTTGGGCCCTGCTGCTGTTCAGAGCAAGGGAAACTGATTGTGGTATATAGTGGGTTTTTTATGGAAGCAAAACTGGGAAAATATAAGCCAAAGTATGCAAATGAGTTCAGATAAAGAGATTTCTCTCTTGGGGATCTAGCTCAGAAACTCCCCACACAACAGAATCTGCTCCAAACATGCTGACGGCCTATATGCACAAAGCCTTACCTCAATGCTTCAGCCAGTACAGGCACTGCACTAGACAGAAATGGTTTGTTCTCCGTGACTCTTAATTCTGATTTGTGCAAGCGCATGTATGTGTATTTTGAGAAATTTAAAACGGAGAGCTAAAAAGTATAACATGATAAAGCATCCACACTGATAACTGTCCATATTTTGTCAAATTCACTTCAACCTAAGAACATTGCAGATAAGTCTGAAGACCCCTTTGACCACCAGTCCTCTCTAGGCCCAGTCCCTCCTCTCACCCCTTCAGAGTCAATGATTATAAAAATCTTGGGGTGAATTTTTTTTACTTATGTGTACATATATAACTATGAATAATGTATGATATTCATGCTTTTAAATTTTGCATGGATGGTATCAGACCACCCATATCATTTTGCAATTTGCTTTCATCACTTAGCATACTTTCTAAGATCTTCCCATGATACAAATGATAGAAACCTAGGTCCTTATTTCACATTATATACCAAAATTAACCCAAAAGGGATCACACTAAACAAGAACTAACCCATACAGGGACACCTGGGTGATTCAGCAGTTGTGTGTCTGCATTCGGCTCAGTGCGTGATCCCAGAGTCCCTAGATCAAGTCCCACATCGGGCTTCCTGCATGGAGCTTGCTTCTCCCTCTGTCTGTGTCTCTGCCTCTCTTTCTCTGTTGTCTCTCATAAATAAATACATAAAATCTAAAAAAAAAAAAAAAAAAAGAACTAACCCATACAACTTTTAGAAGACAAGATTAGGCAATAGTTTATTTTATTTTTTAAAAGATATTATTTATTTATTCATGAGAGACACACACACACACAGAGAGGCAGACACAGGGAGAAGCAGGCTCCATGAAGGAAGCCCGATGTGGGACTCAATCTGGGGGCTCTGGGACCACGCCCTGAGCCCAAGGCATACGCTCAACCGCTAAGCCCCCTGGGGGGCCCCTAGGCAATAGTTTTTTAGATATAACACGTAAAGCACAAGCTACAAAAGAAAATGTTAAATTGGATTTCATCAAAATTGAAAACTTTTTCAAAATATACCTTTAATGGGGGGGATTGGGTGATGGGCACTGAGGGGGACACTTGACGGGATGAGCACTGGGTGTTTTTCTGTATGTTGGTAAATTGGACACCAATAAAAATTAATTTATTTTAAAAAAATATACCTTTAAGAAGGCAAAAAGACAACTCACAGAACGGGAGCAAATTTTTGCATATCATCTATCTGATCAGGGGCTTATACCTAGAATACAGAAAAACCTCTTGACAATAATAAAATGACAAGTAACCTAATCTAAAAATGGACAAAGGGCCTGAATAGATATTTCTCCAAAGAAGACATACAAATATCCAATAAGCATATGAAAAGATGCTTGACATCATGAACCATTAGGGAGATGCAAATCAAAACCACAATGAAACACCACTTCACACCCACTGGGATGCCTACAATAAAAAAGACAGATAATAACAAGTGTTGACAAGGGTGTGGAGCATGGAACCATGGCTACTGGTGACAGGAATGGAAAACGGTGTATTCCTACTGCTTTAGAAAACAGTCTGGCAGTTCCTCAAAAGATTAAACATTGAGTGCTATATGACCCAGCTATTCTACTCCTATATGTGTATACCCAAGAGAAATGAAAACATGGGGCTACACAAAAATTTGTATACAAGTGTTCACTGCAGCATGATATGTAACAGCTGAAAAGTGGAAACAAGCCAAGTGCCCATCAACTGATGAATGATTTAAATAAAAATGTGGAATATAGTTGACCCTTGAACAACATGGATTTGAACTGCAGAGTCCACTTACATGTGGATTTTTAAAATAAATACAGCACCGCACTATAAATGTATTTTCTTTATGACTTTCTTCAACATTTTCTTTTCTCTAGCTCACTTTATTATAAGAATACATATACATGTAATACAACATACAAAATAGATGTTAACTATTTTACGGATAAGGCTACTGGTCAACTGTAGGCTATTAGTAGTTAAGTTTTGGGGGAGTCAAAAGTTATCCACAGATTTGTGACTGTGCAGGAGGTCAGAACTCCTAATATCCCCCCCCCCCCACCACTGTTCAAGGGTCGACCAAATAGAATTCAGCAAATAAAGGAATGAAGTTAGGATACATGCTATAACATGGAAACCCTGAAGATATTGTAGTAAGAGAAATCAAGCCAGTTACAAAACACCGAATATTATCTGATTGCATTTCCAGGAAATGTCCACAACAGGCAAATCCATAGAGATAGAAAGTAGACTAGTGGTTGCCTCGGGCTGTGGGCCTGGGAGAAATGGGGAGCGAGTGCAAGGGGGTGTGGGATTCTTTCAGAGGGTGATACTGTTCTAAAGTTGATTGTGGTGATAGTTGCACAGTTCTGTGAATAGAGTAAAAACGACTGCATTTTAGGTTTTAAAAGACACTGTGTGAATTATATCTCCATAAAACTATTATCAAAAAGATACCACTAAGAAAAATAAAAAGATAAGTCACAGACTGGGAAAATATATTTGTAAATTATATCTGATAAAAAAAATTGTGGGTCTTTGCAGTGATTTTTTAAAATTTGACACCGAAAGCTAAGGCAACAAAAACAAAAACAAGCAGTACTACATCAAAAGTAAAAAGCTTTTGCACAGTGAGGAAACCATTGAAAAGCAACCTACCAAATGGGACAAAATATTTGTAAATCGTACATATGATAAGGAAGTTAATATCCAAAATAGATAATGAGTTCATACAACCCAACAGCAAAAACAAAAACAATCTAATTAAAAAATGGACAGAGGAACCAAGCATTTTTCCAGAGAAGATGTACAAATGGCCAACATGTATGTGAAAAGGTGCTCAAAATCATGAATCATCAGGGAAATGTAAATCAAAATCACAATGAGATATCACTTCACACCTGTTATCAAAAAGGTGTGGTTATAAAAAAGGTAAGAGATACATATTGCTGGAGACATGGAGAAAAGGAAACTCCTGTGTACTACTGGTGGGAAGGTAAACTGGTGCAGGCACTACAGAAACAACATAAGAAGTTCTTCAAAAGATGAAAAGAAAGTGAAAACAAGATCTAGAAGAAATATCTGCACTCCTATGTTTATTGCTGCATTATGCACAGTAGCTAAGATATGGAAATAATCTAAGTGCCCATCACAGATAAATGGTCAAACAAGATGTGGTGTATTATGTACAATGGAATACTATTCAACCATTAGAAAGAATGTCCTGCTGTTTGCAACAATTATGGATGGACCCTGAGGGCATTATGTTAAGTGAAATAAGCTGGAGAGAAGAAGACAAATACTGCAGTCTCACTTCTATGTGGAAACTAAAGAGTCAAACTCACAGAAACAGTAGAAAAGTAGTTGGGGCTGAGGGTTGAGGAAAATAGGGAGAGGATGGTAAAAGGCTACAAACTTTCAGCTGCAACAGAAATAAGGTCTGAGGATCTGATGTAAAACATGGTGACTATAGTTGAGAACACTACAGTGTATCTGAAATTTGCTGAGAGTAAAATTTCAATGTTCTCACACATATAAAAAGACAAATATGTGAGATTATAGATATATTAATTACCTAGATAGAATCATTTCACCATGTATGTGTAATATTAGGTCACCCCAAAGTACACTTTAAATATCTTACAAATTAATGTGTCAAAAAGTGGAAATGAAAAAAAAAAAAAGAATGAACTAAACAAAAAACAAACTTGTGTCCAGAACACATAAAAAACTCTTGCAGCTGAATATTAAGAAGATAAACAACCCAACTACAAAACAGGTAAAGATTTGAATAGATAGGGCAGCCCCAGTGGCGCAGTGGTTTAGCGCCGCCTGCAGCCCAGGGCGTGATCCTGGATCGAGTCCCACGTCAGGCTCCCTGCATGGAGCCTGCTTCTCCCTCTGCCTGTGTCTCTGCCTCTCTCTCTGTGTGTGTCTCTCATGAATAAATAAAATCTTTAAAAAAAATTAAAAGATTTGAATAGATATTTCATTGAAGAAGATGTACAAATGGGATCATAGTCACATGAAAAATGCTCAACATGAGTTATCAGTAGGGAAATGAAAACTGAAATTACAATGAGATACCACTTATCTACTGAAATAGCTACAATCAAAAAGACTAACAGATATGGAAAAACTGAAAACCTTGTAAACTGCTGATGGGGGGGATCCGTGGATGGCTCAGCAGTTTGGTGTCTGCCTTCGGCCCAGGGCGTGGTCCTGGAGTCCCGAGACTGAGTCCCACATTGGGCTCCCTGTGTGGAGCCTGCTTCTCCTTCTGCCTGTGTCTCTGCCTCTCTCTCTCTCTCTGTTTGTCATAAATAAATAAATAAATATAATATTTAAAAAAAAATAAACTGCTGATGGGACTGTAACATGGTACAACCACTCTGGAAAACAGTTTGGCAGTTTCTTAAAATGGTAAACATAAGCTTACCATATAACCCAGCAACCTGACTCCTACCTGCCCAAGAGAAATGAAAACATATGCCTACCCAAAACTTGTACACAAATGTCCACTGGCTACAGTTTAATAGGCCAAAAGTGGAAATAACCAAAAGTTGATTGGTGGATGAATTAACAGAATGTGGTTTATCCATACAGTGGAATATTATGAAATCTTTTTGCTATTTTTGCTATTGTTTAACTTCACAATATTTCCCACTGACAATTAAACATGTTCTATTTTGTGAAATATTTTATTTCTGCCAGTGCTTATAAAATATTTATTATTATTAATTTTTTTAGGGTATGTGTTTTTTTCCCCAATATCTCAGGAATCCTGTTTTGGTTAGATAACGTTATCATACATTAATCATTGCATTTTGGGGAACCACCTCCACCTTTATCCTATACTCACCATCATTCTCTACTTTTTTGGCCATTTTTAGGGGGAGAGGGGGCAAATAATAAAGTATAAAATTCACTCTGGTTTGGAAAGTGCTTATGAACAGCCAGATCTAGCAGTCCTAGCCTCAATCCAAATGAGACAATGAAGCTAGGAAAGAGTAAGAGAGTCTGTAGAGGGGTGCCTGGGTGGCTTAGTTTGTTAAGTGTCTGCCTTCGGCTCAGGTCATGATCCCGGGGTCCTGGGATTGAGCCCTGCATAGGGCTCTCTACACAGTGGGGAGCCTGCTTCTCCCACTCCCTCCGCCTTCTACTCCGCCTGCTTGTGCTCTCTCTGTCAAATAAATAAAATCTTTAAAAGAAAAAAAAGAATCTGTAGAAAAGCAAGAAAGCGTGACACAGGGCAGCCTGGGTGGCTCAGCGGTTTAAGCGCCCAGGGCATGATCCTGGAGACCTGGGATCGAGTCCCACGTCGGGCTCCCTGCATGGAGCCTGCTTCTCTCTCTCTGTGTGTCTATCATGAATAAATATATAAAAAAAAAAAAAAAGAAAGAAAGAAAGAAAGTGTGATGCAGTGGCATGGCTTTGCAGGAACGTCCTATGAGCCAGTACAATTTGGGACACAGGAGATCACAGAAGTGGTGGACACTGGCAAAGCCAGGACCTTTTTGGGGCCTCCAAGAGCTGAGAGGCACAGACTCAAGATCAATGCCTGGGTTGCTTGGACATCAAGGAAGGACCCCATGCACCCCAGCTCAACATGGTTGAGCAATGGTTTTTCATTGCTGCAGAGGCAATTAGCCTCAAGTTATCTCTCTGTCATGGAAGAGTTAAAGCCTCACTGAGATCATGTGTGCACCTTGGCTGCTAGAGAAGCCGATGAGTTCAGCTGCCTCAGTTGCAGAGTGAGGAGAGAACCAGGCCTGGCCACAAGCAAAGGACATAACAGCCTCAGCATATATCAAGTTGGAGCTGTGGATACTCCTTCCCTGATGCCACAGCGCCCAGCACTAGTTCCCCAAGGCATAGCACCCATCTCTGGGGCGGGAAGGGTGATAAGAATCTGAGATGACTGGCTTCAGAGTTTGCCTGGAAATGCCCAGACTCTGTCCAGCTGAGACAGCAAGAACTCAGGAGGGAAATGAATCCAGTTCAAGATTTCTTTTTTGCTTACCTGAGCATGTGGCTTGTGCAATGCACTCACTTCACTGTGTGACAGTTGTCTGTCATCCCCGCAGAGGGCCGACCCAGCATCAAGCACATGGCAACTATTGAATAAATCTCCCTCAGTGAGATCTGGGCCAAGCACCGCTGCCTGAGGACTGAATGTCAGAGTCGCAAGACCCAAGATAAATGACTAGGTTGCTTTTTAAGAACATGAAACTGAACCTCCGCAAATATTTTAATAGGAAAATTATGATGGGGGATGAGGCCAAAGGGATGCCCGAGGTGGCCAGCCACATGTGGCTGAAGCTCTAGGATCAGGAAATGAAACTACTGCCCACCATCAGCTTGAAAAGAATCAGGCCTTCTTCCTGGGATCAGTGCCCAGGATGTGCTTTCTGAGAAGATGAAGAACAGACTCCAGAAGCTGTCTTTGTTCAGAGCAGTAGAAAGAGAAAGGTGAAGACTGCCAGGAAGGCACAATTTTCCCCAACGGATCTCAAGTACCAGCCCTGGGCTTTAGGGCCACGTTGGATTAAAACAGTGTGAGGATGGAACTGTCCAGAGCTTTCTGTGAATTCTGGCTCCAGCAGAGCAACACTGGTTTGGCATCCTGGTAGGTCAATAAATCACAACCGTCCTGGGAGAGGCACAAACCACAGCCAATCGATATTCACATACTTCAATCAGGCCCAAGGCCACAGCTTCAGGAAAGCCTTCAGACTAGCGTTGGTCTTGGAGGAGGTATACACTGGTGCAAAGATGTCAGTGATGGGTGACAGCTGCTTCAATCTATAGGAGGCCTGCGCTCTCTCTCCCTTGCCTGAAGGCCTATCAGGAGCCCTATGACTGCCCCAGTGTGGTCAGATTAGCTCCTGCTGCTCCTCTAGGCATTTGCTTCATTGTCACCTCCTCTAGGGTCAAATCAAGTGTTCCTGAGATGCTCCCCAGAACTCTGAACAGCATCAACCTCACCTCTCAAATTTTATCTTCCTTACCATTGTGCTTAGCACATGTAAATGCTTAATAAATGTTTGTTAAATGACAATGAGATGTATCAAGTTTCTGATCCCTTTTCTTCTGTAATGGAAAGTGGGAACATAGCCAGAGCAGGCAATAATCTCCAGGGAGCACTAAATCTATCAGTCATCGATAAAGCTTTGTGTGAGATACTTAACTAGATGAGTAAATGCAGTGGGCAGACCTCTGAGGCGGCCTTCAATGACCTTGTCCCCTGTTGTCACACTCCTGTGTAATCCCCTCCCTCGTGAATACATGCTGGGTGCAGCAGTGACTGTTGCTCTGGAGTCATGTGAATGGGATGTCACTTCTGAGATTAGCTTATCAAAGACTGTGACTTATGTCTTGCCCATATACTCTCTTCTTTTTGCTTGTTCAGTCTAATGAAGCCAGTGCCATCTTGTGAGCTGCCCTGTGGAGAGGCCCACATGACAAGAAACCGAAGCAGCTGCCAGCCACCAGTTGAATGATGGACCTCAGTCCAGCAGTCCACGAAGAATTGTGCCAATAACCATGTGAGCTGCTGAGCCTAGAGATACCTGTAGCCTTGTAAGAGACCCTGACCCTCAGCTCGCCCTCAGCTAGACTCTAGGCCCAGAGAAGCTGTGAGGTAATAAATATTTGTTCTACAAAGCCACTGGTTTTCGGGGTAAGTTGTACAACAACAGGTAACTCATATGCTCAGGCTGATCTTCTTCATCCATTACTGGGGCAGTTTCATCTGAAGGACATTTGATTGAGAAGGAATAGAAGGGAGGGTTTTGGAATATGAGAGTCCCAGCCCAGAGGCCCTTGTGAAAGGCCAGAGACCCAGGGAAAGAGGACTGTGGATTAAAATAAAGGTAAGAATATATAATCAAAAAACATTTTACCTGATTAGAGAACATGCCTAAGTTCCTGAGCAAATGAGCTTGTCCTGACGCTGGACAATAATCATAGCTTTGTCAACAATCACAGGCCCTGGAGATGATTTCTCTGCTGTAAATTCAACAACTTGGAAGAGGAGGGAGAGCTGCAGGCTCTGAGATGAAATCCTAGCACTCTCTACCGCTTTGGAGTGGACACGTAAAGAGAGTGTGGTTCAGCGGGAAGGGCATGGCTTGCTTAGAAATTGGGAGACCTGAGATTTTCTTTGGATGGTATAGCACGTGCATTTTAATTTTTCTGGGGCACAGTCTTCTCTTTTGCAAACTGAGTGACATCAAGGAGATGATGTCTGAAGTATTTTTCAGATTTAGAATTCTATGATTCCATGACTTTTTGCCAAGTTACCTCATCTTGGAAGTAAGTGTCAAGTCATCACGGCTTTGCTTTGGTCAGAATCGAGCTGTCTGTGAAGGATCCTCTGAGGGCTCTCAGCAACAGTCTCAGGGTCACAGAATGGCATGTTCTCTGACTTCCCTTTCTCACGAGTGAAGTCAGTACCAAAGATGCTGCCCATTTAGGCTCATGCAAATGAAGCCTATGAAGAGGTGCAGGAGCAGGTGACTGTAACGAGGACAGGACTAGCTCAAGACAGAGACAGTTTCGATAAGGCCCTTCTAGTTACATGACCACAAGCTGGAGTATGTTTGGAGTGCAGAGCAGCACTCGGGATGCTGACAGTCACCTATGGTCCTGGTTAGAGTCCGTCCATTCTCTGCCCTCTCAACAGGTCTGGGCCAGACAGATACACTAAAAATCAAGATGGAGCAATGCAATGTGAAATTTCACCTGGTCTCAAAAGCACAGATTGGGTTTTACATTCAGGTGGGCAGGATCTCCCCATGAAGAATGCCAAGCACTCCACTTGCTATAAAACCAATCTAGAATAAATGACATGGGAGGACACTGGGGGCAGCATTACAGTCGGAACGTGGGGGTTATGGGGAACCTGAATCACACAGAAATCAGTAAAGGTGGAGGAACTTGTCAGATAGCTCCAGGGGGTGGGGATAAGCTGTCCAATGAAGGTATAAAACAGGGGATCCCTGGGTGGCGCAGCGGTTTAGCGCCTGCCTTTGGCCCAGGGCGCGACCCTGGAGACCCGGGATCGAATCCCACGTCAGGCTCCCGGTGCATGGAGCCTGCTTCTCCCTCTGTCTGTGTCTCTGCCTCTCTCTCTCTCTCTGTGACTATCATAAATAAATAAATAAAAATTAAAAACAAAAAAAGAAAAAACAATCTTACACCACTGGTTTGAGCTGCCGGGGGAAGCTATGAAGGTCTGCAAACTGCTACTTGGTGTTTCATGGTTTCCTGATGCAAAAGACAGTGGGATCTTGTGGTGATACAACCTATAACAAAGGCTTGAATGAATGCAGCATGGGCCAGTCACCAATAACTGAACACAATAAATGCCCTGTAGCTCAGGTTCTCTGAATACAGAGGTCCCTTGTAGTTGGGAACAATTCTGCTGGAAATACAGAGCTGGAGAAATTTACAGTCTGAGAAGCTCTGTGGTCTGCTGGTTCTTCACTTCTAAATCAGCAAAGACTCTGAGAACCTGAGAAAGTTTATCACATTCCAAGAAAGAGACTCAGAAATTATGCTTATAATTTCAGAATATTCATGACCCCAAGAAAATAGCCTCTTTTTAAATCTAACATTCATTTTACATTTGAAGAGACTGAGGCCTAGAGAGGTCACAGGGTTCCAAATAAATGAGCAGAAAGGCTAAGACTGGTACCTGGGTCTTCTAATTGCCTCAAACTGCCAGGAGAGTCCAAAGCATAGCATCATGTTGCTGAGGCCAGAAGGAACACGGATCGGTTGAGACCTCTCACAACTGAAGCTAACCATGATCCTCAACAGAACAATTAATTTCCAATAAGAGTGAGAAATGTGAGAAAGGAGAGTACAGTGATTACCACTTAGTCTCTTGTCTGTGACACAGATCGAATACTGGAGCCAAAGGAGGTACAGAGAATGCCAGGGAAGGTGACGTGAGGACACTGCAAGCAGAGACAGGAGCTCACAGGCCGTGGCAGGGAGAGCTGGCCACAGAGGGAGAAAGGCACTGTCTTTAGCAGGGGAATTATTTGTACCACACTCAGCTGTGTTTAGACATCCCCAGCATGGTGCTTGGCACACAGTAGGGGCTCCATAAATACTATTTCCTTCGCTTTTTTTTCTTTATGGGACAGGTATGAATTTTTTTCGTATCTCCTTAGTACACGTTACAGTCAGGTAATCAAGCCCAAAGTGGCACAAAGCCTGATTTTGAGTTAATACCCTCTATGGAGCATTGATAACTGTATCCTCTGCACACACAGCCCCAACTGCAAGTCTGAGCTAAGCTGTTATCATGGTAACAGAAGGAGACACTTTAGTCTCCATCTCTCTCTCTGACTCATGGACACCTGCCAGGTAGCAGATGGCCTTTGTGGACAATTACCTTCATTTTGCTGCAGTGTATTTAAATTAAACAAACTGGCCTCTTTGCTGCCGATTTTCAAAGGCCCTCTCAGAAAAACAACAACAAAATGCAAAAAAAAAAAAAAAAAAAAAAAGCCTGAGAGAAAGGAGCCGTGAATCTGAAATTTAGGTGAGGCAACCCTGACTGTACAGAGAAATGGGATATATAAAGAATGGACTTTGCACAGATTTTTTTTTTCCTTCAAGAAACGGTAAAAACAAATCCCACATACTGTTTTGAATTGGTATTGGTGGCTCTGCTAGGAAAATGCAGCCATGTCATGAAACGTGGAAATAAAAGGAGAGAGGTGGTCACACTGCCCATCAGGCTGCAGGCTTGGAAGTAATGGCCTGACCCAGCATCAGTTCAGGCTGCTGGCAGTCAGCACCAGGGATGAGAGTGGGCAGACAGAGAATGAGGTAGAGGAGATGAGAAAGACAACCACATGGCAGTGAGCAATGAAGTAGGCTGTGGTTCCCTCTGGGATGAATTAGAAACAGCTACAGAACATGCCCAGAGACCTTTCTATATTGGCAAACGTGCCTACCTGCAGGCTTAAGTGCGCTGTACGTTTTAAAGGTAAATTTTGCTTCTAAACACGAGAGAGAAGAGCTGAAGAATTTTAAGATGTGTCTCTTTTCTTTCCACCATGAATACCACGAACACACACATGTGTAGGTCTGCTGGAGGATAGGATGGGGCCACCAAAAGTCTGCCACGAGGTCCCTCCGCAGAGGGCTGGCACTGTTCTCACATCATTTGAGGAAACTCAGGGCTTACACAGAGCCTGTTACTCGCTGTGGTGGCCCATGCGGTAAGCTGCTGTAGACAGGAAACAGAGACTGGAGCACCGCTGGATATTTATGATTATAGTATGGGCAATGAGTAGAAGGTGATGGTTCTCAGTCTTCATGGTTCTGTCCCTATTCAAGCCAAACTAAATTGTGCAGAAGATGAAGCTTCCCTCAAGGTTTCGCTGTGTAGGGGGCAAGTGTTTAGCCATCTTTCTTAGTAGAAGGAGGAACACATATTAAGTTCCAGAGACAAAGAATGGCCTACTAAAACTCACCATAAACTCAAAGATCAAAAGAAGTTGAAATTTAAACTTTCAGATAGGGAAGCTCATAAATTCTAAGACTAGATTACCCTCTTTCTGTTTGTTTCTCCTAGTTTGTCCAGCTCTACTTGAAAATGGTATTCCATTAATTCTCATTGAAGGATTTTATTATTATTTTTATTTTTTTATTTTTAAAAATATTTTATTTATTTATTCATGGGAGATACACACAGAGAGAGGCAGAGACACAGGCAGAGGGAGAAGCAGGCTCCCTGCGGGGAGCCCGATGCGGGACTTGATCCCAGGACCCTGGGATCAGGCCCTGAGCCCAAGGCAGATGCTCAACCACTGAGCCACCCAGGCATCCCTCATTGAAGGATTTTAAAGCCAGTTCTTGATCAGGGACCTCACTTAGCGGAAAATCCCTTTAAAATGAATACTAAATATTCAGATTGCATTATTAGAAACAAAAAGAGAACAGACTGCCAGGAGAGCACGGTCCTTATTCAGACAGCTAAATCAATGATCAGGCAGGCAGCCAGCACCTATCAGTGATATTTTAAAATTCAATGAGTCAAATTTAAATGCTACTTACAGGTATGCAAAATTTGTATGGTGAGGTATGGTACCCCATTCAACACCACCATTCTTTGCTGCGTCCCTGTTGTATATAATACAGTGGTTAGAGTCCAGCTTTGCAGTTAGGTACATCTAGTTTGGATGCCAGCTTTGCCATTTACTAGTAGTGTCATCTTGGATAACTTACTTAACCTCTCCGCATCTCAGATTCTTCGTATGGAAAATGGAGATATTACCTTTACAAGTTGGTGTGGGTGAACATTAAATGCCTCACACACAGGCTCAATAGAATACTACCTGTTATTATTCTACTTTGAAAGGTGCTGGGGGTTACCAAGGGGCAAAGTCTCCACTCCCAGCAGGCTCACAGTCCCCTGGGCAGGTTAGGCATGTATGCAATTAGCATACAAAGGAGGGTGAAATCCATGCATTAGTGGAGACACAAAGGAAAAGCAAAGAAGCAAGAGAGTGAAACTCTGACCTTCTGGACTGGGGTAAGGTTTCATAGAAGAGGTGGTATCTGAGAGTATCCTGAGGGGTATAATTTCAATCGGCAGAAAAGGCTGGGGAAGGGCAATCCAGGTGAGGGAGAAAAGGGCATGAACACTGGGGGCTGGCCTCAGAGAGGAAGCTGCACACGGGTAAGGAGCGGGGGCTGCTGAGGGCGGCGGGTAGGGGTGGCTAGCAGGTGGGGAATGTGAGGACACATAGTAGGAAAGAAGAGTGTGGACTACCATCATCCAGGGCCTTAAATAAATAGTCACCTAGTTTATTTACTAGGCCAGAGATGGGCAAACTGCAGCCCATGGCCAAATCCAGCTCACCACCACCTGTTTTTTACAGTCCATGAGCTAAGAATGGTTTTCACATTTTGAAATCGTTATGTTTTAAGTGGTTATATAAGTACCTATATAACATCTCTGGTTTGGTTTACCAAGCCTAAAATATTTACCATCTAACCCTTTAGTAAAATGCTTGTTTGTGCCCTCCTGGGCGCTGGTGGCACAGGGAGCTAGGGGAAGGTTCCTGAGGAGAGAATGGTGTGGCCAGTACTATGTGTGCTTAGGATTCTGGCTCGGGCAACATGACAGAGGGACTGAGCAAGAGACAGGACACAAGGAGCCCCAAGTGGAGGCTCTTCCAACAGACCAGGTGACAGAGGATGGAAGCTACAAAGAAAAAAGGCAGTAGGAACTGGAAGGAGAAACACAAGCAGATCTTTGGAGAAAAAAAAAAAAAAAAGCAAGTGCGTGGAGAAGTCTGGAGAGAGTGTGGACACAGAGTGCTGGCAGGAAACATGGATAGAGGAGTGATTTTCAGGGAAAATGTCTGGAAATGGCTCATTTCAGTCTGTATCTAAACCTCAGACTCAGGGATTCTGAGAATGCCTTGGGGGCTCAGGCTGGTGTTATGGAGCAAAGGTTTCTGGGCTCAGGGCAGTGCTTCCTAACTGGGGGTAGTTTCATCTGCTAGGACCTGCTGGGGGGACAGGGGCAACCATTGGAATATAGAGGTCAAGGGTGCTACTAAATACCCTACAATGCATAGGTCAATCCCCCACTGGCCCCCCAAAGAGTTATGTGGCCCACAATTCCACAGTACTGAGGATGAGAAACCTGGTCTTCTTTTCCCAGGTGGAAAAGCAAGGGCAGGTCACCCGTAGCCTCAGGATAGCTTGGGACCCTCAAGAGGCCCAAGAATAAACTATCACACATTCTGCACATTTGGAAGATGTCTGGGGGTGGGGGTAGCTCTAGGTCTCAGAGTCTTCAGATTCTGTCTGTCTTGGTTTCCTGAGGTCTGAGCTGGTTAAACACAGGAGTTGAAATTTGAAATGTGAAAACAGTGAACAATGAATAAATATTATGTATATTTAAGTTAATAAGAACACATAATAATAAAAGTACTAAAGGATTTATTAAAAAAATAAAGTACTGAAGGATTTATCGTCAACTCATGGAGCAGTGGTGAGTTGGCATGGATCCTTATTAAAAATACATTAGCTGCAGTTAACTGTGTCTCTGCATTGCCTCTAATTTCACAAAACATGCTTCTACTTTTCTCTTTTCTTCTCTTTCTTTCTCCTTCCAGCTCCCTTCTCCATTCCTCCTTCTCCCACACCCTCTGCTCCTTCCTTTTAAAGCTATACTGCAGTGCCAAATGACAGTAATTCTACTTGCCAGATTATGATTGGCAGCAAATGGAGAAGAGTGCAAAAGTCCACTGTATCCTTTATAACATGCTTCTTTTATTTATTTATTTATTTATTTATTTATTTTATTTTATGATAGTCACAGAGAGAGAGAGAGAGAGAGGCAGAGACATAGGCAGAGGGAGAAGCAGGCTCCATGCACCGGGAGCCCGACGTGGGATTCGATCCCGGGTCTTCAGGATCGCGCCCTGGGCCAAAGGCAGGCGCTAAACCGCTGCGCCACCCAGGGATCCCTAACATGCTTCTTTTAGCTGAAACTAAGCAGATGTTCATTTTAACATCAGAACCAGCCCGAGGTCAGCTATAAGACCCCAGAGATTGGTAGAGCATCATGAAGGCTCACAGATCCAATCTTATACAAAAGAGGATGCTAGGGTGGGGTCTAACAGAAAGAGAACACTAGGGATTCTTCTGTGGAAGCCCAAGAATCCCAGAGATAACCCAAAAGAGAGGGTTTCATGGGAGCAGCTGATGTTTTCTTAGGATGCATTCTTTTGTCTAAACAAGTAGGAGGTAGAAGGATGGCATAAGTCAACACTGACAGAGGAGCTGGTTATTGAAAGAAAGCCCAGATGATGAAGGGAGGGCCAGAAAGTTTCAAAGTCGGGATCCCTGGGTGGCACAGTGGTTTAGCGCCTGCCTTTGGCCCAGGGTGCGATCCTGGAGACCCGGGATCGAATCCCACGTTGGGCTCCCAGTGCATGGAGCCTGCTTCTCCCTCTGCCTATGTCTCTGCCTCTCTTTCTCCCTCTCTCTGTGACTATCATAAATAAATAAAAATAAAAAAAAATTTTTTTTTTTTAAAAACAGAAAGTTTCAAAAGTCACCAAAGGAGACACCACTCTAATGAACCCAGTTGGTTTTCTGTAGACCCTTCTTGTTTTGTTTTGTTTTTTAAGATTTTATTTATTTATTCATGAGAGACACAGAGAGGCAGACACACAAGCAGAGGGAGAAGCAGGCTTCCTGTGGGGAGCCTGATGCGGGACTTAATCCCAGAATGCCGGGATCATGACTGAGCTGAAGGCAGATGCTCAATCACTGAGTCACCCAGGTGCCCCAGACCCTTCTTGGTTTATAGCCTTTCTGCATTATACAGACTGGTATCGGTGAGGAAAGGATCAAAGGGTCCTGAAGTTGAAGTTAAGATGAGAAAACAGGTTTGTAAAGGCAATGCACATGTTCAGATGGAAAAGAAGTGAGGTTTTGTCAAGAAGGTTCTATGAATCAGAAAAGCAATCCACTCATATGTAAACCAGTAAGACAGAGTAAAGATTTAGTTCCTTCTCCTTCATTGGTTGAAACCGAAGGGGGCTGAGGGTTGGACAAAACAAAGCCTATTTTTCAGAGCTATCTATACTCTACTACTCTACTGAAAATTTTCTTTCCAGGGTTGCTGCTAACTTCCTGATTGTCAAATCCAAGGGCTTCCTTATCTTATTGCCTTGTTAACTTTCACCCTTGTGAAATTTTCTGAGCTTTCACAAGAATGCAAAATCCTACCCTTCCTACCTCTTTTTTCTTCCTTTTCTCTACTATGGTTTTCCCCTAAGGCCTGTGTTTCTGAGGAACCCTAATTTTATGTTGAAGACTTCCGAATCTACAATGTTAGCCATGTTTTCCCACTGAAATTCCAGTTGCAAATCCCCAAATATATATGGTAGACTAGACAAAAGGCTTGACTGTCTGCCTAATCTTTGGAACTCACTATGTTCAAAATCAGGTCAAAGTCTCTTTCTTGACTCTGATCATCTCCTCTTTTCACTTCTTCAGTGTACCCATCATTTTTCCAGGTTGTTAGGCTCAGAACCTAGGAAAGTCATCTTTTACTTATTCTTTTCTGTTGATGCTTTGCTGAGACTCAGACTCTAGTATTCTGGGTGAGACAGTGTATCCCAGGAATCCAACAGTCTTCCAGTGGAAGGATAATTTCTCCAGTTTGGTGTGTAGAGAATTTTCCTGGAGTTCTGGGAGGATAGTTTTCACATGTTATATGCATTCTGGCCAAGAGAGGAAAAGACATGAATATAGTACAGAAGGGAAATAAAAAAGCAGGTAAGGAAATTTCTCAGTCTGTCATTGATCTGGGGGATGAGAAATAGTGGGGATGCTGCAAAGACTCAAAGTGATTTCCCTTGACATCCTCAGACGGTAAATTCCTGGTAGGTGTTCAAGGTATTTTGGGAGAGTGAAATGCAAATATTTATTTTTAACATTGTAATGGTATTTCCTCTTTTTAGAAGAAAATTGAATAAAAAATAAAAATGAAACAACTACCAGGTTCCTTTTTAAAATTTATTTTATTTTTTATTTTTTTAAAGATTTTATTTATTCATGTGAGACAGAGAGAGCGAGAGAGAGGCAGAGACATAAGCAGAGAGAGAAGCAGGCTCCAGGCAGGGAGCCCGATGTGGGACTCCATCCTGGGATTCCAGGATCATGCCCTGGGTCAAAGGCAGGCGCTCAACCGCTCAACCACTGAGCCACCCAGGCATCCCAACTACCAGGTTCCTATAGTGAGTACAGGAGCAGAGACTGATGAATGAGCCTACTCTGCAGACTTTCACAAGGCAATCTATGTGTAGTTAGCAAATCAGAGAGAGAGTCTACACTCTACACTAGGACCCAGGCTGAAGGTTTGTGGCATAGTCATATAGTACACAACACTGATCTTTGTTTACCAAAAGACATCTGTGGAATTTACAAACTTTAGGGGGAGAGCAGTGGTGCCTATGGCTCAGGATATCACTGATCTGGCTTGTGGGTTTTTTTTTTCTTTAAGATTTTTTATTTTATTTATTCATAGAGACACAGAGAGAGAGAGAGGCAGAGACACAGGCAGAAGGAGAAGCAGGCTCCATGCAGGGAGCCCGACGTGGGACTTGATCCCAGGTCTCCAGGATCACACCCTGGGCCGCGGGCGGCGCTAAACCGCTGCACCACCGGGGCTGCCCTTGTGTTTTGGTTTTTAAGGTATCACACCAACAATGAAATAATGTTCATACTATCTGAGGGTGGTATATGTGTAGGATTTCTCGTTATCCTCCAAAAGGCCAAGTTCACTGCTTTGAACATATGTGGTAAGAGACTGCTAAATAAATGAATGTCAATTCTTTGCTGTGGGGAAGAAGTAGACTCAGGCTTCTCTTTCAGAGTATGGTGGGGTCAGAGAGTCCAGAAGATTTAGAGGAATGTGAATCTGAATCACTTCCCAGTGAGATTGTGTCCAAAGGTTAAATGAAGCAAGAAGAGGAAATGGTCCATAAGCACACCAAGGGGTTTACCAATAATCTCTTTAATGGACAAAGGAGGTTTTTATTTGTGTTGTGTAGAGTTTTTTTTTTAAAGTACTTTCTCTTAAACTTACAAAGTTAATATTCATGACATTTGTTAGAGTCCTCATGGGTCAACCATGGCTAGTTACATATTGAGTGGCCTTCCTCTGAGCCAGGTCAGATATGTGGGCTTCTAAGAGCCAGCCCACATCATGCTTTCTCTGGTGTAGTTGTAGTGGGCTATTTGTCTGATTCTAGAAATCAGAAAGGGCAAGGGGCAAGATCCCGCTTGATATCCCAACTTACTGAAGTGAAAAAGAAAGGTTTGCAGTGTGTTAGTGGACTCCCCAAGATTCCTCTAATCACATAATTTTCAGAGTCCCACCTATAATCCTCTGGACCATTACCGTATTACTAATTTGGATCAGAGCCACCCTCATGGAAGCACCCTATCCTTATCGGTTACTGTCTGAAGTTAGAGTCTTTAAGCCTGACATTGATCTGTATATACCTTTTATATACAGATAAAAGGTAATGACTCCTAATAGGAGGATTCAGAGAAATGTTCAAGGAAACATCTTTCATGAATAAGCTGCACCCCTTGCCTTGGATAGCTTATTTTATTTGGTGTTAGCAATCCAGCAGTAACATTTCATGGTATTTTATGGTATACTGAGTCATTGTGGAAAATGGAACACTGAGATGTAATTAGAATGAATTTATACTTCTGAAATCTCTCCAGAGTAGGACTGGAGTAGCCTACAGCTCAACTGCACCAATGGCAGAAAATACCATTACCAGCATTACTCGTCAGTCTGTTGTTACCTTAGTGAGCTCCTTTGTAACATGCTGGTGAATCCCATCACCAGGCTGCAGGCATTGGGTTTTGACTAAGCAATGCTCAGAATATTTTCAAGTGATATAAGCAACTATAGATGTTCCACATTTTATAGATTATCTGTATTAAAAAAAGAGAGAGGATGATTTTATTCTACATAGCCAGTATCTCTTCTTTTGACAGAAATAAAAATTGAGTTAATAATAATACTAATAGGGGCAGCCCAGGTGGCTCAGCAGTTTAGTGCCGCCTTCAGTCCAGGGCCTGATCCTGGAGACCCAGGATCAAGTCCCACATCGGGCTTCCTGCATGGAGCCTGCTTCTCCCTCTGCCTGTGTCTCTGCCTCTCTCTCTCTCTCTGTGTCTCTCATGAATAAATAAATAAAATCTTAAAAAAAAAATAATACTAATAGGGGCACCTGGGTGGCTCAGTGGTTAAGAGTCTGCCTTTGGCTCAGGTCATGATCCCAGGGTCCTGGGATCGAATCCTGCAACAGGCTCCCCACAGGGTGTCTGCTTCTCCCTCTCCCTGTGTCTCTCCCTGTGTCTCTGCCTCTCTCTGTGTCTCTCAGGAATAAATAAATAAAATCTTAAAATAATAATAATAATAATAATAATAATAATAATAATATAGGGGGACCTGGGTGGCTCAGTCAGTTAAACGTCTGCCTTTGGCTCAGGTCAAGCTCCCAGAGTCCTAGGATTGAGCCCTGCGTTGGGCTCCCTGCTCAGCAGGGAGGCTGCTTCTCCCTCTCCCTCTGCCCTTCTACCCTGGCCATTCTCATTCTCATTCTCTTTCTCTCTCTCAAATAAATAAATAAATGAATAAACGAATGAATGAATGAATAAATAAATAAATAAATATCTTAAGAGAATACTAATATATTAGTTTGTTGTTCTAATTCTTTCGGCAACCCTGGAATTCCTTGAAATTCCTTTCCTACCTTTATATAAAGGGTTTTTCTGAACCATGATTTGTCTCCTGAATGGGTAGACCTATTGTACAGAAGTACCTTGAACAAAGTGACTACTATAGGTTACTCGAAGCAGTTATGTCCCTTATAATTAATAAAATTACGAATTCACACTGTTTTTTTAACTCAAAATCTTGTAAATCTGGTTAATACTGGTTTTCATTCAGCAACTATTTACTGAGTATCTGCTGCATGGCAGGCACTGGGCTAGTGACTGGGGATACAGTAGTGAAAAAGGCAAAGTCCTTTAATTAGAGTCTGATGATTATCGTGGGCCTGATTAACCCTGACTCAACTGATACAATCTAATTTCTCAGCCTGTTAAACTGTAGGGTATATCGTAGGTTGGAGAGTCACTCAGTGAAGTCTTATCTGAAATAGTCAGGCAGCTCTGCCCTTAATTATAACCCCTGGATCTGAGAAGAGAGAAGAGAAGGAGGAAGGGAGGGAGAGAAAAAAGAATTATCAGCTGAGGTACTGATGGCACTCAAAGCACTGGAGACTGAAGGTAGGCCCACAGCTCCAGAGCTGCTAAGTCACAGTCATTACCCATTCCTCTCAAATCCCCCCAAAGCCAAAGTAATCCCTAAAGAAGAAAGAAGAAGGCAGACTACATGAAAAGTTTTCTATAATGGATTTATAGAGTCAATCTGGGAAGCCTGTCTAGTAAATTCTTCATTGTACAAGTCTCTCACAATCATTTTATTACTCATATAGGATAATACATTTTGATAGGGAAGAAATTAAACTATACCAGCCAGAATCCAGGAAGGAAGAAAGTTACAACTTAGCTCTGTGCTAAATACCTTTTTGTGTCTCGCTCAGTAATGAGAGAGACTAAAACAGAAGTGCTAGTTCTAAAGCTTTATATGTCTATGTGTTAAAAATGTTGTTGAATTATATAAAGCCATTCAGTTTAAATTTGAGCTTCAGAGCTGAGCCTTGGGTGGGTCCAGTTTAAACCTGTGATGTAAACAGAGGATATTTAAACCTATATCCACAGAACAGAATGTCTTACCTACACAGTAGTGGAGAAAGATGAGGAAAAACAATTCATATCAATTCATGCTATGGATGGTCCTCTAAGTGTGTGAGGACAAGGTCATGGACTCAGGACCATGGCCATGGAGAACACCCAAGACATACACACAGGCGGTTCATTAGGGGCTAGCTTCAGTGGTCTGGGTCTAGCTTTTTATTTTGCCAACTTCAAGGGGATAATGATCTCACACAGAATCAAAGGTCACTGAAGTGTTATTTAATCCCCTGTCTGCTCAAGGTCAGCTTTTTTTTTTTAAATATTTATTTTTTTAAGTAATGCCTACACCCAACATGGGGCTCACACTCATGACCCTGAGATCAAGAGTCACACGTTCTACCGACTGAGCCAGCCAGGAACCCCAAGGTCAGCTTTAAATTGACCTGCGGGGGGGGGGGGGGGGGGGGGGAAACTGACCTACGAAACAATATACCAAAAATAGCAATTTCTGGTTCTTGCATTACATGGCAATCCATAATATTTTTTAAAAATAAAATATCTACTGGAAGCTCTACTGCTACCATTAAAATAGACACTCATAATGTCTGTCCTCTTCTGAGAGAGAGTTCTTAGGTTAGGTGCAAAGTACTTCACTTGGAGCTGGTACATTCAGACAGGGATCAGGAGATGCTAGTCTGGGCAGACTGCTTGAGTAAGTTCCCAGCAAGTGGTTTTAGCTGTGACGTGCATCTTTGGGGTATGGAGGAGAGAAGAGAAGGAGAACATTGGTTGTCAGCAATTACAGGTGAGGTGATGCCCTGGATGGGCAGGAAGGAGGTGAGACTGTCAGTGAAACAGTGGGAAAAGGGAGGAAAGATGTTTCCAACACAAGCTCATCCATTCTCCTACTTGTGGTAAGCATTTCCAGCATCTGCTTCTCTGTGGCTTCTAAGCAAACTGGAGGATTATACTTCCATGCCCCCTTGAAGTCAAGTGTGATCATGGGACTTGCTTTGGCCAATGAAATGTAGTGGAAGTGAGGTGTATCACTTCCTGGAAGAAGTGTTTAATGATTGGGCTTGATTTTTCCATCCTCATCTTCTGCTTTACCCATGTGAATGTACCTACTGAGGAAGTGCCATAAGATCAAAGCAATAAACTATGTGTGAATGAGGAAAAAAACCAAACCAAACAGACTTGTTATAGTAAAGCCACTGATATTTCTGGGTTGTTTGCCTATCTTAACCACATAATCTATTTTCTTTCCCTCTTTTTGACAATCTGTCTTTCCCTTGCTCCTTTCTTGCCTCTTCCCCTCAATCTCTTCCTTCCTTTCTTCTCCCCTTTATTATTTCATTGTCCTAACTGAAAATAATTAAAAATATAATGTATATTCCTATTCTTAATCTAAAACATGGGTCAGTTTGTTTTTTGAAAAAGAAATGAGTAAATTTTTTTGATTAAACATTTTATATTTTTCTCTTTTAAAAATTAAAGCCCTGAGGTGAATTAAAAATCAGCTTTAGCTTATGTAAAAAAAATTTATGCTTTGAAAACCTTATTGTGTTATATAAACATACAGTGTACTATTGTGGATAAGCCGTCAATTGATTTTCTTGTGTGGGTTAAGGGCTATCTGGAAAAATAAAAACAAACATAAAACTTCCCTAAACACCATGCAACAGCCATGCAGCTCAAAAACCAGAGCTCCCCATGGAGCAGGATCTGAACAGGAAATCACTTAGGTCATAACCAGCCACTTAGTTTTCATTGGTAACTTTGTTACAAAGGCTACTGGAGCTGGAGCATCCAGAAGCCTGTTCAAGACTAAAGGAAATTTGAAGTTATCACAAACACTACACATTTTCATGCACAATCATTCATGACCTGAGGTCACCCCCACAACCCTAAAAGTTGTTTCGAGCAATTAAAGTCACTCTAGACACGAAGCAGCAGAGAATGCAAAAGCAGGAAAATGCAATCGTAGCCTGGCTGATCATGCATATTTAACGAAACACAACAGATGTGTGCTTTAAAAAAAATTCAACAAGCTCTGGTTTTAAGTAAGAACATGCGCTACTAGGTAAACATGATGTGGACTTTCCGGCCATTTTACACCACCAAGGAGAGAACTGCTGAAGGTTTTACACATAACCAACTCTGCAGAGATGAACTTGTACAGGGAGGAGAGGAAAAAAGTATGGAGCAGTTACAGGAGGGAAAGAAGAACATGCAAATAGAGCAAGAATCAGGTAGAGAATTCTCAAGTTCACTTACTGCCTGCTTTTGTTCTTCCTCCTAGAAATGTTGAAGATGGAAAAAAGGCAGAGGGAAAAAGGAAAGAGATTAATGCCCATCACCACAAACTTTTGGAATAAATGAGAAGAATCCAGCAAACCAGGCCAGGCCCATGGGTTCTGAGACCAAAGACCTCGTCCACTGTCAGAGCACCATCATCTGGACAGAGTGAAGGGCAGGCCTCTGCCCCACCCAATTCACCCAGTGCTAGCTTTTAGAGCTGGGAAACCATCTAATCCAACTTCCTCATTTACAGACTGAATGGGCCTGACTTGACTGAGGCCACATAGTTATTTAGGGTAAACTAAAGGAAATAGCTCAACTAGGCCTCAAAAGCCCAATAATCATTCAAGCTCACCATCTCCAACATTCTTGTGTGTTCGCTAAGTTTCCCTAAGCCAGCAGTCCTCAGAGCAGCAGTGGCACCTGGGAACTTGTCAGAGATGCAAATTCTGGGAGCCGGCCAAGCCCACCTGAATCCAAACTCTTGGGGTGGGTGGGGCACAGCAACATGTTTCAGAGCCTTTCAGCTGATTCTGATGCCTGCTAGTTTGAGAGCCACTGCCCTAAAAACTTCCCCCAAACTAGCAATTTCACCTGACCACAGATTCTTTTAGTCCCCTCCTCTTCACTGGCTTTTGGGTTGCTTTGTAGGTTTTTTCCCCCAAGGATGCAAATGTATCCCCATTTCTCCAGTAAACTCAAAACTGCTTCAGGGCCCTGAGAGGCTTTTGAAAAAAAGCTCTTGACTTCAGTTTCTAATTCAACACAGGTTCCTTTTGTACTTCTTATGCATAAAGCACAGAAAACATGAAGCTAAGGTGTGGCTTCCCAGTGGCAGCAGACAGAGTGGGTGCACGCCAACTCCCAGCTACCAGAATGCATCCCTAGGAGGAAGCACAACAAGGACGAGATAAACACTTCTGAATTTCTCTCTCCTCAGTCCCTGGTTCTTCATCGAATCTGTCTTTTAATGGGTCTTTGGGCTTCCTCTTTCTGTGCCCATCAGGGTAACTGTGGTCAGGGAGCCTCTGCTCTTTGCCCCCAGTGTGCAAATCTAAAAGCTGCTGCGATGGTTCTATTTAAATCGGATCCATCCGTGCAGGCAGTCTTCACTGAACATGTGTGTAGGAGGTCTTAGGGATGGACGAGTGCTTCTGCTTTCACAGAGTCTGCAGATCTGAAGGCAATGGTGAGATTTCAGAAAATCTCACTGATTACAAAAAGGAGAGAAGAGGTAAAGAATTTGGAAAAAAATAATTTTGGTCCTGCAAGGGAGAGACATGGACTAGGAATTATTTACTTTTTAAAATATTTTATTTATTTATTCATGAAAGACTCAGAGAGAGAGAGAGAGAGAGGCAAGAGACACAGGCAGAGGGAGAAGCAGGCTCCATGTAGGGAGCCCGACATGGAACTCGATCCCGGGTCCCCAGGAACACACCCTGGGCCGAAGGCGGCACTAAACCACTGAGCTACCGGGGCTGCCCTGGACTAGGAATTAAACGGGTATCAAGAACTCTCTTAAGGAGACTCCAGCTCTGCACAAGAAGATGTGCTTCATAATCAAAGCCAGCTGCTAGATGCCTGACCATACCTATGCTTACAGGCGTCCAAGCAAAGAGGGGCCCTGGGCAGGAGCCGAGTTAGCCTTAAGCAGTTAGCACCTTTCAGCTTTTGCATCTGGCACGCAGGGCTCTGGTTAGAAGGGATTCGAATTCTGCAATTGGGCGGAGATCTCCCTTCCTGGCCAGGCTTCCCTGTCAGAACATTTTTCTTCCATTCACTAGGCAAGGCAAACAGCCATAGGAAGAGTTATTAAACAATTTAAAAAGTATTTTTCTTGCTGGCACTAAGTGTTGAAATGGACACTGAGATAGTGGGGGAGGGATGAGCTGATCCTGACAGGCTGAAATTGCAGCTGAGGTCAGAAGACCAGGACAAAAGTTCTCAGAGCTGTTTCTAAGACACCTCCCTATTTCCTCTGCTTTCTCCAGGTTTGGTATTGGAGGTAACATTGCTTTGGCTCAACAGAATAGGGGAATTTCAGAGAGCAATGTTTCATGTTTGCACATCTGGTGACTCTGCTAGGGAGAGTCTGTCCAAGGACATGACATCATTACAATGTGCAGTGGACACGTGTCAGGTTAGGATGGGAGGGGTGTACAGGGGCGGGAGCCTTTTCTGCTATGCACTGGGATAGACAGACGGGGATGGGCTTTGATAAAGTGTTCCTTAGGATGGTGTCATAGTATTTAAACTTGCACAAGTTGCTCAGATAAAGCCTTAGAAGGCTCTGTCAACACAGAGAACAGTGCAGATACAAGGTCTTAGAAACTTTTGGTTATTAGCCAGTAAGCTGTGGTCAGAAAACGCTGATTGGTGGCAAATGGTGTAGGAACCAAGTTGATTTAAAGGAAGCCCTAATACTTTGACTAAAAAGTGCACATCTAGAAATGCTTCTGTCACCTAAAAACATGTGAGGCTTTTCCACGTGGGTGGCATCTGGCTAGGTGGCCAAATCCTGCCATAACCACTGCAGTTGTCTATGTGAAAGTTTACATCCCAAACTTCATTTGCAAATGAGGTTGAAATCCCAAACTACAGATTTTACCTGGTGACTGTCTCAAAAGCAATATGAGAAAAATAAAACATGAGGTCGAAAAATATTGGGAACATAATTTAGAAAGTGAGACACCAACATGCAACCACTTCCAGATGAAAAAAGTTTGAGGAAGGTTACCTATACACATGAATCAGGGAAAAGATGTAAGGAAAAGATACAGTCTAACCCTGGGTACCTGGGCATCAGTCTATATTATGTCATTAAAAACAACAACAACAACAACAACAACAATAAACTAGTAAGAAGGTCCCTGATACTCCTTGGTGCCAGGGGCTGAAACTTACTGATCACCAAATACCTAAACATGATACTCAGGAACCAATATTTTCTTGCTGAATAAATGTATGATTACCTTTTACCCTGCCTTATTCCCAAAAAGGGTTTTAAGATTATTGTTGAATGAATTAATAAGCAATGGTAACACTTCATATGTATACTTTCTTAAATTATCATTTTTCAGATAAACAGACAATGTACATTATATTTCACTGAAGCAGTAGAAAGAAGTCACTGTGAAATGGAAATTTACTATGTGGTGTATTTTAATTTATGAGTATCCCAGACCATGTGGTTTGATTGTCCATTTGACTAAGTGCTTACAGCTGTTTTATGAGAGAATTAAATGCTAGCAGACTGAACATCAATGAAGGCAGGACAGTGCTTTGAAATTAAAATTAGGATTCTAAAGCATACTTTTATTATGGGTTGGTGAATATTTTTAATAGTAGGAAAACATCTTTGACATTTTCATGGAAGTCACTGATTCCTATAGATGACCTTGTAGGAGTGTATATAATACACAAATTAGGATTGTTCTATCATCCTTTTAGGAAGCCAGACACTAGAGGTGTGAGATTTTCAACTGTAAATTCTAATCAGTGGATAAAAAGACAACATTCCTGGTCTGTGTTGCCAATTCTTCCTCCCAGTCTGAACGACCTCAGCCTATCAGGTGAGTAAATTATAAGACATTTAAGAAGCTGGCAGGGGATTCTACAAAACGGAGCACTAGAATCCTGCTTATTTTACTGAAATCATAACTGTAAGTTAATAGCTAGAAATACAAAGAAATTCAGGGCTTGGGATCAGAGTTCCAGGCATCAGCTCATTCTGCTTAGCCCTTGAACACAGGTAAGAGAAGTGAACTACAAGGTCAAGTGAGATACATGGGGCTCTGAAACATGTACTCTAAGGAACCGAGGGCCACCCAGCTGATGAGAAAGCACACCGTGGTACTTTGGGGAGATATATTCTGACCTCCCTTCAGTTTGCATAAACCTTTTGCCTTTTACAAAAATTACCCTAGCGTACCTTCCCATCTATGTTTGGGTAATATCTGAGAGCACCTTACTAAAAGGAGTTTGACACAGGCGAGGGGTGGGTGGATCCCCTTACCTCCTGCCTAACAGGGGACTCCCCTCACAATGGCAGGGCTTTCAAAGACCCACATGGCTCCAGATGTTACACCAGGCAAGTGTATTTAAGTACATCTCTGCTGTCTTGAGTGGGTGGTGGGGTAGGAGGTGCTGGATACTTGACAACTATTAAAGGGATTTGGGCCAGCTTTTATGTGTAAGATTTTCTTTAAATAAGACCCACTTAGACATGAAATATTTCTCAGGTGAAATTCTGTTAAAAGGGTTAATGGAGAAACATGTTTCATGCAAAACAACTCAAATACCCAGGACCAAAGTTAGGGGAAAAGAAAAAAAAAAAAAACACCCTCAGCTCAAGACTAAAAGAAGCAATTGTCTTGAGCAAGTCACAAGTCAGTTTAAAACACAAACACTACATTTACCCAAGTTGCTAATACCACTAGCCTCATTATGAAGGGACTCGTTTAGAATAGAGAATTTGAAGAAAAGTCTCCAAGCTGATGTTTTCTTGAGCCGCCAACCCTAGTCTGGACCCTCGTCACTCACTTCAGGCTAGATGATTATATTTGTCTCCATTTCTCAGTTAGTTTCTCTCCTCTCTAATCTGTTCTATGCACTTTCCCAAACTATTATTTCCAAAACCTTCAATAAGTCCCCCACCACAGGATTAAATCCACTCCCCTCAGCCTGGCTTTTGAGGTAATCCACACTTTGTGATTTTCACTCTGGCTGCTAACTCTGTGTTGTACCACAAAATACAGTGGCTTCACAGCATAGACACAGAGACCTCAGGAATTAACAGCAAGAACAGATGTGCTCTGGTATTGCTGCTCCGTATCTGGGTAAATATTTCTGTCGAATGCCAGTAAAACTGTCTAGGTGAGGACATTTAAATGCCAAGCGTGCCTCTCTCTCCTCTGGGGTATAGGGGTCATAACATATTCTTCAACAAAAATAGATCGTGAGACCTGCATCATCCCAGAGTTATTTAAGCCCCAATATAACAAACCTAGAACAGAGATTGTGCTATGTTGTTTCCCCTAATAAAGTTATTAATTAGAATTAGTCTGATCAGCTTGGTTTGCTGCTGCAATACTTACTAAATTGGACACTTAATCATTGTTAAGTATTGGTGTGGAATATTTGAAATCTTAAGAGAAGCTTTAAACAGCTGAGAAATATTCACAGTTACTATCCTGTTTACAAATCTTTATATTTGTTCATAAAAGCAATGATTCAAGGACATGACTCTAGTTCCAGTTACTCATTTTTTATAATTAGGCTGCACATTAATTTAGATGACTTTCTGGATCATGGCTAAACTCTATGGGCGGCAACATTTCAGCCTTTAGCTGCATCCTGTTCTGGCACCACAGGGGAGGCAGCAGCTGAGCTGAAAGTGAAGGGTAGCTCAGCAGCTGAGGTGCGGGCAGGTGGGGAGGCTGGGAGGCAGGGAGCAGGCCAGGGTTCTCATACCTTCAGCAGCTTCATCAGCCCTTCCAGCTGAACCATCAGCTCGCGCCTGCTCTCCTGTAGCGCCGACATTCTCTGCTCCAGCTCATCTTTCCTCTGCCTGTCCAAGAGGAAAGGCCCATCAGAAAGGAAACTCTGAGGATAAAGCGACCTTCAAAAAAGGGTCCAAGTGTAGGTGAAGTGGGTTGTAGGCCTGACTCTGCTGAGCAAGTCATTTAACCCCTGATATATTATGTAGAAGGTGGTGATAATATTTGTTTTGCTCACTCCTCTTTCCTGTTCTAAGAATGGTATATTTAAATGTTTTAGAAAACACACAATATAGATAAGGCAATATAGAGAAAGAAGTACTATTATTATTATTATTGAAGTGATTTTTAAAAATTCCTCAGGAAATCAAATGCCTCATCTAGAAAGATATATAAAACTAGTCCAAATTTAAATTGATAGTGGACAAAGTGTATGATAACTGCTCGGGGACAATAGGGTTCAGTTGCTATTGCTTCCAGCACCAGATGCCAACCTCAAGAGAGTGACTGACATCAGGGTGACTCTGTGTCTATGAGAATTCACTTTTTCCTGAGGACAGATTTCATGTCAATTCTAGCACTCGCTATGTCCAAAACCAAACTTAAGACTTTAATCTGAAAATGGTTCTCTTTCCTGATTTCTTCCAGTTGTCATGGCTGAAAACCTCGGTCCTCTCTGACACGTTTCTTCTTATACCCTATACTCAGTCACTCAATTCAGATGATTCTTTCTCAGAAATGTAGGTGTCTTTCTTTTCTCCTGTCTCTCACTTTATCCAAGTGTGCCCCATCTCACACATGCAATAGTCTCTTATCTTGATTAATCCTGATTTCAACTGTTATGGTGAAAGGGAATAAAAATCAAGAGACTTAAGGCCCACCACTTACTAAATACTACAACCCTGGACGAGTCACTTACTGTGTAAGATCCTCAATTTTCTCTTTGCTATAATGGGACTGACTACAAACAACAACAGCAGTATTTTGAGGATCAAATAAAATAATAGGTATGAGAGTGTTCTGTGAACTTTACAATGCTACTCAAAGAAAAACTGTTTATTTCACCATCCTCTGTAATACTCTCAGTAGGAGAATTTCTAGCATCACTAACACTCTCGCCTCACACAATCCATGCCTCGACTGTCCACTCGAGTAAGCACTAGCCATATGTGACTAATAAATACTTGAAACATGGCTATTCTGAATCAAGATGCACTGGATTTCAAAACCTTAGTGTAAAAAAAAAAAGTAAAATATCTTAATTTTTTAAAAATGTGGATTACATGTTGAAATGGTAATATTTTAGAAAAATCAGATTAAGGAAAAGATAGTTTTAAAATTCATGGCACCCATTTCCTTTTAGTTTCTCATTGTGGTTGTTAGAAAAGTTTTTTTTTTTTTTTAAGTTTTAATTATATATGTGACTCACATTATATTTCTATCAGGGAGAGCTGCTCCAGACGCCACCTGCATTCCCATCCCTACCTTCTATTCCCTTCCATGTCTGGATGTCTAGCTGATGGTTCCCTTTTCCCTAAACAGACCCTATCATTTCACCGCTCACAGTCATTCCCCCATTTCTTACATTTACTCTTTAGCATCCAACCCAAACGTCACTCTTCCCAGGAAGCTGCTCCTAATTACTTCAGTAGGTATCAGATCCTGCTCAATTAATCACCAGAGCAACTGGTGCTTCTCTGTGGCACTTAATTTATTTTACCTTGCATTGCTGTCATTCCTACCATGATGCAAAATCCTTGAGGTCAGGGGATGATGAGTTTTTGCGTGTACGGAATTATTAAGAGAATATCAGTTAACATCTAGTGAAGTTAACACAATCATTGTTTGAAATCCTTCAAGGATTTCCAATCACCTATCACTTAAGGCTCTCTAGAATCTGGTCTCAATTATTCAACTACTTTTATGTCTTATCACTGGCACTTGAAAAATTAATGCAATGGATGCCTGAAATAAATTCTTAGCTCCAAGACTCCTTCCCTTCTCTGAAATGTATCATAGTTATTTGGGGGATCATGCTGAACCCCAACTCCACTTCTCAGTGTTTTATCCCAGACTCCATCCACATCATCATCCCTACCTTTCATGGTCTAGCTCAAATTCCACTACCTCCATGGGTCTAATTGCTTGTAGTATATATATGAATATAAGCTTATAGCTTATATATATACATGTAGCTTCCTTTTTAAAAGATTTTATCTTTTTATTTGAGAGAGAGAGAGAGAGAGAGAGAGAGAGAGAAGCAGAGAGAATGAGCAGGGGAGGGGAGAAGAGGAAGAAAGAGAAGCAGACTCCCTGCTGAGCAGGGAGCCTGACTTGGGTCTTGATTCCAGGACCCTGAGATCATGACCTGAGCTGAAGGCAGATGCTTAAACCAACTGAGCTACCCAGGTACCCCACCTTTTTAAAATTATTTTTTTCATACCCAGCTTGGAGCCTAATGTGGGGCTTGAACTCACAACCATGAGATCAAGACCTGATCCGAGATCAAGAATTGGATGCTTAACTGAATGAGCCGGTAGGCACCCACCCACTTAGATTTCTTACAACATAGGGCCCATACTACTTACTAACACTATACAATATTAGTTAACTGACTAGAAAATTATTTTAAATTTATTCCCAAAACGGTATTATAAATTTTTAAGATGGAATCAGTTTTTTAGTCTTCATACTCCCTAAATTTTCAGCACAGCTATAAATGCAATAAAGAAAAACTGACTCATTCAATTTTCTAGAAAGCCTTTGTTCTCTGAACTCTTTCTCTGTGCTAAGCATAACCAAATAATTGGGCAGCCCCGGTGGTGCAGTGGTTTAGTGCCGCCTGCAGCCCAGGGTGTGATCCTGGGGACCTGGGATCGAGTCCCACATCAGGCTCCTTGCATGGCTCCTTGCATGGAGCCGGCTTCTCCCTCTGCCTGTGTCTCTGCCTCTCTCTCTGTGTCTCTCATGAATAAATAAATAAATAAAATAATAAAAAAAAAGAAAGTTTAAAAAACACAAATAATTATAATATGTGGTGAAAATGAATGAACTTTAGTTACAAACAACATGTTAGGATCCTGAAATATAATACTGAGGGGGGAAAAGGCTTCACTATACACATATAATATTTCTATAATACTCAAAAAGCAAAAATAAACACTTTAATATATGTATCATATATTTGATCATACTGTTTAAAAAGTAAGGAATGATAAACCAAATTCTGGATAGAGGTGAGCTCTGTGGGGAAGGTAGAAGCAAGGAAATGGGACCAGGGGCACTTACACATGACATGATTTTAACCACGTATGAGTAGGACACGAGTTCACGCATGTTCATTTTACCATTATGCTTCATATCTTGCATGGTTGTCATATACGTTATTATAATGAATATACCATTAAAAATAATAATCAAGGGGGAAGATGGCCCTGGTGGTCAGGATTCATAACCACTAATCCCTTTTTTTTTTTTTTAAGATTTTATTCATTTATTCATGAGAGACACAGAGAGAGGCAGAGACACAGGCAGAGGGAGAAGCAGGCTCCACGCAGGGAGCCCAACGTGGGACTTGATCCCAGGACTTCAGGATCACACTCTGGCAGAAGGGAGGCGCTCAACCACTGGGCCACCCAGGCGTCCCCATAACCACTAATCCTAAGAATGAAATTCTCTATCTTCTTTTATTATACCAGCTGGGATTGGCAGTTCCTGGATAGATAGATTAGATAGATAGATCAATCAAAACCATAAAGACATCAGATACCTAGAAATGAATCTTGCCCTTTATTTGTCTTTTGATAAACAAAAGGCCTTAATATGAATATAGATAAATTTACCAACTTCTTTCATGGTTAGTATTCTGAGAAATTATTTTCTATTCCAAAATCCTAAAGAAATTCCTGGGGCACCTGGGTGGCTCAGTCGGTTAAGCTCCTGCCTTCGGCTCAGGTCATAATCCCAGGGTCTTGGGATGGAGCCCCAGGTCGGGCTCCCTGCTCAGCAGGGAGTCTGCTTCTCCCTCTCCCTGTTCCTGGCCCCACCCCCCACTCCTGCTTTCTCTCCCTCAAGTAAATAAATAAAATCTTTAAAAAAAAGAGAGACATTCCCTACATTTTCTTCTAAAGTTTTGTCTTCATGTTTAATCCATCTAGTGGTGTTTTCTGTATGTAGTATGAAGCAGAGAGCCAGTATGTTTTGTCTGTATGCATAACCAATTGATGCTGCACACTTATGAAACAGTCCCTCTTTCTTCAGTGATAATGGAAGCTGCTTTTGAGATTAAATACTTCCTGATTTCTTAAGTGTTAGACCTCCTTGGATTTGGTTAAAATCTGCTCTTGCTGCCTACATGACACCCCCTGACTCAGCCCTTTGCCTACTAAATCTATGATATTTTTCAGACACCTCCAGCTTAATTAAGGACTTTCAGCAATCCCACTTCCAGTAACAGTTAAGACAGGAGTATAATCATTTTTGCTTTGCTAGATACAAAATAGTTACTTGTGCCAGAGCTGGGGTGGGGAAAGGGAATAGTTGTATCTTATGCTGAGAGTTTAGAGTTACACTGGGCTTGAGTCAGCATCAAATGCTCTCCCAGACTTCCTATTGCAGCACCAACCTGCTAACATCCCAGGCATGCAACAGAGGACCGCATAGCAACCAAATCCTCAATCCCAATTAAATATAGAAACTAAAACGAATTTTCTGAAGAATGGAAATCTCTGTATCTCTAATGATTTTCATCTGCACAGCTTAAATTCTTTATGACTTATTTATTGATGATATAAATCTAGACAGAAAGATAGTTATAAAAAAACAATAATCTCTATTCTTCAGGAAAAGAAATCATGGTTGGGAAGCTAAATGACCTAAGCCAAAGGAAGAATTAAAAAAGGATATTCAGCTATGCAGAATCCCAGATGAGAGCACATTAAAAATCAAGTGTGGCATGTCAAATGTTACAACCTACACAGAAAAACCCACTCTCTGGACATTTAGAGGTCTATGAAAATCAAGTCACTAACTTAGTGTCCAAAATATCTTCTTCACTTACCAAAGAGTACACACACATCTTTCTAAGACTGATAGGAAATAATACCCTAATAGCTTTGATCCAATCACTTTCATGTTATGCTCTTCTGAAGATTTCTCCATTCCCTCCAAAATAGCATCTGAGTGGGAGCTGAAGCTGCTCTCTACACCCTTATTCAGATCCCATGCCCTTTAGTCTCCCAGCCCTGAGACAGTTTATATTTATGTTGAAGTGGGAAGGTTCCATGACCATGGTGCAAGGGATTCCCCCTTGGTTTTGTGTCTGAGGATGTGCACAGGTAGCAAGCTCTCCGTCAACAGAGTCCTGCTCTATGAGGTGCCAGGAGAACATACTACTAGGACAGAAGAGCATTATTCCTGCCAAGAGTCTTTAAAGTTAGGCTAATGAACAAAATAGGAAAATTGATTGTAGAACAGTGGTTTTCTTATAGCAATCACAAAAGTATACACGCTGCTCTGTTGTCGTGGAACTGGAGACTGGTGTTGACCTGGTTCTGGAATGATGGCTAAAGTTCTCAGGGTCATTAATAATAGAATCTGAACACCTGAAGTGGTAACAGAATGAGTGGAATGCATTTGTTCTAACACAACTAGTTATAGTGATGAACAGCTTCTATCCCACTAGTTTGGTTTCCTGACACATAAATTCCTACCATAGTAGATTACCATTTGTGGCCAGTGGTGCAGTATCCCTACTTACCTCAGCAGCCGCAGCTCTGCCAACAACGTGGGGTTCTGTTGTGCCTTCTCGGGGGTGGGCTGGGAAGCCTGCTCATGCTCCAGGCGAAGACGCTGAATCTCTTGCAGGATCTCCCTAGAGAGGACAGATGAAAGAGAGATGGCTGCACAGCTCACCCTTTCCTGTCAGGACTTCTAACTCTAGTACAGTGGCCTCTACCAATCCTGTTCTGACTGCTTCCAAACGACCCAGATGTGAAAGAGCCACCTTCTTAACACTGTTCCCCTTCATATTTCCTCAATGAAACAATCCTTTGTGGTAGAACAAGCCATATAAATATTCTTCTCAAGAAGTTGAAAAATCTCCACAAAAGGAAACCCATCACCAGAATGCTCTGATCCTTCCTAGGGAAAGGAAGAAAGAACTCCCTGCAACTTCCTAATGTGGGTCCTATATGCTAACGTGCCCAGAGTCTTTGTCCTCCTTCTTTCTCTTGAGCTCCTCAGTGATGACAGCTGCCATTTCCTCTTCCTGTGCCTGTTACGTTACATCCAATCTCCTTGTCCTGGTTTCTGCCTTTCAGGGCATACTGGTGGGCTGTCTGGTCTCCGTGCCTTTAGATGGCTTTATTGTGAGAGACCAGAGAGTCACACACAGCACAATGGGCTGGGAAAAGATGACCAGATAGAACAAAAGGGGGTTGGAGTGGAAAAGGGAATCATGAGAGGGGAACTGGCAGGTGGGAGAAGGCACTGGGGGAAAGAATCCACCTGAGGGCACAGGAGCAGGGCTGTGGGCCCTGGAATGATTAGCGTGCAGAGATATACAAATTAGAGTAGGGGCATTCCCACGGGTTGGTCTGGCCTATATTAATTCAGGTGGGATCTTCCTTTATGGTCAAAAGCCAGCTAATCTGCAAGGAAAATGAGAATCAGATACTCACATGATGATCTTGGACTTCAGAAGCTGTCTTGACCTCTGCATTCTTACCTGTTTTTGTTTTCCAGTTCTGCAATAAGCTGTCTTTGTTGTTTGTTGGCATCAAAGTTAAAACTCAAATCAGCAGGAGGACGGGTCTACAGTGAGGAGAAAGAAAGTTTTTAAATTTCTTTTTGTTTTATGTGTATGTGATTAAACGATATCCTGAGTCCTAGACTGATTTTTTTAAAATGCATTTTTGAGGTATAATTTACATACCATAAAATTCACCCATTTTTTAAATTAATTAATTTATTTTTAAAGATTTTATTTATTTATTTATGAGAGACAGAGAGAGAGAGAGAGAGAGAGAGGGGTAGAGACACAGGCAGAGGGAGAAGCAGGCTCCATGCAGGGAGCCTGACATGGGACTCGATCCTGGGTCTCAGGATCAGGCCCTGGGCTGAAGGCAGTGCTAAACTGCTGAGCCCTCGGACTGCCCTAAATTCACCCTTTTTAAATATACCATTCATGGAGTCTTAGAAGATTTAAACAGTTGTGCAACCAATCACCACAGTCCAGTTTTAGAACATTTTCCATCACCACAAAACAATTCCCTCATGCTGGTTTGTCGTCAATTGCTACTCTCATCCTCAACCACAGGCAACCACTGATCTGCTTTCTATCTATAGTTTTGCTTTCTCTAGAAGCTTCAGATATACGGACTCATACAATATGTAGTCTTTGGTTTCTGGCTTCCACTAAGCATGTTTCTGAGGTTTGTCACTATTGCTCCATGAATCAGGTGTTCCTTCCTTTTATTGTTGAATAGTATTCCACTGTTTCTAGCTTTTGACTGTTACAAATGAAGTTGCTGCAAATTTTCATTTACAAGTCTTTGTGTTAATATATTTTTATTTCTCTTGGGTAATTACCTAGGAGTGGAATTCCTGAGTTATATGGAAACCCTGTATTTACTATTTTGAGGAACTGTCCAACTGTTTTCCAAAGTAGCTGTACCATTTTAGAATACCTCCTATGAGTGTCAGTGTGATTTTTCCACATTGTCACACTTGTCATTGTCTTTTGTTTTAACCAGATTCTAGTGTGCATGAGATAATAATTGTGGGTTTTTAAAAAAATATTTTTTATTATTTATTGAGAAAGAGAGAGAGAGAGAGAGCACACACATACGAGTGGGGGGAGGAGCAGAGGGACAGAAAGAATCCCAAGCAGACTCTGTGCTGAGTGCAGAGCCTAACGTGGGGCTCAATCCCAGAACCTTTAGATCATGATCTAAGCCAAAACCAAAAGCTGGACACCTAGACAACTGTACCACCCATGCACCTCCTGTTGGGTTTTTTTTAAAACAAATTGAGATATAATATACATACTACAAAATCCATTAGTATCCAATTCAGTGGTTTTTAGTATATTTACAAGATTGTGAGATTATCATGGCTATCTAATTCCAGAACATTTTCATTATCCCCAAAAGAAACCCCATACCCAATAGCAGTCATTCCCCATTCCCCCTACACCCATACCCTGAAGACTGCTAACCTATTTTTTACGTGTATGGATTTGCCTATTCTGGATAAATCATATAAATAGAAACTTATAATATGTGATCTTTTACGTCTGGCTTCTTTCACTTAGCAAAATGTTTTCAGCGTTCATCTGTGTTGCAGCCATGTATCAACACTTCATTCTTTTTTGTGGCTGAATAATATTCGGTTACATGGATATACCACATTTTGTTTATGCATTCAACAGTTGATGGGCATTTGAGTTCCTACCAGTTTTGGCTATTCTGAATAATATTGTTATCAACATCTGTGGACACATTTTTGTGCACAGATAGGTTTTCATTTCTCTTGAGTATGTATCTAGGAATGGAATTACCTTTCCTAGCAACTGCCTTTTGAGGAACTGCTAAATTATTTTCCTAAGTGGCTGCACCATTTTACGTGCTCACTAGCAATGTATAAAAGTTCCATTTTTTTTTCCATATCTTTGCCAACACTTGTTATGGTACATCTTTTTGATCATAGTTATCCTAGTGGGTGTGAAGTGGTATTTCATTATGAATTCAACTTGCATTTTCCCTATGACTAATATATGGAGCACGCTTTCATGTGCTTATTGCCATTTGCATATCTTCTCTGTCAAAATAATTTGTGGTTTTGATTTGCATATCCACTGACATTTCTGACCCTTGTCACCTCCTTTAAGAACATGGAAGCCAATCACCACAAACTAGGAAAAAAGATGCATAGGCGATGTTTCTCTTTTTTTCATTAACCAGAATAGAAGCTCAAAATGAAGGCTCTGCAATAGCTACGCTTCACTCTGCATACACTTGGTTCAACCTAAAACATGACCAATCATGAAGCAGAAACCTTGTTTCCTGTCTACAGCTTAAAGATGCAATAAGTAATTATTTTCATGTGGCATTTCCTAAATAAAAAGGGGCACAAAAGCATAGCAAATGTGGGTGGGAGGTGTTTTTACCAAATATTTTTTCTTAAAAGAAAAAAAAAAAAAGGTGATGTTTCTTTCTCTAGAGTGGACCAACAGCCAATTGAGCAAATTTTCTATACTCCACAGTCTTGTGAGAATCAGAGCTGAACCTCAGAAAAATGGCTTGCCTGAGACTGAATCTGCTGTAAATAACAGATTTTCAATTCCTGAAAACTGGAGTTAAAACAAATGGCTCCTTACTAGTGTGGGATCAGGGAAAATTATGGATGGAGAAATGTGCTCTAAAAGGAATTGGCTTCATGATGGCAAACAAAAACCTCACAGCATTTCACTGGAAATTTATTTTTTGTTTTTAAAATATTTTATTTATTTATTTGTGAGTGAGACAGCATAAGCAGGGGGAGCAGCAGAGGGAGAAGCAGACTCCCCATTGAGCAGGGAGCCCCATGTAGGACTCAGTCCCAGGACTCTCGAATCCTGAGCCAAGGGCAGATATGCAATGGATGGAGCCACCCAGGTGTTCCTTCACTGGAAATTTCTAAAGAATCTTTTCAGTTTTGAGTACTGCAGGGTTGAGGCTTCTTTCAAAGAGGAGAGGAATATAGGAATCAAGACTTATTATCAGCAGCAATTCTTAACCAGGCGAGATTCTTTGGCACCAGGAAGTATTGTTATTTGAGTACAAAGCAGTGTGGGAGGAAGATTTATACCCTGAGGCAGCAGTTCACCTGGACCACAGGGAGAGCACCCAGAGGGTGAATGCTGAAGATGGCTTATTTCATCCAATCAAATTTTAAACACAGTCAAGTGTACATTAAATAACAGAGAAACTTGGGATTTTGTTTATTTACTATTTAAAACTCCATAGTGCTTCTTTAAAAAAAAAAAAAAAAAAGGCCAGGGATATGCCCTCTTCCTAAAATGCCTCTAGGATACTGAAGAGAAAAAAGACAGAAAGGTAATTATTAGTTCAGAAAGAATTATTAGTTCAGAATACTTCAACCACAAGAGACCTAAGGATGATTTCTTTAAAAAATTAACTAGTTCATTTGTTTACTTGACAAATATTTTGTACGTACCTACTATGTGCTAGATACTATTCAAGGAAGTAGGATGCATGAGTGAGTAAGATACAGTCCCACCCTTATGAAGCTTACATTATGCTGGCAGAGAAAGATAAGAAACCAAAGATAGAAGTACAGACCATCAGTAGTGATAAATCTAATGACAAAATATAGGGTAATGAAATAGAATAAACTGAGACAGAAGACTTTCTGAATGATGTGATTATGAAAAGGCTCTCAGAGAATCAAGTGGGGAAGCAAACCAAGTGCTGAGAGAGGGGCATGCTAGGCCAAAGCCAGGGCCTGCAGCTGCTCCATCTGGGTGTGTTCGGGTCAGTATTGATGGAATAGAGTGGACTCTGCTGAAATGGTAGCTGACTCTAGGAGATGACCCTGGGGTCCCGATCACCAAGAGCCTTTTAGCGTTGGAGAGGAGTTTCCATTTCATTCTGAATGTAGTATGAAGCCACTGTAGGATTCTAAATTAGGAAATATGGAATCAATTCCAAATAATGTAGGTATATATTCTGCCTTCAAGGAGGTGAAGCTAAACTCTAAATCCTTTAGTATAGGCTGTCTGTAGTGACTTTTTTCCAAAGAAGACAGTGTGGAAAGAGAGAGAAGAGTAACTTTATGTTGGAGAAACCTGACAAACACTACCTTAGCCAAGTGATTAAGGTCAACATCAACAGTGATAAATGATGTTGGTACCATGTACCCTTGATACAATGGTATCAAAAGTCATAACTTGAGTCTGTGAGAAAAACATCAGACTGATATCAATTAAGAAACATTCTACAATGTATTTGACTAGTACTCCTGAAAACTGTCAAGGTCATAAAAAAAGGAGAGTTAGAAAAACTAATAGCCTAGAGGAGCCTAAGAGACATGACAACTAAATGTAATGTGCCATCCTGGTTGGAATTCTGGAACAGAAAAGGGACATTAGATAAAAACTAACAAAGTCTGAATAAAGTATAGACTTTAGTTAATAATAATGCATCAATATTGGCTCATTAATCGCAATAAGCATGCCATGCTAACATAAGATGTTAATAATAGGGGAAATGGAGCATGAGTTGTATGGAAACTCTGTAGTAGCTTTGCAATATTTCTGTAAATCTAAAACCATTCTATAATAAAAAATTTATAAAAAATGAACAAACTCTGTTTAGACTCCTACTCGGAGAATTTACTGTAGTGGGGACAGAATGGAAGTAGATAGGCTAGTGAGGAATCCTAGGTTTTGCTATCTACTCACCATGCAAACACTGAGTTATATTTTCTTGGCTGTAAAATGGGAATATTTACCGCAAGAGATGTGAAGAGGATCATCTCCTCTGTTACATGAGCATTCTCTTAGGTTTAGGTAATCTCACAGAGCTCCATCATCTTTAATGAGATGGAGATACATCTGAAAAATATAGCATAAGAAACAAGACTCCTTCGGATAAAACTGGGCAAATGATACAAAACCAAGGAAAGCCAATGCAGTAAGCAAACTGTAACCTCGTAGTACACATTTCTAAAACCTCCTAAAAAAAAAGGACGAGAGGCTTCCCATTTGTATGAACCTGACAGGATGAGTTCCAAAGAGATGTACCTGATACCAGCTAGGCTTTCTTTGTATCTCACTTAGACTAACTGGAGGGCTATGGATTATTAATCTCTCTCAAAAACCTAATGATTTTTAGGGTAGTGGGTCCCTATCTAGATGTAAATCAGAATACTCAAAGTTTTGTTTTTCCTTTTTTTTTTTTAAAGATTTTATTTATTTATTAATGAGAGACACACAGAGAGAAAGAGAGGCAGAGATACAGGCAGAGGGAGAAGCAGGCTCCATGCAGGGAGCCCGATGTGGGACTTGATCTCGGATCCCAAGATTACGACCTGAGCCGAAGACAGGCGCCCAACCGCTGAGCCACCCAGGCATCCCTTGTTTTTCCTTTTTAAATAAAAATAATGGACTCTAAGCCACAGAGAGTTCTGATTTAGTAGGTTGGAAGCAAAGCCAAGGAGCTCTTTATTTTTTAAATGCTTCACACATGATTATAGCATGTATCCACATTTGACAATTACTATTTTACAGGAGCTTTGAGTCATTAAATGTGTGCAAAACACCACATGGATACTGCTGATCTTTACTTGTAAGAAGCCATAAGGACATTTCTAGAATGGTGCATGCTTGGAGCAGGAGAAGTGATAAGGCTGCAAAGGCTGGGCTGAGCTATCTGAAAAAAATCTTCTTGGAAATATGTTAGGTTCCCCTTCCCTTCACATTTCTTCCAAGTTTTCCATAATGAATTTCAACATTTTTCATAAAGAAAAAAAACTGAAAAACGAAAAACCCTCCTTGGATTACATCTAATGTTGCTGATGTTGGTGATGAAATTTTAAAACTTTGCTGTTATTACTATGATTTACCACATGCTGTAATTTTGTTTTGTTTTGTTTTTAAAGGCATTCAGGCACTCCAGGAAAACAAATTAGCTCTCCTGGCTCATCTAAGCAAACTTGAATTTATTTGTTCAAGGGTCAGTCTGAAGAGGTTTCAGTGGCCATGTTGTCACCTAAAGAGATGGGATAGCTCTGCTACTGAGGCACACCACAGGGTGCAATGCTGGCTGCTAAAGTAATTTAATGGTCTTTTTTTGTGAAAGAAGGTTTTTGGAAAAAAAAAAAATCAATACAAAGCCTATCTGGCAGGCTATAAATAAATTCTTTTGAGCACTACACCCACTTTATGCAAAGCATTTGTATCAGCAAGAGATTAGCGGATTAGTAGTCTTCTGTTTAACAGAAATCTAGTCAAGAAGAATCCTTCCTGAGAGGCCCAATATTTAATAAGATAACTACACTTTGGAAAACAAACTGAAGATGAAAGGGACCATATCAGTATTTCGTCTTAAGACCATTCTAACAATGATCATTTTCACACGAATTAGAAAATTGGTATCAGAAACTATCAGGTGTAAATAGACTTATCTTGTTTGCAGGAAAGAACTGTGACCTCCTTCTCAGGGTCAAATGGCTTTGGAGCTTTTATTTACAATATTTTAAAAGCACAATGTAAAGTCAGTAAGACTATTTAATGGCATTAAATATACACTTCTTTAAAAAAGTCAACCACAATACTATCTCAACATATTTAATTCTACAGATTTTAATTTCTAAAATAACTTAACAGTTGTGACTGATTGAGGACAGGTGTAAGGTATAACTAATTAAATGTAGCTTTTCTTTTTCCCTGACATCCCCCATTCCTTTCTGTTGCTTTTCACTAAACTTTAGAATTCTAACATTGGGAGTCAGACGTGTGACTAATACTCGATTCTCAAGGAAATAATTTTGAGGTCTAAACAAACCCAAAGGAATACATTAGTTTTTGGAGGAGAAACAAAGCAAGACTCTCCGTTGGAAGCTGTCATTACTGTATTTCTCTATGAAGTTGGTACACATTTCTAAAAGTAATACACTATGTTTATAGAAGATGGTTCTGAGAGATCTGGCCTGCCTGTTCAGCCTAATTTCACTCCAAGTATTGTTCTCTGGGCTCTGGCCACACAAACCTCCAGGCCCAGGGCCCTCAGAGAGGTTGAAACAGCCCCCTGACACACACTGGGTGTGCCTGACCCAGTTCATGCTTACATAGTCTGTTGTTTCAGCCTCAGATCCTTCCTCCTTTTGTCTTCTTCTTTCTTCCAGATTTAATGCTCTTCCTGAACAACAACCTTCTGTAGCTAAATCTCAGTAGTTGTTAGAACAGCTTTACTTTTTCCTTTCCAACATTTATGCCCTTTTATTCTTGTCCTGTTGTACTAAGATCTCCAGTATAATTCTGAATAGAGGTGGTCAAAGTGGACACTTTTGTCTTGCTCTCAATTATTAGGTAGGGGAATACTCCAAAATTTAACCTTTCAGTATAATATTAGCTGTAGGTTTTTTGTAGGTGTTCTTTATCAGATTGAAGAAGCTTCTTCTAATATACTGAGAAATGTTATCATAAATGGGGAGTGTATTGTCAAATATTTTTTCTGTAGCTTTTTTTTTTAAAAGATTTTATTTATTTATTCATAGGGACACAGAGAGAGAGAGAGAGAGAGGCAGAGACACAGGCAGAGGGAGAAGCAGGCTCCATGCAGAGAGCCCGACGTGGGACTCGATCCAAGGTCTCCAGGATCATGCCCTGGGCTGCAGGCGGTGCTAAACCGCTGCGCCACCAGGGCTGCCCCTGTACCTCTTGAAATGCTCTTACAACTCACTTTTTAAAACTAATACGGCAAATTACATTGGCCGATTTTTATGTATTAAATAAATGATTCCTAGGATAAATCTCACTTGATCGTGGGGTATTATCCTTTTTATATATTGCTGGATTCAATTTGGTAATATTTTGTTAAAGATTTTTTTCATCCACGTTCATGAGAGAATTTGGTTACTGATTTTCTTGTAATGGCATTTGTTGTTTGTTTATTTATTTATTTATTTTATTTTTAAAGATTTTATTTATTCATAGACAGAGGGAGAGAGGGACAGAGACACAGGCAGAGGGAGAAGCAGGCTCCATACAGGAAGTCCAATGTGGGACTCGATCCTGGGTCTCCAGGATCACACCTGGCTGCAGACGGCGCTAAACCGCTGTGCCACCAGGGCTGCCCTGTTTTTATTTATTTTTTAAATATTTATTTATTCATGAGAGACACAGAGAGAGAGAGAGGCAGAGGCACAGGCAGAGGAAGAAGCAGGCTCCATGCAGGGAGCCTGATGTGGGACTCAATCTCGGGTCACCAGGATCAGGCCCTGGGCTGAAGGTGGCACTAAACCGCTGAGCCACCGGGGCTGGCCCCTTTTTTGTTTTTATATCAGATTAGAGTGGCCAGATAAAATGACTTGGAAAGTGTTTCTTCCTCCTCTATTTATTGAGAATTTATGTCAGATTATTATTATTTTTTCTTTAAATATATGATAGTACACAACAAGCTCTCTGAGTTTGTGGAGTTTTTTTTGTGGGAAGTTAACTATGAATTCAATTTTTTTTTAAACAGATTTAGGACTATTTAGTTTTTCTACTTATTTTTATGTCAGTTTTGTTAATTTGTGTCCTTTTTTACAAGTTTTTATTTATTTTTATTATTTTATTTTATTTTATTTTATTTATTCATGAGAGACAGAGAGAGAGAGAGAGAGAGAGGCAGAGACACAGGCAGAGGGAGAAGCAGGCTCCATGCAGGGAGCCTGACGTGGGACTCAATCCCGGGTCTCCAGGATTATGCCCTGGACTGAAGGTGGCGCTAAATCACTGAGCCACCCAGGTTGCCCTAAGTTTTTATTTTTAAGTAATTTCTACACCCAACATGGGGCTTAAACCTAAAACCTCAAGATCAGGTGTTGCATGCTCTGGTGACTGAGCCAGCCGGCACCACTAATTTGTATCATTCAAGGAATTTGTCTATTTCATCTGGGTTGCCAAATTTATTGGCAAAAAGTTACTCATAATATTCCCTTATCATCTTTATAATATCTGTAGGGTCTGTAGCAATGTCCCTCTTTTTATTTGTGATATTGGTAATTTGTGTTTTCTTTCCTTTTTTCTTGATCAGGATTTCTAGGGGGTTATTAATTTTATTGCTTTTTAAAGAACCAAATTCTAGCTCTTTGATTTTCTTGGTTCATTTTTAAGAATACACTGTGGGTAAAATTAAAGGCCACTATAATCCCTTCCCTAAACCCACTCCTCTCCAGTACCTATTCTCCTGAGCTTTGTGTTCAGCATCACCCTACCACTTGTGTATTAAAAGAATGCTAATTTCTGCTACTCTGCTAGGACCTTCCATTTACTCACCATGTTTCCTGCTTCTGCAGCCAGCCGGGCAGCATAGCGAGCTATAAGCCGGTGTTCCTCATCTAGTCGGCTAGGACTGTCCAGGACACTGCCAAGGAGACAAAAATTCAACAGGTGTCTATTAAGCATCCCTTATCCTTGCTTTTCTTTTAGAAAGATCAGATGGGAAAACGCTTGTAAAAACATATGGTACCAAGAGAAACAGGCCTGGGTCATAGATACTAATGGTCTTCTGAGAGAAAGGTGCTTTAGAGAACTGATAAAGCCACACATGCCATTTCTCTTCAGCAGCATATCCCCCCTACTCCTACACCACCAGAAGGGGCACTTCTTTTTGAATGTAAGGTCAATAAAAGAGCATCTGCAAAGTCTCTGAGAGGGATTTCTAATCAAATGTTTTGGAAAATCTCATGACTTTTATTAGACATAGGTCTTGAATTTAAAAAGACCATGAGAAAACAAAAGCATCATGAAAACCAGAGGGCTAAGGAAAAGTACACTTGATACTGGCTGAACAAAACTGAGAAGCCCAGGCAAGGGCAGGTACACCATATGGTAAAGTTGGAGAAGAAACCAGGATATCAAACATTCTCTTTCAATGCCTTTTTTTTTTTTTTCCTCCTCTCCTCTCCTCTCCTCTCCTCTCCTCTCCTCTCCTCTCCTCTCCTCTCCTCTCCTCTCATCTCCTCTCCTCTTTTTCTTCTCTTTCCCTTCTTTCCATGCTTGTTTCACAATTATAGCCCTATCTTAGAGTGAATTAGTTCAGTCCATTACTCTTTCACAGAGAGTACCAAAGACCTACCTAGGTGAGATATCAGATACTGCTGCACCTGAATGAAAGAAGCATTCATGAATAATAGGCTAGTTCTGTGTATATGTTGATGCAGTGACCTTTTGCCTGGACTATGAAATCACTGACTCCTTTAATTTGGCATGTTATATCAACTGTCATTTATCCATATCAAGGCACTCCTAGATTAATAGGGGCTGTGGCAATATAGTTGTTTGTTTTCGTCTGGCAGATGCTTTAAGGTAATGGTGGTGGTGACGACTGACCAGAGATGGCTGTTGTGGTCTGCTTCTACTTTAGTCCTTGGTTCTTGGTGTTCCAAAAACCTTTGACTGGAATTTAGCAACATGACGAGTAATCCGAAAAAACTTAAAGACGTGAGTCCAATAGTCATCAAATCTTGTAATAATCACTGAGAGGAATCTGGGAAGGGAGAAGTTAAATAGAGATGTGTCTGACTTTTTCATGGAAAGAATCAACTGATTTTCTCCTAGATTTTTTTCACCTTTCTATATTTCTACTATTGTGGCCAATTCTTTAACCTTAACTTGGTCTTTCCTCTAGGATGGATTTTTTTAAAAAATGTGTTTCTTTTGCCTGTGCCACTTCTGAATACTTTATAATTTTAGGTATGCAAATGTCAGTCTCCAGCCTGTATCAACATCCTCTCACAAGATGATCTTGTAATAAGAACACACTACCATCAGTTAGCTTTAATACGTTAGAGTCAAAGCCCCAAGGTCAAGGCTGAACTGTAATATTTGTACTTTAAAGTTGTTCGTTGGAAATAAGAGAACTACTTTTATCTTAAAACAACAACAAAAATGAACATTTGATTATTTAAGTGGCTATTATAGAGGGACTGGCAACCTAAGAAATGGGACTTAAAGTGGCTGCCCTTTGTTTTGGCAAGGGATATAACAAAAACTTCATTTTTTCCTCTGTGCAAAAGAGCTCCCCCTCCTCCATTGAGTTCCATCTCTCTAGGAAGGTTAATTCTATTTGTCATTTATACCCAAGTGTGGACAACATGGTTGCTTTAATTGGCTATGCTTTCCAGCCAGAAACTAGAACTTTATGTTGATGAGAGGTTTTAAGGTCAATGAAAATTAAGAGGAAAATAAGAAAGGTTCCTTATTTTTCTGCTTGAGCTGACTTTCATTTTCAGAATTAGCCAGGAAATTTCTGACTTCTTTGAGGAAGCATGAAGCTCAGTTCTTTAGACTATAAATCAAGAAGAGATGCAGTACTCACCCAAATCTTCATGTTCTCCTAGGGCTCCCAGTCACCAGTTCTTGCTCAGGAAGCCTAATCCCTAAGCCAGCAGGCTTGAGGACCTTAGCTAAATGTACCATAAATCTTTTGGGGCTGAAATATCGGGTTGCAGCCTGCCAATATTCTGCTTCTATTTTTCACCATGGAAACTTTTAATCACCTGGACAACTGCCCTTACTGATAATAAGTAAGCTGTCTTGCCAGGGATGAGACAACTCTATTCCTAGAGACCCAAGGAGCTGGGCAGAAATCATCTGTTTGATGAAGAGGTGGCTCTTTGTGATATGATGCACAATTATCAGGCTTTCCTTCCCTCCACAGGAAAAGCCTATTACACATACTTGGGAAGTAGGAAAGTAGAATTTAGAGTTAAATAAATGCCTTAAAATATCAATGCTATTTAGTCACACTGGCAAAACTATGGGAAATGGCACGAAGTATAATGGTCCTTCCCAAATATATTTTTTTTCACATTGATTATTTATTTTTGTTATCACAGGAAATAAAAACAAGATCAAATGACCTTCCCATGGAGCCACAGCATGTCCTGGGCAAAACTGAGATCAAAATGTAAGTCTCTAGCCTCTCTTAGTTAATAAATTATGCTTCCTCCCTAATAAGAGTAAGAATTTGTTGGGCACAGTGACTCTTACCTACTGGTATGGAGAGCGGAAGGATGGCTTCAGATTATTTAAACCTTACCTGCTATTCTCCCTGCAGAATGGTGGTAGGTGTGGGCACAGAGTGGACAGGCAGCTTTGGGTCTGCCTGGATGTAATAGCACCTTGTCTGGTATTAATTCTTTTAAAGGGTTAACTTTGCTGTAGTTAGGATTATCAAACGTTTGCCTATTCTAACCCATTGAGGAACCAGGTATATTTTCACATTAACAGTGAGTCACAACCAATAGTTTTCAGAGAATGGGGAATATAAAGTTATTATACTACATATAATTGTCATACGAGGAGGTATATATTGTTTAGAGAAAGTCTCCCTCAGGTGACAGTGATCCAATACCACTGTTGCAAACCACTGGTTTAAATAATCAACAACAATCGATTTGGGGGAAAGATGCCACAGGGTGATGGTATCAGAGATTAGACAAAGTGAGATATCTGTGAGTTGATCAACCCTACACCCTGAATGTCAACAGAAAGGTTTCATTATTTAGACAAGAATGAACAGTAAGAGGTTGCATCAAATAGCTCTGTGAATGTACATCTTTGGGACTGCATATCTATTTGAGATTTACACAGCCTTTAAGTGTAAGCTGAAGGACATGAACTCCACTTTAAAAGAGCATTTCTGACTACATGTTTAGGTAAGTGCCCAGGCTTGGCAAGGCTCCTTCTCTTTCAGAAGTTAATGCTTTAGCAATTATTTAAACTCTGCCAAACATAGCTGGTAGATTCTCAAGAAAAACCCACATGCAGTTTTTTCCAGCTGGCAAGCCCAGGTAACACAGCTCTCCCTCCCTCTGATCAGCCCTGGGCTACCCGCCTGCTGCTGCTCTATCACTGACCGTGCACAGTGTTGCAGACGGGCCACATAGGAGGCTATCAGCGCATGCTCATCGGCCAAGTGACTGGGAATATCCTGGCTATACTGTAACCTAGGAGCAATGGAGGCAAAGACAGCAAGCACGACACAAACACATACAGAGCAAGAAATGAACATGGATTAAAATGGGCAAACTTCAAAGAAAAATAGAAAAAAAAATCATGATTAAAGAAAACAATAAAAAAATCACAATGCATAATGAATATGGTGTTAGACCATAGGGAATACGTATCACAAATCCTTTGAACAAAAGCACTCTCTTAGGAAACAGCCTTGGCTGACTGATGCTTCAGCCTCTGAGCAGGAGAAATCAAGGAGGGGTCACCGAGAAGCTTTGCCCTCCAGTCTTATCCAGCCAGGTTCTGGGCTCTGGGATGGATGCACCTTGGAGGGAATGCCCAATGGCAGGAAAACAAGCAGAGTGGATCTATTTAACAGCACTAAACACCCTCTAATGCTTTTATAGCTTTTGTCTACATGTAAAGAATTTTCAGTGTTACCTCGTGATACCAGTTAAACCCCTTTTTTTCTAATAAGGATACTACCTTTAGCATCTTTCTATTTTCTCCCATAAAACTGAAACTTGTCAGAATTGTTTCTCATTGTAAAACAACACTGTATACATTCTGAGTGAGGCTTTTATAGACATTCAGAAGGTCCTTAAGCACATGAGTTTAAAAATTTTTTCTACTCCAGAAATGCTAAAACATGCACAAAATGGAGCGTAAACAGATGACAACTTTTTATGTATCCATCACCAAACTTCAACAAAAATCAACATTTTCTAACTTACTGATCTATTCTTCCTTCCCTCAACATTTTGTCTAGAAAGGGGTGGCTGAAGCAAAGCCCAACTTTTTAAACATACTTTATTTATTTATTTGAGAGAGAGAGAACGGAAAAAGAGCACGAGCAGGGCAGGGGGCACAGAGAGAGGGAGAAGCAGGCTCTCCACTGAGCAGGGAGCCCAACACAGGGTTGGATTCTAGGACCCCAGGATCATAACCTGAGCAGAAGGCAGACCATTCACCGACTGAGCCACCCAGGCACCCCAAGTTCCAGACAGTTTATTATTTCATTTGGGAATACTTAATGTACACAACCACAACACCATCATCAGACCTAATACAATTTAACAAGAAAATTTTAACTCAGTCCATCTGAAAATTTTCCCAAATCTTAAAAAATATCCATTTACATTTAGAATCAAGATTCCAACAAGGTCCACACACCTTGCATTTCGTTGATATGTTTCAGTTTTTAATTGATAACAGTTCTTCCTTTTCCTTGTTTCATGTCAGTTATTTGTGAAGAAAGCATGTTATCTGGTAGCATACCCTACATTCTGGATTTGACTGATTGTTTCCTTGGTGCCATTTAATTTGTTTCTCTATCCCCTGTGGCTAGATCTGGGTATTTGATTAAAGTTTTTGCTTTTGTTTCATTTTTGAGAAGGGGCTAGAATCTGTTCTAAGTAATATGGTGCACTTATAAATCAAATAGGGAGCACATAATGGAATATAAATATTAATCAGTGGATGCAGATGTTATTGGTTACATCTCTCCATTATAAAGTCCCTCAGCAATTTCTCACTTAATAGTTTTAGCATTTACTAATGATTCTTGCCTAGATTCACTATTTCTTGTGGGGTTGCAAAGGTCCAGTTTCCAATTTTATTATCTTTTCTGTATTCATTAGTTTGCTCTATTTGTTTATCCTGAAATACTAATCATTCAGAAAAGGTAAAACAAATGGTTGGCATTTCTTACTATTTAACAAATTTCAGAACAATGAACGAGTGCCCTAGCAACCTCCAATGGTTACCAAGGAGTTTTCTTTTTTAGTATTATTATGAACTCATAGATTTTTATGTGTCTGATTGCTTCAATCCATTACAATCATCTTTTTGATGCTCAAATTGTCCTATCTTTGGCCAGTGGGAGCCCCTGTAAGTAGACTCCTGTGTTAATCTAATATATTTGTCAGATGGCATTAGCTTTCTGGCTTGGCACAGTAAGATGCGCCAGTCTCAACTTCTGCATGTCCTGCCCCACACTTGGGCAACTATTCCTATTCAACTATTCCTTCAAGGATTGCAGGTTCCCTTTATGAGGAAAGAGTATGTAGAGATCATAGTTAGGGTACTGGGCTGCTCTCTTTCCTGGGCAATCCCTGCTTCTAGACCTTTTCAGTGGACGAAGCTAGAAAATCTATATATTTTAGAAGGAATAAAAACAGGTTCTCTCACTACTTTCAAATGCCATTCAATTTCCTGCTAGCATGCATTATCTTAATGAAAAATAACTTCAAAATCTATTTCCCCATCCTCCATATATAACATCTTTTTTCCTTCACCTGCTTTTAATATTTCGTCACTGTTTTTCACCAATTTGATTGTGATGTGCCTTGGTATGGTTTTCTGTTTATCCTGGTGATAGCTTGTTGAGCTTGTTGTATCTATGGGTTTATAGTTTTCATCAAATTTGTAAAAATTTACTTGAAAATCTGGCAAAAAATATTTCCTGAAATAATTTTTCTCTTCTCCCTCTGTTAGGCTGCTTACATTCTCCCATATATTTTGGAGGCTCTGTTCATTTTTCAGCATTGCATTTTGGATAATTTGTATTGCTATGTCTTTAAGTTCAGTGGACTTTTTCTTCTGTAATTTCTGGTACTCTGTTAAGTCCATCTACTGAATTTTTCATTTTAGGTATTATCTTTTTCAACTCCGGAAGTTCTATTTTTTAATTTAAAATTCTGTCATTGGGCAGCCCGGGTGGCTCAGCAGTTTAGCGCCGCCTTCAGCCCAGGGTGTGACCCTGGAGACCCAGGATCAAGTCCCACATCAGGCCCCCTGCATGGAGCCTGCTTCTCCGTCTGCCTGTGTTTCTGCCTCTCTCTCTCTCTCTCTCTCATGAATAAATAAATAAAATCTTTTAAAAAAATGAAAAATAAAACTCTGTCATTGAAGTAGAATATATATGCAGAAGCTTTCAATTATGTTTATGTTTGCTTCTTTTTGATTTCCATTTTTTCTCCTCATTATGTATATTTTCCTTTACATTTTCTGTATCTGTTGTGGCTGTTTTAAAGCCTATCTCCATTCATTGCATCATACCTGTTATTTCTGGCTCTATTTATATTGACTAATTTTATTCTGGTATCAGACCAAACTTTCCTATTTCCTATATCCTCTAAATTTTTATTGGATGATGGAAATTGTAAGGATTATGTTGTCAAATGTTTGGATTTTGTCATCTTCCCTTAAAGAATCTGGTAGTCAGTTAACTTAGTTGTGGACACATTGGTCCTTTTGAGGTCTGTGTTACAGTTTCATTAGCACAGATCTAAGTCACTTTCAGTTAGGGCTATTTTCACCCTACTCCTAAGGTGTGGCCTTTCTGAAGTCTTTATTGAATGCTCCCCAGTGTTTGATAATGCCTCTAACTCTAGTTGTCTGGAACTCAAACAACAGGCTGAGCTTGAGTAGCTGTTCCACTTTCAAAGCCCTAGGATTTGTTCTTTCCTCGGTAGTTTTTCTGTGGTGGTCTTGTGAAATCTTTCCATGCAAATGTAGCTTTGTTTTTAGCCAAAGACTTAAGGGACCTATATGCAGGTTTATGGAGCTCCTTCTTGGTGTGCTTCCTCCCCTCTGGTATTCCTCTTGGCAAATTCCAGCCTCCCCAAACTCCAATCTCTCTTCTTATTCTCAGCAAATAAGGCTTGCGCTGCTTGTCTCCAGCACTGGACTTGGGTAAATGCCTCCCAGTAGAAAGCCTGGGCAATCATAGGGCTCTCCTCATTTATTTCCTTTCCCTCAGAGAACAGTCCTGCCCTACTTACTATCTAATTTCTGAAAACAGTTGGTTTAATCAGAATAGTTTTCTAGAAGTTTATAGTGGGAGAACTAATCTGACACCAGTTACTTCACCGCCTGACCAGCATGGAAGTTCTCTCTGTAGTAACTTTTTTTTTTAAGATTTTATTTTGAAAGAGAGAGGGCAAGCAAGAATGGGGGAGGTGCAGAGCGAGAGGGACAAGCAGACTTGGTGCTCAGTGGGAGCAGGGAACAGGGGTGGGGAGAGTGTTTGATCTCATGACCCCGAGATCATGACCTGAGCCAAAATCAAGAGTTGGCTGCTTTAACCAACTGAGCCACTCAGGTGCCCCTGCAGTAACTCATTTTTATCATACTTTTGCAAAGTATTAGTATACTTCAAACTAGAAATTAAAACAAAATAAAACTGCTTCTTGTAAGACAGACTGAAAAGTAGCAATGTTATAGAAGGCCATCTTAAGGGCTTCAACTTTTACTGTGATATAAGAAGTTATTGGTAGGTTTTGAGCAGAGGCAGAGTACGCCCTAACTTATATTCTGAGAAGAGTATCTGCTCTTTGAAAGATGAAGTGTCAGAGAGTGAGGAAGAAGCAGCTAATGATAAGCCTCCTGCAACTTTCCAGATGAGAGACAAGAGTGGCTAGGAGAAGAGGAGTAGCTGTCGAAGTGGTAAGAAATGGCAAGATCCTGGACAGATTTTGACAGTGTTTTTGGATAAAGCTGATCTAAGTATTTGACACTTTAGATGGGAGAAACATCAGGAGTTTTGACTGAGCCACTATAGGAATGAGATTGTATTAACTGAGATGAGGAAGATTGAGAGAGAGGCAAGTTTGGTAGGGGGAGACACAGGAGTCAGTTTTGGAACATGCTAATTGTGAGATTTGAATTAGACACCTAGGAGAAGGTATTGCCTAGTGAAAAGATCTACGAGGTCAGAGCTCAGCAAAAAGGTCTGGGCCAGAAAAAGAAGTGTGGAAGTTACCGGCATGTAGACAGTATTAAAAGCCGTGAGTTCAGTTGCGATCACCTACAGGGAGGACAAACAGAAAAGGGAAGTAGTCCCTCTGGCATACCAACATTTAGAATTCAAGGAGGTATGGAAAAACCAGCTAAGGGGGCCCCAAAGAAAGAGAAGAACTGGAAGAGCAAGATACCTGGAGGCAAGTCCAGAAACAGTCTCAAGTAGAAGGGAGTAATCATTGGCTACTGATGGATCAAGTCAGATTAAGTCCTGAAAATTCATCATTGTATTTAACATTGAGGAAGTCACTGGTCTCCTTGACAGAACAGGTTTTGGCAGTGAGCAGGAAATGAAAATCTGACCAGGGGATGTTCCAAAGGGAATGAATGGCAGGAAACTGGAAGCATTAACTATAGAAGCAACAGTCCATTAAACTTCATTTTAACTTTCTATGAAGACTGCGATTCAGAGGTAGTGTCATTTTCCAGATAACTCGGGATCTAAACCAAAATAAAAAGCATTATCAGTAGCTGTCTATAGTAAATAAGGGTCCATGAATTTTCTGACAATCCTCTGTTGGGGTGTGGGTGTTATGTTAGATAATATATGTAATATACATACTCATATTCAAAGGTTCTTTTCTAGATTTGAATTTAAATGCTTTCCTTTTGATACAATATAAATTTCTATATAATCCCCAACTTACAAATAGGTTTTGCTTTAGAAATCTGTTTTTTTCAGTGCACCTAGGTGGCTCAGTCAGTTGAGTGTCTGCCTTTGGCTCAAGTCATGATCCTAGGACCCTGGGATTGAGCCTCACATTGGGCTTCCTGCTTGATGGGGAGCTTGCTTCTCTCTCTGCCTCTGTAGTTCCCCCTGATTGTGCTCTCTGTTAAATAATAATACATTAAAAAAAAAAAAAGAAATCTGTTTTTCTAAAGCAAAGTCAGTAGTTTGGAATAGTTTGGAATCACATATAAGTAATAAATATAAAATAATAATAATAATAGTTCTAAGCTGACAAATGTCAATTTAATCGATAAAAGTAGGTGATTTTCATGGCTGAATATATAATAGTTGTAGCAGCACTTCTGGTGGAAATTGGGCATTTGAGTCAATGTCTAGAGCACCTACAAGGTGTCAGGCACTGTGCCAGGAGACAAGTATACCACTCAAGCAGAGCCCAGACACAGCTGCCGCTCTCTTGGTGCTAACCATCTAGTAGAAAAAGAGATGATCAAACAAATAAATGTAAAATGGCAAATGTAGAAAATGTTATGATGGGAGGGACACTGTCCTTTAAGAAGACATACCAGGAGATGCCTGGCTGTCTCAGTCGGCAGACCAAGTGACTCTTGATCTCAGGATCATGAGTTCAAGCCCAGTGTTACGTGTAGAGATTACTTAAGAAGAGAAAAAAAAGAAGACATAATAGTAGAATTTTATCCAATTAGGGAGATCAGTAAAAGGAAGGGTGAGTAGCATAAACCAGAGTTAAAAGAGGAGTGATTACGATAAGAACACATTCCTTTCGGGGAAACTGAGGAGCATTTTCTCCCTTGTAAGGCACCCTCCCAGCTCTACGCATTTGAAACCAGCTTCCAGGTGCTCCTGATGCACACTCCAGTGTGAGACCCACTCTCCAAAAGAAAGGGGGCTTCCTAGTCTAGGGGAGAATGTCTCATGGCTTCAGGAGAAGCTCTATTGGCAGCAAGAGACGGTACCTTTGACAGAAGAGGCACCTCTGTGGAGACAGGAAACAAGGGGAAGGGATGTGAGTAGAGACAGAGGGGATGAAAGGTCAGCTGTGGTGTGGACAAAGTCAGAAGCAGAGGCTGTGTCTGGAGTGGCAGTTTGTAGTCCCAGGAGCCTGACTCATTACTAGGCAGGAGGCAGGAGAGCATGGGCTTTGGAGGGAGGCAGTCTTGGGTGTAATCCACATGCATCTGCTTGCTGTGTGAGCCTGGACATTAATCTCTCTGCTTTAGTCCCCTCATCTGTAAAATAATAAGAATATAAAATCTACATGAAGTTAATACTTCATGTATTACTTACTTCAGAGACTATAGGAAGGATTAAAGAAGATAATGTAGTAGTCATTATCAACAAAGCACCTGTGACCCTATCAGAGAATTTCACATATGCTCTTTTGCTTATTCTCAGGATAATCTTACCAAAAAGGTATTACTGTAATCCTCACAACTTTGCATCTCCAGCCCTGCCCTCTCCCTGGAGCTCCAGGATTGTGTATTTGAGGACCAATTCAGCATCTCCACATGGCTGCCTAAGAGGCATCCCAAACTTAACATGTTCAAACTAGAATCCCTGACTCCCTCCACCCACTTCCTCACCTGCTGCACCCCCCCAATGACCAGTTTAAGTGAACAGCATCACCACTCACCCAACCATTAAGCTCAAGCCCCCAATGCTGCCATCCTTTCTCATCTGGAGAGTCTTGCAAGTGCCACTTGGACCACCCAATAGCCCTTGCTTGCTTTCTTCTTCTGCTCTTGCCCACCACAGTTAATTCTCCACACTGCAGTGAGTGATATTTTAGTAGTAAATCAATCTGGGGGGTGATGAAAATGTTCTAAAATTGATTGTGGTGATGGCTACACAACTCTGTGAATACACCAAAAACCACTGAATCATACATTTTAAGTGGATGGGTCGTATGGTGAATGAATTATAACTCAGTAATCTACTAAAGAAATAAATCAATTTTGAAATCACTATCCATGCTACCAGGGGTAAGCAAATAGGTACATGGATGGCAGATGATAAGAGTCAGGTTTCTCATATTTACAGAGGAAAGTGACAAATAACCAGGGGTGCAGGCAGCTAGAGAGTGAACAATGCAGTGCTGGAGTATACCCAAATACTTCAATATAACTCATGTCCCTTATTTCTCTGCTCTGAATGGAATAAGAAGGCAATGCTGTGGGCAGCCCTAGTGGCACAGTGGTTTAGCGCCGCCTGCAGCCCGGGGCGTGATCCTGGAGACCCTGGATCGAGTCCCACATCAGGCTCTGCATGGTGCCTGCTTCTCTGTGTGTCTCTGCCTCTCTCTCTCTGTGTGTGTCTCTATGAATAAATAAATAAAATCTTAAAAAAAAAAAAAAAAAAAAAAGAAAGAAGGCAATGCTGTAAGATGCCATGTGCTTGAAGTAACTGAAGAAGAAAATCTTTTTCCTAACAGAGGAAGACTGATTAAGGGGCCAGCAATAGCAAGATTTGGAGAAAAGTAAGTTTCTGGATAAAGCCTGGTGAGTCCTCACCTTCAATGAGCTTATAGTCTGTCTAGAAAGGCATCTAACAAACGGTAGTTACAGTACACTGATATATACAGATGCTATGGATCACAGAGGAAGAACACTTAATCTAGTTTTAAGTATCAGGGAAGGCTGCCTGGAGGAGTTGAAGCTAAGATAAGAAGGAAGAATTAGATGACAGAGAGGGGAATAAAGGGAAGGGTAGGCAGGCACTAAAGGCAGAAGCAGCATATGCAGAAATCTGCTTAGAGAGCTATTAGGGATCTGAGTAATTCTCCGTGTAGAAGCCAATAAAAAGAGTGAAATAAGGCAGGGCTGAGGAGGCTGGCAAGGTTTCAAATAGCTTCATAAGCCACATTGAAGAATATGGGCCTAATCCTGTAGAACTCTGTTGCCACTAACCACATTAAATTCAAATTAATTCAAATTAAATAAAATTAAAATTTCACTTCCTCTGTCACACTTTTCACATTTCAAGTGCTCAACAGCCTCACATGGCTAGTGGCTACCATATTGGTCTCCATGCTATTGGACAATGCAGAAGAATGAAAGAGCCATTGGAAAATTTTGACCAGAAGAGTAATTTCATTAGATTTGCATTTCAGAAAAAGCCCTCTGGTTTTTGGGGGTGAGGTGGGAAGTAGACTGGAGATTTCCTAATTAGATCCACAGAATAATTAACATTTTTTTAACCACAACACTGATTTGTTTTATTTATATTATTTTATTTTTTTATTTTAAAAAAAGATTTTATTTATATATTCATGAGAGACACACGGAGAGAAGCAGAGACGTAGAGGGAGAGGCAGGTTCTTTGCAGGGAACCCAATGTGGGACTTGATCCCAGGACCGGGATCACACGCTGAGCCACCCAGGCATCCCAGCACTGATTTGTTTTACATATCTGCTTTACTACAGTAAGTTGAAATATTTTAATAGTTTGACATTAAGAGGAATGAAAAACATTGGTTAAACTGGATCACCATAGGAGTTTCAGCACTGCTATGGTATTTCTGTGATTTGTGCAAGCCCTTGGCACATCACTATAAAGCAGCATGCTGCACTGAGTCAGCTTCTAAGGAGGGCATGTGGTCAAGAGGTATTTAAGTTAATAGCCTCCAAAGCAGATATGAAAAATGGATCAAATTGTGTGTGGGTGGGGTGGGGTGGGTGTATTTAGGTTCTACCGGTTGTTTGTTGGATCTGAGTACCTGTCTGCTCTTTGCTAGTGTGAATCTGAAGTAACTGAAAGAGTCAGGATGACAAGAATTCATGGTAAGGTCTGGTTCCTCTGTGTCCCTCAGGCACTTCTACCTCAACATAATCTTGCTATCTTCTTGCCCAAATCTTCCTCCTGTGTTTCAACTACAAATACCTTAACTTAAGCCAGAAAGGAACCTGGAGGAGAATCATCCATCTCCTTCCTTGACCCCCCACATCCCAAATCCATAAAGCCTGTCTTCACTCTCAGGATCTCTCAGGCATCTCAATTTGCACATGGCTACACTGAACTCATGGTTTCTCTCCCCAGACCTATTCCTTCTTCCCCTTTGTTTTGCTGACAGTTCATAATGGATGTAATTCTTGTTCACATTGAGAACCGCTAGCCTCAGTTTAGTGAGAGGAGGAAACTATTGGTTACTATGCTTCTGTAAGCTTCAATTTTTCAAACTTAAGCTTTAAAGTATGGACTTAGAAATACTCAAGCTTTTTGTTTGTACTAACTTGAGTTAGAATTGCTGAAGGGTTTACCTTAAATGCTTGAATGGAAATGGAATTTAATCCCAGCCCAGAAGCAGCTGAAACCTGGCTGTTTGCCTGGGCCATCAGATGGACTTTGGAAATCTGCCAACACTGAGGACCCTGCAGCCCCATAAGATTATGTGTTAATTTTCAATTACTCTGCTTTTCTGTCTTTCAAAAATAGATTGGAGAAAAAAGTAATTCTTCTGTTGTCTTGGAGAGATCCTCATGAAGAATTCATGCAAGCTAGTTGTTTCATGATCATGCTTAAGTCCTCATTAATTCTTGCTTTTCAACTAAACTCTTCTTTAATTAATTACTTTTTTCATTTACATTTTTTTTTAAGTAGGTTCCATGCTCAGCATGGAGCCCAATGCAGAGCTTGAACTCACGACCCCTGAGATCAAGACCCAAGCTGAGATCAAGAGTCAGATGCAAAACTAACTGAGCCACCCTGGTGCCCCATCAACCAAACTCTTCTTATTCTCATTTCACGGGAGGGAAGAAGATCAATAGCCTGAGTCCAAAAATGGAGAGTTTCTGGCTTAACTAATTTAGTTTGCCTCCTTTTTAAATTGTGCCAATAACCTCTGCTTGTCTTCAGTCTAAAACACAACAGATCGTAGCAATTGTCATTCTGTAGATACCAAGATAAAATCTTTATGTTGGTGCCCACTCAGAAAGCCATTTTAATACTATTATAGTGCAACTCATCTCTATGTTTTCAGCTCAGAAATAATATTTATACTATGGTCTCTTCTGGACTTTAAAAATGTTTTCCCAGGGCACCTGGATGGCTCAGTCAGTTAAGCATCTGACTCTTCATTTTGGCTCAGGTCACAATTTCAGGGCAGTGAGATCAAGCCCCATATCAGGCATGGGGCCTGCTTGGGATTCTCTCTCCCTGCGCTTCTCTCCCTCCCCTCCCCTAAAATGCCTTTTCCTTCTTGTATGTGTTAAAGTTAAAAACTCTTGACTGACAAAATCTTGCCTCTACTTAAGATTCCTAGCAATTGGTGACAACCTAAAATTAATGGCTCTAATATTTACCTGTTAGCACCCAAAGACAGTGTTATATCCCAACACAATAAATCTTTATAAACTGACAGAATAGAAAGCATTATTTAACTCTTGAGAGAAATAAAAATTAGGTGGTAGGGCGAAAAAGGACCTCCTAACAATCTATGCTACTGGAGGGGTGATATATTTACGAATGCAATTTTTTTCAGAAATCACCCAAAAAGGAGTCTATAGCTATGTGTTTCCTCAGCACCCTATGTTCTCCAAAGACAGCAGATCCCCTTCTTTGGAGAACTGACCCCTACCCATTCAACCATGTAATTCTAGATGGGGCCCCAAACAGATAACCCATGGATGGGTAACATGATCCAAGATGGACCAAAAAGAACTTTCATTGGGAGTTTTCAAGTTGGAACAAAGAGAAGGTCAATCACTATAGGGTAGTAAGGTTATGAAGTATAAACATACAGGTCTCAGGGATATATCCCCTCCCATGCTGAAAGGTAGCTATGTTAGGGAAGAAGCAGTTAACACACACCAGAGATGAGCAAGGAGCATTAGGGTAGCCAAGTGGAGGCAAGGAAACACCTAAGTGAGTTAGAGCTCCCTTGGCTGGCTCTGGTCCTTCCTGAGGCCCAGCCACATACCACTATGCTCTTCCCAGTTTGGCTACAAAAACAAAAAACCTTCAGGGGCGCCTGGGTGGCACAATCAGTTGAGTGTCTGACTCTTGGCTTTGGCTCAGGTTGTGATCTCAGGGTCCTGAGCACCACGTTGGGCTTGTGCTCAGTGCAAAGCTGGCTTCTCTCCTTCTCTCTCTTCCTCTGCCCCTCCCCTGCTCACATGTGCATAAACTCTTTCCCTCTATTAAGAAAAAAAACAAAAAACAAAAAAACCTCCTTATTTTCCTGAAGCTAATTCAAATTGAGCTTCTGTCACTTACAGCCAAGGTTTCTGACTAAAATAGAAATACTAGAAGTGGGGAGTAACACTGAGTGGAACTAGCTGAGTCAAGTTGAGGTGTGGATGGTAGCAAAAGTGTCTCCATCAGAGGGAGGGAATACTTCAATCTTTGCTACACGGCTGCTGAGAAAAGCAACTGGTTAAACTATAGCCTCTAGGATCCTGGGACTGAGATCTTCTGCTCCTTATGGCCAAAGTTCCAAGCACCTTGAGAGGAATAACAGGATGGAGCAGTGATTTCTTCAAGTCTTCAGAGTGATGTGGGAAGGAAGGGAGCTGGGTTGTCTAAGAGCCAGTTGTCTCTGCCCACCAAGGGTGAGATAATTAAGACAATTAGGGTCTTATGGGGGTTGTATTGTTCCAGAAAATCCAAACATAAACCTCAACTCTTTGGCAGAGTGGGGTAGGGGCAGTTACCCAGTTGTGTAGACGTTCTGTGGTTCTAAGTGCCTCCTGTATAGACTTCTAGCCGGTCATTCTGCCCTCTCACTCCTGGGGAGGGCTTTCTTCTGGGCTCCTCTCACTATCAGCTGAGGCTTTGGTCTTCTCCAGTCTGCAAAATCAGTTTCCACTCACCAATCTGCTTCTGCTCCCAAATTCTCGTTGCTATTGTCTCATCTTCCATTTTTCTTTCTTCTTGTGGGTTTTTACTCAAAATAATCTCTTGGCTGTCATTTTGGTCGTGTTTCAAAAGGAAATAAAGGCAAATGTGGCTTGATATGCCATGTTTTCTATCACTTCCATTTCTCCACTATTCAAATTATCCTACTTTTCAACCTTCACCTTGTATAGTGGGTGCACAGTGCTCATAACTTATTATTTGCTTCAATTTAGGATGGGTGAATGAGTCACAAAAAGACATATGGAGAGCTGACCTGGATGAATGGACATAGCCTAAGTATCCAGGGCCAAGGGCTATCACAGGAGGTGGACAGACTTCTGGGAGAGGGGTGCATGAATTTGCAGTTGTATGTGGAATGCTGCATTCCAGGAAAACCCTGGAAATGGTATGAGACAGTATGTGTGTATGTACACACTTTTGCACACTTTGGGGTGCTGGGTAGCAAAACTGGTCTGCCAACAACTTCTGTTATTTGTCTTTCCCATGGCCTCTCTCTTCTGTTCAGTATAACCTTTCTGGGGGGAAATGCACCTGTTTTAATGATGTAGGTATAATGGGTGTGGCCTATCACATATAATCCAATGGCCAGTAAAACAATCCAGGACAGTAAGACTCTTTCCTTGGAGTTCTCTAATCCGAGGTAGGAAAGGCACAACCTCTTGAGTGATGATTCTGTGGCTGTACATCTGAAGCCACTGGCAGTATAGAGGAGCTGCAGGGAATGAAGACAGCATTCTAGAGTAATCAGGAGATGAAGAAGCCACAGATGGGCATCCTGGCAGCCTTTCAGTGCTTTTATGATCCAGGGACACTTCTGTTCTTTGCTTCCTGCTTTTGTCTTTGTCTTTGTCAGTTTCTCCCTTTTTTCCTTTTTTTTTTTTTAACTATAATAACAACAAGTAACATGAGATCAACCCTCTTAACACATTTTTAAGTGTACAGTATGGTATTAATTATGAACACATGTTATAGAACAGATCAGTAAAACTTTTTAAAAAAATATTTTATTTATTTATTTATTCATGAGAGACACAGAGAGAGAAAGAGAGAGAGAGGCAGAGACATAGGCAGAGGGAGAAACAGGCTCCTCGCAGGGAGCCTAGTGCAGGACTCGATCCCAGACCAGGATCACGCCCTGAGTGGCAGGCAGACACTCCACCACTGAGCCACTCAGGAGTCCCATAAAAACTTTTCATCTTGCTTAATGGGGTTTGTGCTTCTTGAAGTTAAATTTTAATACCTGAAGCTAAAAAGAGTTGATACTAATATACCAACCAAATGCATAAAAGCAAAAAGTTTCATATTGGAAGTTTTTGTTATTGTCATAGTTCTATGAAACACCCACAGAATTGTGCAAGTTTAAATATTCATAAATAAAGCTAAGGCTTTAGAAGACATTAAAAAATAAAAAATATTGATATCATTTTCCATATTGCTCTGAAAGTACATTATGACTCAGAACACTACAATAGTCCAGAGAATAATATCACTATTTACATTCTGGACTCTGTGGAAAAAGAGGAACCGAAGCAAGCCTCAGAGGAAACAGGTAGAAGGGGAGGATTTTAAGCCTCTGTTTTAAAGTTTTGAAAGTTTTTTGTTGTTTGTTTCTAAGTGTATTGTTCTGGTTCTTTTAAAAGAAAGCAAATTTCCAGAAACTATTTAGACCAAAGCAAACATGAAATTTCTTTTCAATTATAGCAATTTCAACATAGGCATACTAGAAAAATATTGTGCACAGCAAATCCCTGCAGGGGACCCTCTAGGAACATAATTCATGTTATCTCAAAGGAGAGACAGAAGCTTTGCAACTGATAAGGTTTTCTTCTTTAAAAAGTAACTGTTGGGGACAACTGGGTGGCTCAATGGTTGAGCATCTGCCTTTGGTTCAGGTCATGATCCCAGGGTCCTGGGATCGAGTCCCTTATCAGGCTCCCTGAAAGGAGCCTGCTTCTCTCTCTGCCTGTGTCTCTGCCTCTCTCTGTGTGTCTCTCATGAATAAATAAATAATATTTGAAAAAAAAAAAAAGAACGTAACTGTTGGGGTGCCTGGGTGACTCAGTTGGTTAAGCATGTGACTCTTAATTTTGGCTCACGTCTTGATCTCAGAGTGGAGGGATCACACACTGGATTCTGTGCTCAGGAATGAGACTGCTTGAAGATTCTTTCTCTCTCCCTCTCCCTTTGTCCCTCACTCCATCATGTGCACGTGTCCTCTCTCTGTCTTAAATAAATTTTTAAAAAATAAATGAATAAAAATAAAAAGTAACTCACATTTGCGACAATCTTCTATTTGGACTAACAGTATTTTTGACCCTTGTAGCTATTGCTGTTTTTATATGCACTGCCTATTGAAATGGTAGAAACTGTAGTTCTTAAATTTTTTCTGCATTTTTATTACTGTGTATGTTCTTGTCTGATTTAGTGATTTATGTCTTACACTGAGTTCTAAAGGAAACCTCTTATTTCTGGAGAGTAGCTTTAATTCCCTTGAGGGTTCTCTGCCCCAGTAGAGGAGGTCCTGTGACTGGGCTGTGGCGCTGGGTTCCTAGTTTTCATCAGACTCTAGAGACATAGGCCTGACGACATCCAGAGGAGGAAAGAAAAACTGATGAGTTCTTAAGAGAATAAATAGAATTCTAGATGGATATTTATACTGGTTTGGTAAAATGGGCCATGAAGAGCCAGATCGATGAATTACGCAATTAATGTCCACATGTTACATCATGATCTCATCCAGAATATAAATGAAATCTCCTAAAAATCTAAGGACTATATCCTTAGGATGGGAGCATCTTGTTCCTATATGGCTTCTACTCAAGCAACTAATTTTCTTGATAAATGACAGTGCTCGTTCTTCTTTTTTGGCCTGCTAAGGGCTCAGGCTGCCTTTGCTCTGCTGCTCAATCCCCATGCAGTCTGTGATAACCACCCTGAGGACTGACCAAGTCTGCTAAACTTAGTTGGGCTTGAAAGAGGTACTAGAGGGCAGCCCGGGTGGCTCAGTGGTTTAGTGCCACCTTCAGCCCAAGGCCTGATACTGGAGACTCGGATAGAATCCCACATCAGGAGCCTGCTTCTCCCTCTGCCTGTGCCTCTCTCATGGATAAATAAATAAAAATCTTTAAAAAAAAAAAGGGTGGCCCCAGTGGCGCAGCGGCTTAGCGCTGCCTGCAGCTTGAGGTGTGATCCTGGAGACCCTGGATCAAGTCCCATGTCGAGCTCCCTGCATGGAGTCTGCTTCTCCCTCTGCCTGTGTCTCTGCCTCTCTTTCTCTCTGTGTCTCTCATGAATAAATAAATAAAATCTTTAAAAAAAAATCTTAAAAAAAAGGGATACTAGAGAAAATATTGACTTCAAAATAAAGTCTTAATCCAGGCTATCGAATACCATCCGAAATAACTTTAAAAAATGGTAGAGATTTTGTGACTGACAATCGCCACTGGCCACTTGATCCTAAACCTTGGGCTGAATACTGGATCATCCAGCATAAAGGCTGGCCTTCCACAGGAGCAATTATTATTGGTCCCAAGTCCCCTCTTTCAGTCTTCTCAAGAAATAAAATATTGTCTAGAAAGAGGTAACCCCTCTAACAGCCTCTGGTAGGAACATTCAGCTGTGGTCACCAAATGTCTGGTGCCTTAGTCACCAGGCACTTAGGACCTTCAGGGACTCAACTGACTTGAATGACAAAACTAGTAAATGAAGGGAACAACTCAGATGAAGTGAAACCCTAATAGATGGCATTGCTAACACTAACCTACCACCTGCAAGCTGACTTGTTTCCATAATCCACCTTAGCTTCCTGGTTTTGAAATGGAAACATCCCTGAGTTGCTATTTAGATTCTGGGTCTGGATTTGAATGCTATGGGTGTTTTAACATAAAAAACTAAGGACTAAGGCCAGCAAGAGTTGTTGTCATACCTAGGTAGGTGGGAGAGGTTGCATTGTTCTGTATCTTTCCAGAAGCTCTCCATTCTTCCTTGAAAGGGTATTGTAAATTACTTTTCTTACCTACCTGCTCTCTCACTAGTTTACTTCCTAAATAATGAAAACAGTATCTTAAATTCTCACATTACTGCACAAGGTAGACACTATTATTGTCGCCATTCTATAAATTTAAAAAATGAAGGTGCAAATTTTGTTTAAGGTCACATGAGTGTCAGGATTCAAATGCAGATGGCCTGGCTCAAGTCTATGTTCTAGTCAATGATATTACCCAACTCTGCCCCAAAAGAAGCAGTGTGGTTGTTCCCTACTGGTCGTATCTCAGGAAGGCTATGGGCAAGCACTCTTACCTAGTCAGTCTTGAGACTCTTAGTGGGTAGCACTGTATCATCAGGTCATTCTGACTGATTTATGTCCCTAACTCCTCTATTTCAGGGTAGCCTGACAGTGTACTCCTTAGCTTCCTTCCAAAGCTCTCTCCCAAATGTACTTGAATGGTAAGAATCACCTGGAATACTTATTGTTAGAGGTGTAGCTTCTCAGGATCTCAGGAGTCACTGGGTCTGATGTGGTCCCAGAAAACTGTATTTTTAACAACTGACCTAGGTGATTCTTCTGGTCTTCCCATCAGTCAAGTTTGGGAAACAGTGCTCCAGGAGTTTTAGCCAATGGGAGCAAATACAGTTGATCTTAAGTATTATATATGTTAAGTCAAAGTATCACTAAGCAGAGGACACTTCTATAACTGAATTAATCCAACGCAATCAGTACATATGGCACGAAGTAGTTTTCTTCAGCAAGAACTTGGGGAGTCCACTGAAATGTCTTCGTTGTTTTGTTTTGTTTTCTTTTTGGATGATGACTGTTAGAAAGAATTCTTTAATGGCTGTGCCCTTGAGGGAGTTTCTGCAATGCTTTGATTATGGGACAGCTTAAATCAAACAGAAAGTAAGCCATTTTATAGAGTTCTTTTAAGTCCTGCCTAAGAGAATTTAGGAGAAGGGTAAATTAAATAAAGAAAAGAAAGGAGTACACCATTCTAGTTCCTTGTAGGACCCTAAAGGAAACTACTTGTATAACTAAGAGAGAGACTTAGGCTTTCCAGTTAAATGTTTATGAATCATATACAGAATGATTTAAGAGACTATCAGGGATTAATTCAATTTACACAGTCTCATCAGGAAGCAGAAACAATCTTTGACATTTACAAAAAACAAAAATGCAAAATTGTTGAAATTTGTGGTCATCAAAATATTGTTTAATGTTAAAAAAACAATCTCTCAAGTGCCTAATCTGCTTTGACACTATATCCAACTGCCTGTCACAAATGAAGAGTTTCCACCCCAGGCATCACTCACAAGCAGACTCCTTTGGTTGCTATATTTATGAGTTAGTAGGAAAAAAAGGAAGAAAAAAATTAGAAAATAATACTAAAAGACAGTTAAAGGAGGAGAAAGCAAGCCCATCCTTTCTGTCCCATGGAATGCTCTGCTTCCAGGCCAGGACAACTCTGAGCAGTGACTGAGGCAGGAACCCTACATACCTCTTGGTGGGGGTGGGCACTCCAGAGGACATGTGGCTCACCATGGTGTCATTCATATTAGCCAGAGGGCGAGGCGGACTGAAAGAAAAGACATTTACATTATATTAATAATTACCAACATGACCGAGGGAAACAAATGAAAGAGTGATAAAAGCAAAGGAACCAACTATCATTCCCCCTGATAAGCACAGTGGGAGCCACGGGAAGGAGGGGTGGGAATCAATATGCACAGCCCAAGCAAACTCCACCAGATGGGTTCTCTAGTTCAAAGCCAATGGACCACAACGCTATGCTGTATCAGGAGGAGAGACTAGTGAACACACACACACACACACACACACACACACACACACACACACACGACAGGGATATAACTCCGCTGGCTTTTGTTTCATAGTTCAGTATACAAGCCTGAATTGCTACTTAACATGCAGTTTCTCTGCATTTTAGGTGTTTCCAGGGTTATGAGGTGTTTGATGTTTGTGGTACATTATACAGATCACAACAGCAATGTGTATGTTTTTCCTGATTTGGTTAGAGTTCACTGTCTTCCCTTGGATTTAATTTCCACACTTTATACCAAAACAGACTGTAAAATGTTAAATTCTCTTATTAGTCCTTTACTAGAATCTTAACAATTAACCCATACCTCATATTTATCCTCTAATTAGAACGCTTTCTTTTATAACCTAATCCAAATTTACATTTGAAGGCAAGTGTATTTAATAACTGGTCTTTAGAGCTGGTTTTCCGGAGTCAAGGTCAGTTGCTCTCTCTTGGAGAGTCTTAAATGAATGAATCCAAACTTACCAAAAGGAATCTATGATTTTGCCTTTCAGCCATCTTCAGCTTCTCTCCCTCCCTACTATGTTAGCTACAAAGGGTTTCTGTCTTGCATTTGGAGCCACATGACTATTGCTAAATATTACTCCTGGGAAAACTCTCACTTCCTCTCCTGAATTGAAAGTACTTTTCGGAGAAATATGTCCATCAAAGCCGAAAAGTGAAGCAGAAAAGTCCTTCTCTCATATTTAGGTGCTTGGGAACTAGCTCCTGGTTTCTCCTTATAGTTAAGTGCTGACTTAATTATGTAAAGTGTTTTTGTAGAGGTTATACTTAGCAAGTCTTGGTGAATATTAAGGGACAAGAGCCTTTGCTGTTTTGCAGGTTTTATAGAACACTCAAAAAGAGAATCAAGGGAAAATGTTCCGGTAAAGCCAACCTATCTAAAGGAAAGGTTAAGAGGAATGGATCAGTCTACCTACCTGTGTACCTACCTACTTACCTATCTAGCTCTATATCTGTCTATATATACTCCTCCCCACCCCTTTTTTTTAAACCCAATTTCATTTCTGGGTAGGGAAATATATGATTTTCCATTTAATGGAGAGGATGAAAGATGGAAAGTAATTTACAGAGAACAGATTTAGGTCTCTTGATTTTTATGCTATAGCACTATGCTTATTTTACACATTCCTCCCTTTATGTGACAAGTCACAAAGTAAGACATTCAAAACTGAAATATGCCTTTCTAGGCTAGAATTTAATTCCACATAATTTATCTCCCTACCTATCTTCCAGGCTGATATCCAATATTGCTCCCAAACTTTTAAGCCTATTAATGCTGGTGGCTGTGCTGAGTTATAATCAGTCAATCAATTGTTTTGGACTAATAATAAAAATAAACATAGAAATTAACTTAATTTTAGTCCTAAATTTATATTTTTGCCTCTAGTCCTTTTAAATCAATTGTCCAAATGGAACAAGGAGACAATTCCTATTAGAGAAACAAATCCAACACCACAGCTTTTCATGCTTGAGGGCACCAGAAACATTTTACTCCTGAAAATAGAATGGGCTTTGCCTCTTTAATATATTATTATTCGTAACCCATTTCCCAAATAAGATAAGGACACACTCAGGTTGCTTTCAGAACTAATGCAGTTACCTAGTATTTTTCAATATTCAAGATACCACTACATTCAATTTCCTGTCTGATATTCTTAGAGGAAAAAAATGACAATAGAAAAAAAACTTTTAAATATTTTTTACACATGGATCCATGTGATAAAATTTCATGATTTGTAGTATTTTGCTTAGTCTGATGCCACAAAAGTCATTAATCATATCTATCTCTTGGCAGATATCATACTCAATTATTATCTTAGAGCACACATATCAAAGCCTCTTCTCCAATATTCAGAACCAGATAGTAATGATTACATTGTAAGTTGGTGGCTAATCATAATTACCCCCAAAGTTCATAGTCTTTGTGAACCTCAAGCACATTTTGCTAGAGTAATAGGTGCTATGGGTTTGCAGTCCAAGATGAAAGAGGCATTTGAAAGCATAAAGGGGGTCTTTACTATAGGATCTACCACTAGACCCACAGTTCAGTGTGAAAGCCAACAATTTAGATGTGGTCTTGGAAGATGTAATACAACATGAATGGCTTCTGGCTTAAGAAAATTTTTTTGTAGTTCCCTTAAGATGGCAGAAAAGAATGCCTCCAGGTGTGAAACAGACATTTTGTGAAATGGACATCTGTACCCATTACAGAAACTTAAAAGGAGAATCAATGCAAGTCACCAGATGAGTTTTGTTGGTCTTCTTTAACATTCAAAATGTGTTGGAATGTGAACTGGTGCAGCCACTCTGGAAAACTGTGTGGAGGTTCCTCAAAGAGTTAAAAATAGACCTGCCCTACGACCCAGCAATTGCACTGTTGGGGATTTACCCCAAAGATTCAGATGCAATGAAACGCCGGGACACCTGCATCCCGATGTTTCTAGCAGCAATGTCCACAATAGCCAAACTGTGGAAGGAGCCTCGGTGTCCATCGAAAGATGAATGGATAAAGAAGATGTGGTTTATGTATACAATGGAATATTACTCAGCCATTAGAAACGACAAATACCCACCATTTGCTTCAACGTGGATAGAACTGAAGGGTATTATGCTGAGTGAAGTAAGTCAATCGGAGAAGGACAAACAGTGTATGTTCTCATTCATTTGGAGAATATAAATAATAGTGAAAGGGAATATAAAGGAAGGGAGAAGAAATGTGTGGGAAATATCAGAAAGGGAGACAGAACATAAAGACTCCTAACTCTGGGAAACGAACTAGGGGTGGTGGAAGGGGAGGAGGGCGGGGGGTGGGGATGAATGGGTGACGGGCACTGAGGGGGGCACTTGACGGGATGAGCACTGGGTGTTATTCTGTATGTTGGTAAATTGAACACCAATAAAAAATTTATAAAAAAAAAAAAAGCAAAATGTGTTGAATACCTTGAGCACATTACTAGATTTTCTACACCTTCCTCTGGTGTAGAAAAGGTATTACTGTAGCAAGGTATCTTTAGACTCTAATGAGTTCTGTGATACCCAAATGACCACCAACCATCACCTGGTACAAAATCGGGAGGTTCCTTCTTTGTTCATAAGACATGCCAATTTTTTGATGAGAAGATAGAAGTAGATGGATGATAAGAGATAGAAGTAATGTGGTAGGCAGAAGAGGTGGGTATAAAAAGAAGACTTGGAGAGAATTTTTAGGATCTTAATCAAAAGGAAAGAAGCATTCTTTTTTTTTTTTTTTTTTTTGGAAAGAAGCATTCTTACTGGGTGTCTACTTATAAAAGCTAAGTAAGAGTATCTTCACCTCAATAACCTAATCATATATTGATGAAGACAGATATGTAAACAAATTATGCAAAGTAATGAGAGCAGCACAACACATACCAAGTGTTGAGGAGTCTAATGAAGAGCAATTATTCCTTCCTAGAAGAAGTAGGGGCAAGAGCAGTCAGGGTGAAGTATCATTGATGAAAGAGATTCCCAGCTACAGAAAAAAAGTTACAGGCACCCCACATGGATTTAGTGATATGGAAAAAGGGATTGAAACCCAAAAGTACGTGGCATATTTGGGTCTTAGTTGGGTGGACTCAAAGGCACTTAAAGGGGGAGTAGCTGGAAATGCCTCTGGAAAAGTAGATTAGGGCCAGGAAGTGAATGAAACCTGTTTTATCACAAGCTAAGAAGTTTGGACTTTCTACCAGAGGCAGTGGGGGAAGCATGGAACACTTTTAAGTCAAAGGATGATGATGTACTTATAATTGGGCTTTGAAAAGAAAACACAAGAAGCATGTAAATCACTGGTTTTTTATCAAAGAAATCATCTCAGAAAACCAGGTACCTAAGCTCTACTCTTACATTTAGTGAACCTGAATCCTGATGGACAAAGAGGGCTTTTTCTAATGCTTACTCCATTTAAAAATCATTTATATGGGGCAGCCCTGGTGGCTCAGCGGTTTGGCCGCCTTCAGCCCGGGGCGTGATCCTGGTGTCCTGGGATCGAGTCCCATGTCGGGCTCCCTGCATGGAGCCTGTTTCTCCCTCTGCCTGTGTCTCTGCCTCTCCCTGTCTCTAATAAATAAATAAAATATTTTAAAAAATCATTTATGTAGAATGGATTGAGAAGAAGGATAGAATGGAAGCTAGGAGACCAATGAAGAAGTTACAATAATTGTCCAGGGATTACAAGGGTGGACAGTGAGAAAGAGAGAAAAGGAAAAATACTGGCAGGTAAAAGAGATAAGGTACAGAGACCGAGTCAGTGTGTAATTAGTGGGTCAAGAATAACTACTGGTGGCTAATGATACTGAAATCCAATCTAGGAAACACAAGAGGAGGAAACAGGATTTGGTGTTGGGTAGACAGAATGAGTAGGGAGGATTTCAGTTTTGAAATTGCTGATTTGAAGTGGCATGGATAAGTACAGATAAGTGATATCTATATAGCAGCTGGGGAAATAGGAGAATAGGAACCCAGGTGACATCTCAAGTTTGAAAATAATTGAGTGTCATCATTTAAATTGTAGCTGTTCACTTGAGTATTCTGATCACTATAAAGGTGTATTTTTATTTACTGTTTTTAAATAGATCATGGTAGGTTTGAGGAAATATTCAGTAAGAGGGTGGCTTAGATAATAGGTTAAGAGCTTCCAGTGACTGGTCAGATACACCTCTTATCATAAAGTAAAAATTTCACTTACTGGTTCAAGTAATTTTCACATTACTTCTCTCATGACTAGACTATTCCAATTCATTCTGGCAAATGCTCTGGAATATAGGCTACCTTGAAATTAAAATTGCTACAGAATCTTCCTTAAGGTTTTGAAAGCTAGGAACTGATGATGAGTGACTCATCATGCACTTTAAAATCTTATAGGACAGGGATCCCTGGGTGGCTCAGCGGTTGAGCACCTGCCTTTGGCCCAGGGTGTGATCCTGGAGTCCCGGGATCAAGTCCCACATCGGGCTCCCTGCATGGAGCCTGCTTCTCTCCCTCTGCCTCTCTCTCTCTCTCTGTCTGTCTCTCATGAATAAATAAATAAAATTTTTAAAAATATTGTAGGATAAATGATATATAGCTATTTATATTCCTTTTTTCATTTATCAACTATTCTCTACAAAGTGAGAGGTATAGCGCTAGCTGCTGGGGATAAAAATGAAAAAAATAAAAACTTAAGTCCTATGAGAATGGAAAATTATTTACAATAAAAATAATTTACAGAAAAAAATAATTACAATATAATGCAATAAATATTTAATAGAAATAAGAAAAACTGCAACATGCCATGGGAAAGTACTGAGATCACCTTACCACATAAAGAAAAATGTATTTCCAGCTAAATGTAAATATTAAATTATATAGATTAGAAAAAGATGTATGGGTCTTTGGATAGAGAGGACTTGCTAAGCCCAAAAGCAATGGAAAAATTAGGAAGGAAAAGAACAGTTAATTTGAATTTTAAAAATCAGAAAAGAAAAACAAATTTAGAACACTATTTCAATAAATATGACAGAGGAAGAATTAATAGCCTTAATATATAAGGGATTCACACAAATTTGTAATAAACTTATTTAAGTTTCAATTTAATAAGGGGCAAAGTGAAAAATACACCTTTAAAAAGAAATGTAAATAACAAAAATGTTTTATTTTTAATTTTTAGTTTTTTTAAAAGAGTTTATTTTGAGAGAAAGAGACCACTTGTGAGTGAGCACATGAGGAGGGGGAGGGGCATAAAGGAGGGAGAAGCAAACTGGTGGCTGAGCAGGGAGCTAGATGCACGCTGGGCTAGATTCTGGGACCCCAGGATCAGATCTGAGCTGCAGACAGCCGCTGAACCAATTGAGCCACCCAGGCGTCCCATAAAAATGTTTTAATTATATAAAAAAAGAATTGTTAAAATTACAGATAATTTTACCTTCTAAAAATAATAATGATGTCTTTTTAATCCTTAAGGCTGGAGAGGATTTTCTGACATAGGTCTTTAATTTACCACTAAGCCAGAGTGAAAATATAAAGTTAAGCAAAATTTCTAGAGGGCAATTTGGCTACACATCCATCAAAGATCTTTAACGATGTTCATTTTTTTTTTAAAGATTTTATTTATTTATTCATGAGAGACACAGAGAGACAGAGAGACACAGAGACAGAGAGGCTGAGACACAGACAGATGAAGCAGCAGGCTCCATGCAGGGAGCCCAATGTGGGACTCATCCAGGGTCTCCAGGATCAAGCCCGGGGCTGAAGGCAGGCACTAAACCGCTGAGCCACCCAGGGATCCCCCACGATGTTCATTTTGACTCAGCAATTCCTTTTCTAACAATCTATATTCCAAGGAATTAATCAGAAATGCAAAGATAAGTTTGCATTTTAAAACATTTACAGAAAATAAAATTAAAAAATAAAATATTTATGGAAATATTATTATTTCCATATTATTATTATCAAATAAGATAATTCTGGAAGAAACTTAAATGTTCAAATATGAAGGAAAGGAAAAGCAAACCCTAGTATATTCATAATTATAGGATATTATGCTGTCATTAAAATATAATGCTTATGAAGATTTCCCAAGGGCTTAGCACTTAAGAGGTTAAAAAAGAACTACAATAATAACTAATAATTGGGACAACTGGATGGCTCAGTGGTTGAATGTCTGCCTTTGGCTCACAGGATCCAGGACTGAGTCCCGCATTGGGTTCCCTGAGGGGAGCCCGCTTCTCCCTCTGCCTATGTCTCTGCCTCTCTCTCTGTGTCTCTCATGAATAAATAAATAAAATCTTAAAAAAAAAAACCCACAGTGTCTGATAGGTATGCATCATTCAATAATTGTTAGTTATTATTTTTTTATTTTATTTATTTTTTAAAGATTTATTTATTTATTCATGACAGACACACACAGAGAGAGAGAGAGAGGCAGAGACATAGGCAGAGGGAGAAGCAGACTCCCCTCTCAGGGAGCCCGATGTGGAACTCGATCCCTGAACCCCAGGATCACGCTCTGAGCCTAAAGCAGAGCTAAACCGCTGAGCCATCCAGGCGTCCCAGACACCATGTTTAAAGCTTTAAGTATATTATTTATTTTATCAGCACAGTAACCCTGTAAAATAAAATTATACATACAATAGCACGGTTTCAGCTAAATAACAGATAATATTATAATATAACAAGTGTAAAACAAAAGTATCTGAAGGATATATATCAAAATGTTAAAAGAAGTATATTACAGGTAACTTTTTCTTGTCTATTTATACTTTTCTGTATTTCCCTAAGTTCTCCAGTTTAATTTTTCCTGAGTTTCAGAGAAAAAGGTGCTTAATGTAAATAATAATAATAATAATAATTATAAATTGGGAAGAAAAAGACAAAAAGAAAAGGGGCACTGGGGTGGCTCAGTCAATTAAGTGTCTGACTTTTGCTTTTGGCTCAGGTCATGACCTCAGGGTTTAACGTGGAGCCCCTCATCAAGCTCTGTGCTGAGCGTGGAGCCTGCTTAAGATTCTCTCTCTCCCTCTCCCGCTGTCCCTCCCCATCTCTCGCCCCCAAAAGACAAAAAAGGAAAAATAGAAGCTGTAACACCACCACTGAGTCAAATCCTCTAAAGTGAGCCTGTAGGGATCCCTGGGTGGTGCAGCGGTTTGGCGCCTGCCTTTGGCCCAGGGCGTGATCCTGGAGACCCGGGATCAAATCCCACATCGGGCTCCCAGTGCATGGAGCCTGCTTCTCCTTCTGCCTGTGTCTCTGCCTCTCTCTCTCTGTGACTATCATAAATAAATAAATTTAAAAAAAAATTAAAAATAAAAAAAAATAAAATAAATAAAGTGAGCCTGTATTATTTTTGTTATCCTTAAGGAAAAATACTGAAGGAAAGTGTTTAATGAATTGAGTCTATTTGTAGACAAAAGACCTTTAAATGATTTAAGTAGATACAAAATTGCACAATCCCTCAACATCCTTACCATCACAACCCCCTTAAGAAAGTCAAGAAAACATATTAGATCAGGCCACTTTGTCTCCTCTACCAGACTGTAAGAAATTTGTATGTGTGTGTGTGTGTGTTTTATCATTATATTTCAATTACCTGGCTGAGTATGAGACATGGCACAGGTTTCCAGGAAATATTTGTTGGTCATAAGTTAGCACCATGCTGCGGAATGCAGAGGAGTGCAGAGCATATGAGAAATAATCTTTCTGTTAAATTCAGCTGTGGTGAGACTATTCTCAGAGCGTGGAATAACGACATTATTAGCTGATATATTTGGTAAATATATTTGTGTTGTTTGCAGCCACAGCAAGTTCATTTATGACTTTGTCATAGAATCAAGAGAATGGGGTGTCTTTAATAACAATGACAATACTTGTTGAGTGCTTAATATGCATCACACTCAGTTCAAACGTTTTCCAGGGATTCACTAATTTAAACCTCACAACCACCAATGAGACAGATATTAATTTTATTGTACAGATGGAGACACCAAGGCACGGAGAGAAGTAATCGACCTGAGGTCACAGCCAAATTGGGGCAGAAGTAGGATACAAACCAAGGCAGTATGGCTCTTGTGTCTCTGTTCTTAATTTATCATTACAGTGTAGTGTCTCTACTACTTTTGATTACGGTGCTTTTAGAAAAGCTTACTTAAGATTGTTTAGTCTACAAAGGCATGGTTGTTAGATCATAGTTATTAAAAACTGCTTCTATAGGAAATAATCTATTTCTGTAGGTCAATTTAAAAATTGTTTCTATATAGGAAGGTAAGACAATATATCCCTGGAGTATAGTTTTGGGATGATTTATTCTTTCCCCTATCGCATCATTAGAGCTCTGTGTTATGAATGCCTATCTGAACTCAAACCATCTGGCTGCAGAGCTCCTATCCTTCATCACCTCTAGGCTGCTTCAAGGAAAACCAGATAAGCTAGTATAAGTTGTTTCTTCAAAAAACAGATCTCTAATTTATTATGATGAATTTAAAATCTAATCTTAATTTCAAAGGTCTTGCGGATTCCTCATCTCAGCCTACCAAAACAGACATATTAAATGAGCAAATTATCTATTATGTCAGTCAGACTGTTGATTAAAAAAAAAAAAAGAGTTTAACACTGGGCTCAGGACCAACATTGAATGTAATTACTTGTTTTGGTTTTCTAAGTTGACTTAGATCCAGAGGTAAATACTTTTTGGGTAGAACTTCCTAACCAAAGATGTGAAAATAGGATGTTGTTTGTTTAAGCAAAATTGCTACTTAAAAATTATGCATGAATAAAGGGGTCATGAACAAAGCCAAATGAAGCCTGAGAGAACAAGTGAGATCCTGGGCACCTGTGAGTACTGTCACTTTTCTGTAGTCCCTTTGACAGATCCTCTTCTATAGGAAGTCACTCAGAAAGGCAGATACTTAACCCTACCCTAGACTTTTTTTTTCTTTTTTTCTACCCTAGACTTCTTAAAGAATACTTGCTCATTATCTTGCTCTTCCTCCCAGAATATTATTTTGTTTATAGAGGTTAAGGCTGAAGCTCCTGCAATTCTCTTTTACCTTGACAGCTACCTGCCAATCACATGCTTGGGGACTTTTTACCAGATTTTTTGATCTGTGTATTACTGTTAGTATGAAAGGGATAAAGATTCTATTATGCTTATGCTTTCATTTACTTGATCACTGCCTATAACAATGCCTTACATACGAGTTACTTATCATTTTAGTTAAATATTTTTCTAGCCAGCTATTTGCTTAATTCTAGATACCTGTGTTGCTTCTGAAACGATCTTCCCTACTCACTTTGGTCATACTATTCTCATCTTTAAGATTATGCAGATTTCACCATACTTTAAGACAAATTCAAAACTCACCTTGTAGACAGACTACTTTATTCTTTTAGGCTTCTCATATCTTTCAGGCAAGTTGTTCTTAGCCCCTGCTTTCAAGTTTTCCCCCTAAATACCAACCTGGAATGTCCTTCTTCATAGACTTGGCAAGGTTATACTCTTTCTCACTTCTCTTATCAGAGAAATGGCTCCTAAAATTTCAGGATCTCCACAGAGCCCTTCTGATTATAGCAAACTCCATTTAAATAAATAAAGACCTTATCAATATACAAGCAAAGTAAAATCCATGCCATATTCATGCCTAGCACTGTTCTGGGCTCTGAGAAAAAGCTAAAAACAAAACAAAGTGGAAGGCTGTTTCTGCCAACAGGAAGTTTATAAACCAATCAGTCTTCATAATCATAAGTCATCACAACAAGAGGCACTTAAGCTTCAGCGTAATTCTTAGGTCAAACGTCGTAACATATTGTAATTCTTAGGTCAAATCTGATTTGACAATTATCATTTACAATAAAAATGTAAAATCATTTATAACAAAGAAAGACATCTTAATTATTTCCAACAATTAACTAAATACCGGTACAACAAAAGAGTCAGAAAAATCCTATGAAGTTAGAAGATTTGCTGTATATTTTACAATTATTTCTTTGCTTTTAGGATACTGGAGAGGGCTAGGAAGGGAAGGGGCAGTGAACTAACATTTGTTGAGTATGAATATTGCATTAGCATTGAGCTAGGTCCTCAAGTACATTATTTGAATTCTTGCTACTACTCATCATGGTATTTCTATTTCACTAATAAGGAAATAAAGGTCAAAGAAGAGAATTAACATGCTCCAAGTCCCAAATTGGTAAGTGGCAAAACCAGTATCAGAGCCTACTTTTTTCCAGTTCTAATTCCACTGAATAATTCAAATCCACAGACCTCCCATCCTACACCAGGCATCCCTGTATATCCAAATGAAAATTTCAGATTAGAGCTCTCAGGAAAGCATAGGATTCGAATCTACCTTGGTAGTTTAGGGGGGTAAAAAGGAATTTACTGTGTCATCACTAAATGATAACTAAGTTCTCAAGTAAATCTCACGAAGGGTGGGGGTGCAGGACACTGGAATGTCATTAGGACATTGACTCTTATCTTTGCTGAGATCTCCTTTTGGGTCAGAGTCCACACTGATCTCTCAGCTTTTTTACGCTTAACGAGAAATAGTTTCTGCCTAATACTGTAGCTTCGCCACAGGAGAAAAAAACCCTCTTCTCTCATTCCAATTGGAAATTCCCAGAAAACAGGGCAGCCCCGGTGGCTCAGCCGTTTGGCACCACCTTCAGCTCGGGGTGTGATCCTGGAGGCCCGGGATCGAGTCCCACGTCAGGCTTCCTGCATGGAGCCTGCTTCTCCCTCTGCCTGTGTCTCTGCCTCTCTCACTCTCTCTGTGTCTTAATAAATAAATAAATAAATAAATAAATAAATAAATAAATAAATAAATAAATAAGGAAATTCCCAGAAAACACCTTGAGTCATCTGCCTCTCTGGTACACGAGTGCCCAATACTTTGATTAGTAGTACTTTAAAACAACACACCCAGGGTTGAAAGGGGACCAATTCTCCAAAGAGGTTATTGTTCCTAGAAAAAAAAGGCTATAGAGCAAATCAATGAAAAATATTCACTTAATAAAGATTAACTTTCTTCAAAGTAAAGTGTTAAGTGGCAATGTCCAGGATTTAGGTACTTTGGGATCTCTGCTGGGGTGAACAGCCTAGCTGAACACTGCTGCTGTAGGATGAAGACAGTATGTGTTCCTCTCTCCTTTGTCACTACCCTCCAAAATTTAGTAGATTCTAAGATCCCTTTTATCTCTATGATTCTGTTACTTTCTCAAAAAGCACTCTGCCGCTTAAGAACAGTTATGACAAGTGCAGATCATTTTTATGCTCCTTGAGGAGCGTGATGTTTTGCTCTTTTTTTCCTACATATCAGACCAACCAACCCATTATTTCACTATGTTCTATGGTTATCTGCCAAAGCAAAGAAGTGAAACAAAGCTGCCTTTCGGAAAACAGTAAGGTTAAAAAAAAAACAAAAAAACCCCTATATGGTATGGTAAATGTAGTTAGTATAAATATAATGTCACACATTAACAATCAAGCTTCTCTAACCTTCTAGGTTAGTACATATATGATATTGGTCATTTACAATTATTGAACCAACAGAGAGATTTAAATTTCCAAACCAACTACTAATCTAAACACTACTGCAATTAATTCATCAATGTAAAAAAGACCTATCGACAGACACACATGCTTCAATTTCTATTTCTAGCAGTTCATCATAGCCATTTGTGGTATAATACTTATAATGAAATATTTCTCAGGAAGGAAAGGTTTACCACAAACACATTCTTATACAGAACTTTCACCATCAGACAGCAGCTAGAGACACCCTAAGGAACTCAGGTATCTTGCTCTGACGCTGAAAAAGGGCAGAAGTATAAAATGAATGACTGAATTGGCAAGTTACTTACTACTATTGCTCAGTTTAACATTATTCTATTGAAAAAGCAGGGAAGGGATCTACAAGACATATAACTAAATTGGTAGAAATGTACTATTTTATTTTAAAGACCTTTTCATGCTTAATCTTTCTTTGCTCTCTTTGTTCATTAAACTTAGAGAGGAACTTATCAATGCTTTACGCAGACGTCAACTCCTGTATTTCTAGAAAGATGAGAAAAGACAGCAACTTAAATACTTCAGCAAGTTTCTGTTCATGGAGAGGTCGATGCATGATGCAACAATGTCATTTCCTGACCTGCTCATCTGGTCATTATGAAATCTGTGTTCAAAAATGGAAACAGATACATCATTAGAGGAGAGACAGCTGATTCTCAGGTATTTTTTTTTACCATTAACCAGACAGGAAAAGATACAGTGGGCTTCCCCTTTTTATAATAAATGCCTGGGAAGTTCCAGAGGCTCTCACATCCTGCCAAAAATAAACATGACCATCATCAGCCCAGCAGCTCAAGCAGCAAAAACATAAAGGCAAGGAAAAGCTATCAAACCTTTACATTCTGTAGCAAATGCCTCTTCTTTCTCTATGGACCTGGCATCTAGTATGTTACACTGCTGTTGTCTCTAAGGAAACAGAACAATCACATGACGAAGAATCCTCTCCACAAGGTAGTTTATCCCACAGAGCATTTTGGGGAGAGCAGGTACGAGAGAACAGTTCGTATGAAGGCAAACACACATCTGCACTCTGCTAGCAAGCCCATCGAGCAATTGAGTGCAGCCAATCACAGGGAGGCAGATATAGCACACAGAGTAGGTACCGCTCCTTGGAAGCATAAACATGAAACACACCTCTTGCAAGAGAGTCCAAGTTCTGCTGCAATTTACACTGCCCCAATTCATCCAGTCAGCAATTCCATTCTAACAGGGCCATTAAGGAGCATCCCCCAACTTCCTCTCCTAATTGCCAACTGCTTGAAATGAATGTTGCCGGCAGTACTGTGTTTGCCAAGCAGTCCAGGTAGGTAGGATTAGGAGGGAGAACTAGTAAGACTTGGTTTTTTGTTTTGTTGAAGAGGAGTTAGAGGGAACACTAGTAAAGTGAAAGAGATGGACGATGGTGGTCTACCTCCCCCTTGGAAGTAGGAACTACCTGCTTCATAAGGGCAGCTCGTCAGGGCAGCTGAGACAGAAGGGCTGTACAGTGTAAGCTGCCCAGTGGGCTTTCAGGGATACCTCCAGCAGGGCACCCACAGGATGAAACTGTCTCTGACACTCCAACTCATCCTGTGCCCTCTTATCTCTTTCATCTCCTCAGCAGCCCTTAAATCCATCTGTACCTAGTCTCCATCTTCACCAGCAACACCACACGGGAGCCCCTGGCTAGTGGAAAGTCAGAACATCGTGATGGCTTTCTGTTAGTCCACTGGGGTCCAGGCAACTTTTGATTGTTACTCGTCGGACTTCGAATAGCTTAAATTACTTTCCTAAGTACAGCTCTCATGTGCCATTCTGCTCCAAGTCATTGATTCCCTGCCAGCCTCCCAAATCAGGACAAACACCTTCCTTTCTACACTTACTGCCCAAACACTACAGCCTCAAGTCCCAGATCATCTTAATTTTCACCACTTCCTGATGATGCTTCCTAAATGTCCAGGCAATAATGCTACACAGGCCCTGAACCTTGCAGTAAGTAAAACAAAAACAAAACAAAATGGCACAAGATATATAAGTATTACACTAAAAACAGGACGAAGTCAACATGAAACCCAGACTAACAACCGATGTGGCTGGCAAAGAAGTCTACTGTCTACTGAGATAAATGAAGAGGCAAGAAAAGACAACCCAACAAATCAGACTGCTAATGGGTTAATATAAACACTTTGATATCAATTTTAAAAGCCTAATGAATAAAACAGATGTGTGTGTGTGTGTGTGTGTGTGTGTGTGTGTGTGTGTTTGAATTCTTGGCAGAAAATGAAAGAGTTGACTTCTATGACATATCAGAATAAAATAAAAACAAAATAGCAGTTGGATATCTTCCAAGGCTACAATCTGAGGATATACAAAGGGGAGGAGAGCAGAGAATGTGAAGGTCAATGTGAACAACAATGGGTAAAATTAATTTAAGGAGAAGGGGAAGAACTACAGCATAGCAGAGGCTAAAATACCTTAACTTTATAATAACACATCAAAGGGGAACCACAGCAGCAGGGAGTGAGATGAATACACGCTGGGGAGAGGTGGGTTCTTGTTCTGATTCTGGTACTAAGCAGACCGAGTGATCCACATGATGCTGGACAATGAAGCTCTTGGTGTCCCAGCTAACTGGTCTGTGAAATGAAGGGGGCTGGTCTAGAACAGTGGCTTCTACATGTGCTCCCTGAGCATCAAAGGATTCCACGAAGTGCTTCAGGAACCATGGAGGAAAGCAAGAGAATCAGACTTCAACCTCACTTCAGTAGAAGCGGCTCTACTTCCATTCCACATAAAATGTCATAAACAAAATATTCCACCGCTGCTTTTCAAAAAGTTTGAAAATTCCTTTCCTTATTATAAAAATTAATTAAGTCTCTGCTATACTCATATCCTGTTCTTTGCCTTTATAGGACTTATCATAGTTTGCAGTTACATGTAATAAGCATTGGCTTCTTGATTGGTCTCACCTAAGAGGCTATAAACTTCCTGAGAGCAGGGCCCACAGAATCTGTTGCACCCCTGAGTTCACACTGCATATCTAATAACCTAACACCATGACTGGCATTTGGTGGGTGTTCAACAAATACTGGTTCAATAATGAGATTTTATGACTCTACTTTCAGTTCTAATCTACTTGAAACAATGCATTAGCTAAACCTAAAAGTGCTAATTGATGAAGGGTTCATGTGAATTTGAAATTGAGAATATGTCCAGACAAGGAATTCAAAGGATAGTTAACAGTCCATTTGGCATGCTTGAGCAGGAGATGTAATGATGACCAAATGGTGAGTTCAGGAAAACAGCAACACTTCTCATACAGATGAAATGACAAAACGCATCAGGCCAGCAATGCCTGCTAAAGCAGTCTTGGTACTTAATTTCTGGGCCAAAAGAATCTAAAAGTAATTTGAAATGTCCTAATACATTAGGGAGTTTGCAAGGGGAATAAAGAACCACACACCATTCATTAAATGTGTATCAAAGTCTCTGCTGGAAAGGCCACACAGAGACCTTTGAGGACAGTACTACAACAGTGAAATATAGATCAGCTACAGAAGTTGTGGAGAGATTTCAGGTTCAAGGTGGCAGACTGAGAATGTGCTGAGAGCTTGCCCTCCTGCACTGAAGAAAAACGATTTAAAGATACAGAAATAAATTGATGCACGCATAGCTAGAAACGAAACAAAAAAGGAAACTCTCTTTAAACCTTACAAAAAAGAAGAATCATCCCTCAAGGAGGAAAATAAATAAGAAGGCATTGTGGTGAGCAGGGGCTGTGCTGAACTGCCATGACCTACACACAAGGACTTCCTCACCTCTGAGGAAGCTAGAACCTAACCAACACCCCACCCACCTCCAAATCAGAGAAAACAGAGTATCTATAAAAGTCTTTAAAATTAGTATGTCTAATATCCTTAGGCACCTAAGGGATAGAACAGCCTCCATATAATGTTCTAAAAAATAATAGGTTAGGGATTTTAAAAATGAAAATCACAATTATTGAGATTAAAAAAAAACAACAACAACTCCAAAGACAGGCTGACTACAAGACTGAATCCAGCGAAAGACTGATGGTGCTTTTTTTTTTCTTAAGTTAACAAACTTGAGAGCTAATTCCAGTTTTTAAAGTCTGTATCTTAGAGTTCCAGAGAGACCAAAGAGAATGAAGGAGAGGCAATTGTATCTGAAACAAATAATGGCTGAGAACTTTTTAGAACTGATGAAAGATTTGAGCCTTTAGAGAATAAGAATCTTCTGAGTGTTAAAACAAATTAGGGCAGCCCCGGTGGCTTAGGGGTTTAGCGCCGCCTTCAGCCCAGGGCGTGATCCCGGAGACCCGGGATCGAGTCCCATGTTGGGCTCCCTGCGTGGAGCCTGCTTCTCCCTCTGCCTGTGTCTCTGCCTCTCTCTCTCTCTCTCTCTCTCTCTCTCTCTCTCTCTCATGAATAAATAAATAAAATCTTTAAAAATAAAAAATAAAAATAAATAAAACAAATTAAATTAAATAGAAATAAACTAAAAAAAAAAAGAGCTCATAGCCAGATGGATTATAGTAAAACTTAGTATTAGCAATGTTACAAAGAAAACCCTAAAAGTTACTAGTAAACCATTAGAGAGTCAGCAGAAAGGAAGGAGAATCACATTGTTATCAGTTACAAGATAACAGAGGTTACAAAATAATAGAGGAATGATATCTTCAAAGAATAAAGAGAAAACATCTTTTGGCAAGATTCTAAACCCAGCCAAATTATCATTCCATAGTGAGGGTATACTACAACAATTAGGCAAGAAAAAGAAAATACATCCAAATTGTAAGGGAATAAGTAAAACTATCTCTATTTGCAGATGACATGATCTCATTTATAGAAAACCCTAAGGAACCCACCAAAAAACAGGGGTTGGCCTTAAAAAAAATCCACCAACAATCAAATCCCCCCAGAAACTATAAAAGAGCTAATAAATTCAATAAAGTCATATGACAAAAGGCCAATACAAAAAATCAGTTACATTTCTATCTACTAGCAATGGACAGTCTAAAAATGAAATTAAGATAACAATTTCATTTACAACAGCATCAAAAAGAGTAAAATACTCAGGAATAAATATAATCAAAGAAATGGAAGACTTGTACACTGAAAACTATAAAATATCATTGAAGGAAATTAAAGAAGATCTAAAGAAAATGGGAAGACATTTCATGTTCATGGACTGGAAGACATAATGTGAAGATGGCAATATTCCCCAAATTCATCTACAGATTCATTTCAACCCTGTCAAAATCACAGCTGCCTTTTCCATAAAACACATTGATCCTAAGTTCATATGGAAATATGAGAAAAATAAAATAGCCAAAACAATCTTCCAAAAGAACAAAGTTGCAGGATACATATTTCCCAATTGCAACGTGTATTAGCATATTCACAAATTATCCATATTCTCTCTAGTTACACAGAAATCCCTAATTAATATACAAAATTATTTGGCTTTGGAAAAGTTTCTAAGCCTAAACACTGCAAGGACTGAGCAACAGATCATGAAGGATTTTTAATCACTATCTAACTGATATTTCTCATTGCTAAGAGCTCCACACCTGGTCTCTGTTTTGTCTGCTGGAATGGCTGCAGTAGAAGTATAGCTGATAACTGTACTCATAGATTCCTCCTCAAGGTCTTCCCTCTACCTATTTCTCCTCTGCCTCCATAAGAAAGGTTGGGGAAAATAACAAATGGACACAATTACAAGAAGCTAAAGAATGCTCTTGTAGGCAGGAGTGTGTGTTAGAAAAAGTTGAGGGCATTTTTTATTTTCAAGATGTTAAATTTTTAGAGCCATCAGTACTTTTTCCTTTGTAACTCACTCCAGTATATCCACACCAAGACATCTGACTTCATTAATTTAAAGGTTTACATGTTCAAATTAATTTTTGGAGATCCTTTCTTAGGAAAGATCACCTTATATTTGGGGTCACTTATCTATTTTTGAAAGAGAAAAAATATATCAAAAGCTTGTTGCTACTTATACTTCTACTTATCCTATTTCTCTCCTTACTTCCATTGCTATTTAACATTTATGATCAGAATAATTTAGAAATATAGCTTTTTCTCATTTTTGTGTCTCAATTTCATCCAAACTCTTTGGGTTTTTTCGTTTTTTTTAAGTAGGTGTGGAGCCCAACACAGGGCCAGAACTCATGACCCTGAGGTCAAGACCTGAGCTAAGATCAAGAGTTGGACGCTTAATCAACTGAGCCACCCAGGTGCCCGCATCCAAACTCTGCATTTTTGACATCAGAGTCTTTGTCATCTCTAAAGGTTCTCTGAGTCATTACACAGTTCTTCAGAATACAGCATGGTCATTTCTATCCAAATCACTAAGAAACAATTCCTCTGTACCTAATGCTCTTAATGGAAAATTTACCACAAGCTTCTCACATAACATTCAGCCAGCTGGCATTTCCATCTATAGTCATTTAATGTATTTTTATTTTTAAAATTAAATTTAATCTTTTTTATACACATAATTTAAAAACGATATAATAGGAATACCAGGAATACTACATTCAATAATCTGAGGATCTTTTAAAACAAACACAGGATATTTAGAAAAATTGTTCAGATACTTAACCCTAAAAGAAATAGCTCTACCAAAGAATCGATATCATACAGAATACTGCCTGTGGCCAAAATTCAATGTCAGAGAGCATCAAGAATACTCCCCAAAACTCTCATGTTTGGAAATTTTAAAAATTGCCTTAGGGGCACCTGGTTGGCTCAGTCAGAAGGGCATGGGACTCCTGATTTTGGGGGGTGAGTTCAAGCCCCACATTGGATATAGAGATTATAAATAAATAAACTTTAAAAAAATGAAACAAAAAAATTAAAAATCGCCTTAACTCAGCATATTAGAAAAAAGGAATTTTTAAAAATCAGCTAGCTGGGGGTGCCTGGGTGGCTCAGTCAGTTAGGCCTCTGATTCTTTTTTTTTTTTTTTTAAGCCTCTGATTCTTGATCTCAGCTCAGGTCTTGATCTCAGGGTGGTGAGTTTGAGCTGCACACTGGACTCCATACTGGGTACAGAGCCTACTTAAAAAAAAAAAAAAATGCAACTAACTGAAAATCATCTAATGAAGAAACTAGTAACAGGATTTGATTCTTACATGTTTTCTCTATCTAAACATTACCTCTAAGTTGTCAATTCCCAAATTTCTATTTCCAAACTACACATATCCCATGAACATACTCCAGATGTATCTTTTATCTCTATTTGGGCGTCAAAATAAATTGAACATATTACAAATGAAGGTCTCTTTCTACCTAAACTTGTTTCACCTCTAGGTATCCCCATCTCTATTTTCCCAGTTATTCAGGCAAAACTGACTTTCCTCTTTTTCTTATACTCCACGTCCAATCTGTCAGCAAGATTTTTATCCCACTACATGACACCTCTTTTAGACTTTTAAGCTCTTCAAAAGGTTTAAGTTCTCACAGATATATCAATGGCAGTTTTTTTTTTATTTTATTTATTTATTTATTTATTTATTTATTTATTTATTTATTTATTCATGAGAGAGAGAGAGAGAGAGAGAGGCAGACATTTAGGCAGAGGGAGAAGCAGGCTCCATACAGGAAGCCTAATGTGGGACTTGATCCTGGGACTCCGGGATCACACCCTGAGTCAAAGGCAGACGCTCAACTGCTGAGCCACCCAGGCATCCCTCAATGATAGTTTAATCAATTTCTTAAAACGAAGATGTTCAATATTCATCTCAAGAAAGTCTATGGAGAAAGTCTTGCAAGAATGTTTTTCTTGTGATAAACTGGACACAGGAAATGGGTGAAAAATAACAGCTGGACTTACATAGAATTCAACATGAGGTGGTGACAGCTGGAAAGAAATGACTAAAGAGAAAAAAGAAGTCACTTAAATCCTAAAAAGAATTCCATTAAAAAAGTGAAAAACCAAGAAGGAAGATCATTCAAAACAATTTAACAGAGTATTTCCTTAAGTTCATGCTTGGAGGCAAGGTATACAGTTTCACCCTCAAGATGACCCACTAACATTATCCAAAATGGAAAAAGTAAGACAAAAGAAAAAGGTTATTTTACTAAAGGAGAGGATGCTTTATTTTGTCCTTACCTTGATCTCTAGGATTAATTCGTTTTTTGTTTTTTTTTTTTTTAAAGATTTTGTTTATTTATTCATGAGAGACACACACAGAGAGAGAGGCAGAGATACAGGCAGAGGGAGAAGCAGGCTCCATGCAGGGAGCCTAACGTGGGACTCGATCTGGTATCCCCAGGATCAGGCCCTGGACTGAAGGTGGCGCTAAACCGCTGAGCCACCGGGGCTGCCCTCTAGGATTAATTCGAATAGTAAAATAAGACCTTCTCTCCAAAAGCTCATAAAATAGATTTTTATAATCTGAGTAGCCTTTCCTTGATTGCCTTCCAAAGGTTCAGTAAGATCAGCAAAATCATATCCCATAAACAACATGGTCCCAAAATGTGACCTTGAATAGAGGGACTAGAAGTAACTTGCCAAATTTAACCTAATTCATTGAGAATTTACAATTGTGCTCCACACTCTAGAAGTATAACAAGTCAATAAAGTTTAGTCCCACAAACACCTGGAATGTACTAGGCACAAACGACATACATAAAGGATATCCCTTAAGAAGTTGAAGGTGCAAAGGAGGTGCTTACAATCTTCAAGAAATCCAGGTCTAGTATTAAAAAAAAAAATCCTGAAAGAAGAGAATAGCACTTTGGGTGTTCAGATGACTGATAAACCAACAAGAGCTAAAGGAATTTAGGGAAGGAGAGAAGAGATCCAAATGAATGAGCAGCTTCGGGGCTCAAAGGTTTTGTGAATATCATAGAATTAAGCTTGGCTCGTGGATATGCAAAAGTAGAAAAGTCTGAAAGAAGCCAAGCAGGGCATTCAGGAAAAGGGGTAGTTGGCCTGGGAAGTTCATGAGCTAGCTCAGAGGGAAAGAGATACAAAGTTTTAATGGGTAGGAGGGAGGCAGGCTTTATACTGCAGTAATTCAGCAGAAGATAAGATTCAAAGAGTGGGGTGGGTCCTGATTACACAGGGTCCTGAATTCCAGTATGAGGAGTGCCTCCTTAATTCCATAGGCAGTGGAGTTTTGCACGCTTTTAAACAGGGAAGTAATATGATAAAGGCAGTGATTCAAGAAGATTAATTTGTTAGAAATATGTAGACAAATTTTGAGGTTTAAGAAAAATGAAAAAGGCTAATTTAGTAGGTGTTAAACTCAGGTACTAATCAAAAGTGGGCGATATTAAGACCTATAAAGGTGATGAGAAATATTCAGATTATTCTAAATTGCAACCAGATCACCGTATACACATTCTATTAAGAAACTCACTCAAGGAGCTCCTGGCTGGCTCAGTCAGAAGAACATGTGACTCTTGATCTTGGGGTTGTGATTTAGAGCCACAAATTGAGTGTAAAGATTACTGAAGAAAAAAAAAAATTAAATAAACCTTAAAAAAAAAGATATTCCACTCAATGAAATAGAATTCTGAGGCTCAATGTCTGGATGAAATTACATTGTGGGTATACCCTAGGTTTGGCCTGTGAAGCAATGAAGCTCAACGAGAAGCACATTTCTTCAATATTAAGAATGATTGTTTTTTAAGGATTGGTTTTTAGCAATCATAATTAGTTCAAAAGTGACACAAAAATGGATTATAGACTAAAATGTAAGGGCTAAAACTATAAAACTTTTAGATGAACATATAGGAGAAAGTTTTTGTTACCTTGGGTCAGGCAAAGATTTTTTAGATATGACATCAAAAGCATAATCCTTAAAAGAAAAAAACTGACAAACTGGACTTCCTCAAAATTAAAACTTTTGCTTCAAAAGGTCATTAAGAAAATAAAACGATAAGACACAGACAGGAAAAAACTATTTTCAATTATGTATCTGATAAAGAACTTCCAATCAGAATATATGAAGAACTCTTAAGACTCAGTAAGATAAACAACTCAATTATAAAGTGGACAAAAGAAACTGTCATGGCCTAGAGGAGCCCAAGGAGACATGATGAATAAATGTAATGGTTTATCTTGGATGGGAATTACAACTGAAAAAAGACACTAGGAAAAAGATGAATGAAACCTCAATAAACTATGGAGTTAATACTAATATCAATATGTTCATTTATAAAATCTTAACAAGGGAAATAGAGTGCAGGGTATATAGGAACTCTTTGTTTGATCTTTGCAATGTTTCTGTAAAACTATTTTTAAAAAAGTCTATTTAAACAGGCAAATGATCTTTTTTTTTTTTTTTTTTTTTTAAGATTTTATTTATTGGGCAGCCCAGGTGGCTCAGCGGTTCAAGGGCCTAATCCTGGAGACCCGGGATCGAGTCCCACGTCAGGCTCCCTGCATGGAGCCTGCTTCTCCCTCTGCCTGTGTCTCTGCCTCTCTCTCTCTCTCCTTCTTTCTGTGTCTCTCTCTCTGTGTCTCTCAAGAGACACAGGACCCTAGGACCCAAGACCCTAGGATCATGACCTGGGCCAAAGGCAGACACTCAACCACTGAGCTACCCAGATGCCCTGCAAAAGATCTTAAACAGATAATTATATCAAAGAAAAAACACAAACAGCTTATAAGTACATGAAAAGGTGCTCAACATGATCAGTCACTGGGGAAATGCAAACTAAAACCACAATTAGATACCACTATTCTCTAACTAGGATGACTAAAATCCATAAAATGACAATATATGAAGTGCTGGTGGGAATGGGAAGAAACAGGAACTCTCATGTGTTACTAGCAAGAATGTAACATGGTACATTCACTTTCAAAACAGTTTGGTAGTTTCTTAAAAAGTTAAATGTACACTTATTCAGCATGACCCAACAATTCTACTCCTAGGTATCCACCCAAGAGAAATAAATAAAAACATCCTCAATGGGATGCCTGGTAGCTTTGGTTAAGCATCTGACTCTTGGTTTCGGCTCAGGTCATGATCTCGGGGTTGTGAGATTGAGCCCTGCATCAGTCTCTGAAATCAGCGTAAAGTCTGCTTAAGATGCTCTCTCTCCCTCTCCCTCTGCCCCTCCTCCCAACCTCTGCTTGTGTGCACTCTAAGAAAAAAACACACAACAAACTTGTGTTTTAAAAAACAAAATATGGGATGCCTGGGTGGCTCAGCGGTTGAGCATGTGTCTTTGGCTCAGGTTGTGATCCCAGGGTTTCTGGGATTGAGTCCCGCATCGGGTTCCCTGTGAGGAGCCTGTTTCTCCCTCTGCCTATGTCTCTGCCTGTCTCTCATGAATATAAACAAATAATTTTTTATAGAAAATGAAACAAAACATGTCTGCACAAAGATGTAAATGTTCATAGCAGCATTATTCATAATAGGAAAAACTGGAAATGAGCCAAATGTCTATCAACTGCTGAGGGATGAATAAAATGTAGTATTCTCATATAATGGGATATTCACTGCATTTAAAAGGAATGAACTATTGACACTTGATATAATATGGATAAGCCTTAAAAATATTATGCCAAATGAAAGAGCCAGAACCAAAAAACTATGTACTTTATTATTGTGTTTATATGAAATTGTTAGAAAAGGTAAAGCCATGAAAGCGTATCAGTAATTACCTTGGGGCTACCAGTAAAAGCTGGAAATGACCAAAAGTAGGTACCAGGAGACTTTTTTGGATGGTAGAAATGTTCTAAAACTGATGATGGTGACAACTGCAAAATTATATAAATTTATTAAGAGTTACTTAACTGTCACAGTGGGTGAATTTTGTGGTATATAAATTGTACTTCAATAAAACTGTTAAGAAAAGACAAATTGAAACCACAATGAGATATTGCCTCATACCCATTAGGGTGACTACTTTAAATAAAACAACAATAATAAAAAAGAAAAAAGAACAAGTATAAATTGGAACCCTCGCACATTGTTGGCAGGAATGTAAAATGGTACAGCTGTGATGGAAAACACTATGGGGGTTCCTCAAAAACTAAAACTAAAAGTGGAACTACCATTAACATCCAGCAATCCCATCTCTGGGCATATATGTCAATGGATTGAAAGCAGGGTCTCAAAGAGTTATCTGTACACCCACCTTCATAGCAGCATTATTCAGATTAGCTCAAAAGGTGGAAGCAACCCAAACATCCACTGATGAAGGAATGAGCAAACCAAATGTGGTATATACATACAATGAAATATTATTCAGCCTTAAAAAAAATCAGGAAGTCCTGACACATGCTATAACATGGATAAACCTTGAGGTTTTGAGGACATTATGCTAAGTGAAATTAGACTGTCACTAAAAGAAAAAAAAAGTATATGATTCCACTTAGATGAGGTACCTAAAGTACTAAAATTCATAGAAACAGAAGCAGAATGGTAGCTATCACAGGCTTGTAGTAAAAAGAAAGTTGATGTTTAATAGGTTGTCTCAGATAAGTTGAAAACGTTCTGGAGATCTGTTTCACAATAATATAAATATACTCAGCACTACTGAACTGTACACTTGAAAAATGGTTAAGATGGTAAATTTTATCTATATATATTTACCACAATGAAAAGAAAAGAGAAAAAAAGACCAAGGGATGGTGTTTCAACCATGTTAAATTTAGAGTTTAGAAGCAAAGTGCTTTATGATAGTGGTAAACAGAGTGAGAAAAATCCCTAGGGGGGAGGTGAAACTCAGCAGACCAAAGTCACAGCCACTTGTAAATAATTACCCTCCTAGGATTAAACCCTGAGTTTTGTTGTATTAAATAATACTGTTTATCCTTACTGCATCATAACCAATCACCACATGTGCTGTTTACCTGACCATTACTCTCTCACACACCCCTACAAAGGTACTTATATACTCACATCTGTGGGCTCATGAGTGTATGCAGCCCCTGTTCCCCACACACACTGAAATTCAGGCAAAAACCTTATCTTATTTCTAGGGCTACCTCACATGACACATGACCCTTAGAATCAGCCATCTCTGTGCTCCATCTTTCTTTTTTGGAGAGATATGCTTCCGGGGCTAGCAAGTGGCCCTAACTCTGGAAGAACCAAACAGACAACACCCAAACAAGGATGAAAAGAAGCTCAAAGATTTAAGAGAATCTTGTATTCCTCAAGTGCTGCGTTTTCAAAGTCATCCCAGCAAAACATTTAGATAGAATTAGTATTACATGGGTTGTGACCCTTAAAAACCGTAAGAACCTTCACATTCCAGGCTATATGAATAAGGGGGGAGGGGGGAAGTAGCTTTTCTTTTCTCCAAAGATTAAAACAGATAGACTTGAAGTAAAAGGTGTCTGTTGGCCCACTGGTGAACAGATTACGTCACCACTGCCTAGCTTTTTCAAAGTTACTACAGCAAAATACAAGATAGAATTAGTATCAGATGAGCTGTGATCTAAGAGCCAAAGTATAATACTTACTTGTTGGAAATAGCTCAACATTATAACCTTCCAAATAGTTTCAATCTCAAAAGACCAAGATACACAAAATGAATATGATACGTCTTTCAAGTGACTAGAACATCAAATTCATCTAGTAATCTAAGAGAAAAGTACCATCTTGTCAGTTTTCTCAAATAAGATTCTATCCTCAGCACCAAGCACAGAGCCCCAGTCACAATACATATTTAGTAAACAGTTCTGGAAAACAGTGGTTTCAATCCAGATCAATACATCAATATTAAAAATTCTATAACAACCCCATAATTTGTTTGGGAATATAGTTAAAGCCAGTTCATAACTCTCTTTGAAAACACCCAAATTTGGCTTATAAAAAAAGTTGTTAACAATGAGGCTTTCAATTTGGCACAGGACAATTAGCCATAAGCATTCTTTGTCACAAAAGCCATCTCCAAATCCAGATTCATCCATCATTTATAAAGAAGCATCACAAAAATGAGCTTTAATGTCTAAACAACATAAACAAGTAGTTATTTTTTCACAGAGCAGTTCTTTAACAGTTGTTTCTTCATAGATTTACAAATTTTATAGGGTTTTTACAAATGGTCTTCCGTTATTTCTGGTCTCACAAATCTTCTAATTAAAGTTATTATGAATAAGAATTTAAAAAGTAGAATTTTCATATTTTACTAAAAAGTTCACAAATACAGTTAGCAAAGGATGTTTCAAGCATAACTGCCTAAAGTTAAAAAAAAAAATCTATGGGCACCCCTGGGTGGCTCAGAGGTTGAGGTCAAGTCCCACATCAGGCTCCCTGCATGGAGCGTGCTTCTTCCTCTGCCTATGTCTCTGCCTCTCTCTCTCTCTGTCTCTCATGAATAAATAAGAACTTTAAAAAAAAAAGAAGTTGAAATTAAAAAAAGGACAGATATGTTTTGATCAAATCAAAATAATGCATAGTCTAAGCATTAAATAGAAGAGCAGTTAAAATAAGTCATATTAAAGTATTTAATTATAACTATAATTTAAATAATGATTTTTTATTATCTAGGTTAATTCTGTTTTGACGCTAAGTATGGAGAAAACTGGTTGGCTCAGCTGTTAAACAGGCTGCATATTTATATACACATAAGCAGCAAGAAACAATAAGGCAGTCTGGTTTCTAGGTAACAAACTTTATCCAAGTGCTTTAACAGAAAAAGTTACCAATTAACCTTCACCCTTGAGTTGAAAAAACAGCGTGAACCATCAAAGATGATGATGAGCATTCAGAAAAACAAAACATCAAGAAGCACAAAGTACCCTAAATTTGCAGTTTTTAATCAATTCTTCTTTAAGAGTCGGGGTCAGCAAAACTTTTTCTTTAAAGAGCCAGATAGTAAATATTCTAGGTTTTTTTTTTAATTGAAGTATAGTTGAGACACAATGTTAATTAGCTTCAGGTGTACAACATAGTGATTCAACAAGTCTACACATTATACTGTGTTCACCACAAGTGTAGCTCCCATCTGTCACCAGATATCACTATTACAATACCAAATGACGAGAGTTCCTATGCTGTACAATTTTTTAGGTTTTGAGGGTCATTCAACCTTAGTTACAAAGATTCAATTTTGCCACTATAGCCCAAAAGCAAAGACAATACATGAAGGAATAAGTGTGGATTGTCTGAAAAAAACTTTATTTATGGACACCGAAATTTGAATTTCATGTAATTTTCACAAAATATTACTATTCTATTTCACAAAATATTTTTTTCTCTTCAACCATTTATTAAAAAAATATTTTATTAATTTATTCATGAAAGGTACAGAGAGAGAGAGGCCAAGACATAGGCAAAGGTTGAGAAGCAGGCTCCCTGTGGGAAGCCCAATATAGGACTCAATCCCAGGACCCCAGGATCACCCCCTGAGCTGAAGGCAGATGCTCAACCACCGAGCCACCCAGGTGTCCCTCACTTCAACCATTTAAAAATATAAAAATAATAGATAGATCATGGGCCACACAAGACAGGCAACGAGTGAGACTTAACCGACAGGCTGTAGTTTGCCAACTCCTGTTTAAGAGAACACATCAATCATAGGTGTGTCCAGTGGGACCTTGGTCATTCTATTCCATGATGAAATTCAGAGGAATAAGTACACTAACCCAACCAGAAAGTTTTGCTTTCTCTCAGAAATAACCATAAACTGAAACATAATGGGGATTAACCACTAATTAAAGAAATTAGGTATAAGGACTGTGTGGTTAGATAATTAGATCTTAAACAACAGCAAATTGCTTGAATTAGGCTAGCAGAGTCTATCAGACATCAAGAGCCAGAAGTTATATAAAGATGCTTTGACTGAAAGAAACAACTAATTTCTCTCAGAAACTTATAAGAAAAGTTGCTAGAGTATTGATGATAAGTGAATCGGATGTGTTTGAGGTTTATTTGAAAAACCTTATTTACTTAATATTCTCAATTTACCAGAAAAAAAATCCCCACAATGAACCAATCAAGGAAATATGTCTGACATCTAGTGGAGACATCTAGTAGGTACGTGACCTGCACTATTTTCTGAAGGAACAAAGGTATACAGGCAGAGGAGGGGATGAGGTGGATGTCTGTATAAAATTGTTAGTGTCATCCATTCATTCAAAGTATTTTAAGTGCCTACCAAGCACCAGGCACTATTCTGGACACTGGGTGGGACCTCAGCAAAGAATAAGAGTCTTAGTCTTTGTGGAGTTTACATTTTTGTGATATGATTTACTTAATTCTGAGGAAAAGACTAAAAGTTTAGAATGCAGTATTATAGCATTCTAACTTCTTGGTACTTTCAGGAGGCGCCTGAGTGGCTCAGTCTGGTTAAGTGTCCGACTCTTGGTTTCAGCTCAGGTTTTGATCTTGGGGTCATGAGACTGAGCCAAACCTCAGGCTCCCCATTAAGCGCAGTCTGCTTGACATTCTCTCCCTCTGTCCCTATCTACATGTGCACTCTATCTCTCAAATAAAATAAATAAAATCTTAAAAAAAAGTAATTTCAAATACATTAACCTTAAATGTATTCTGAGGTAATCAAGTTTTATTATCACTTCATAGTAAACTGATGTCTTTTAATCTAGTTTCTCTTCTATCATACCACCCCACCTCCCTTCTATTTTTCAATCAACCAACATACAGCTTGCTATTCAATGTTCTCTCCCGATCTAAAACTAACTGCAGGGCTCAATGTTTTAATTATTGTATGTTTCCATGGTAACAATTTCTTACTGGGTCTGCCTGTTAAGAAAGTGCAGTGCAATGAAAAAAGGCTAGGTGTGGAGTCCAGTCTCAACTCCATCATTTCGTACTGTGTGATCTTGGGCAGGTCGCTGAAACTTACCAATGCCATTTCCTGACCTGTTATAGGTGAGTGATATTTATACTGCAAAGGTTGCGGTAAGAAGTAAATGAAATGGTGTATATACAGAAGAGGTAAGTAAAGGGCTTGGAACACTGTAGGTGCTCAATCCATATCAACAACACTTGAATCTTGAATTTATGAGGATTTGGAAAAATCCCTATGTCAGCATGAAATGTAAGCAATTAACATTAAATACTTTATCTCATACTTAATTTCAATTCCTGTCCCACATTTCCACTGGGGTTTTAATTTTATTTCTTGGTGTGCAATAATGATAAAACCTAAAATTCTTTATGTGTTCACAAACTTTTCTCATTGCCATCATGAGAGTCCAAACCACCGTCATCTCTCACCTGGCCCTCTGGAAAAAAAAAAACCAAAAAACAAAAACAAAACAAAACAAAACAAAAAAAACCTAGCTGGCCTCTTCTTTTTCACCCTTGTCCCCACTCTGTATTTCCACGCAGCAGGCAGTAATGTGTTAAAATACAAAATTCAACTTCTCTCTCTCCTATCTAAAAGCCCTTCTATTTAGTATCTCATCCAAAATCTCAGGTGGCCTCTGCCCACCTCTGCAGCCTTCCCCCTGTTCCCTGTGCTAATGTTCCCCCTCTGCTGGGAATGTTCCTCCACTGACCTTTAATGGCTAATATCTACTTATCTTTTAGGCTTCACTATAAATGTTATTCTTCACAAAAACCTTTTTTAACCTTCCAGTGAAATAAAGACAAACCATAAAGTAAAAACATCTTGGTAGAGAATTATTTTACAGATATTATTTACAGATTTACAGCTATCAGAGAATTATTTACAGATATTTACATCAAAGTGAGTATCAATTGCTAAAAGGGAAGCAAAATCAAAACTGCAACAAATCAGCAAGAAATTAATGGAGTTGGGACAAATGGCTATCCACTTTGGGAAAGAAAAACCCTTAAATTCCTATCTTACACCCAACAGTAACAAAAAAAAATGAAAAAAAAATCCAGAAATAAGAATTTCTTTTATAGACAAAGGTATTCTTATAATTTTGAGATGAGAACATTAATGTTAAATATGAAATGTGCGCCTGCCTTCGGCCCAGGGTGTGATCCTGGAGTCCCGGGATCAGGTCCCACGTCAGGCTCCCTGCATGGAGCCTGCTTCTTCCTCTGCCTGTGTCTCTGCCTCTCTCTCTCTCTCTGTGTCTCTCTCATGAATAAATAAAGAAAATCTTAAAAAAAAAAAAAAATGAAATGGAAGCCAGAAACAAAGAAAAAATTAACAAATTTGATCTTTAAACTAAACATTTAGTAAGAAACGTTATTCCCTACTCTGAGAACAATCCAGCTTGAAAAAGTCAGACTTTCTAGCATATCCTGTCTTTTAAATGTTGTGAGCAAATAAGCATGCAACAACTATACAGAATGAGTTTACTTGAAAAATTTTTAATTAGTGGCCTAGGGGAAGGTTCAACTATGTTGGTCATCCAGTCCCTTGGATTTTATCCCCAATCTTAACTCACTCGGTAGATGGGGTTCATCTGAACCAGGACTACTGATACTTAGTAAAACAAATACAAATAACTTAGGTGTTTGAAAGCATTACCTACAATGTGTAAAGACTCATGAAGTGCAATACAGCTGTCTATTCTTTGTCTTAAAAAGGACCCTTTTAAGTTAATATAATAAAATAATGATTAAAATAATCATGATCCTATCCAAATGAAATATTTTCCTGACTTTAAGCATTCAAATGTAGGAGCTACCTTCATCTCTAAGTACAAAACAGTGTCTTTCTTTTCTTGATCATGATTAGAAATGCACAGCAACCCACTTCTCACAATTTTCTCATCTTTAGAGCTCTATGTAACTCCTAGGGAAGCAGGCAGAAGACACTACCCATTATAAAACTGGCTACCTCACTCACTCAAACCTATTTGCACAGAAGCAAAGTACTGTGTGAATACCCTTTGCATCTTGCAAAGTACCTGGAAGGTCCTCAATAAATATTCACTGAATGAATGGATAACTAAGAATCTCAGCAAGAGTTAAGGTTTGCTATTCATATGTTTATATTTTAGTTGTATTCTATATGTATTTTGGATACTCAATATTGAATTCTTAGCTTGTTGTTCATACAGCTAAAACCATTTATATTCTAATGATTTGGTTCCATCATTTGATCAGATTCACTAGGAAACTTTTTGAAAAGATAGATTTCCAGGCCACCTCCAGAATAATGATTCAGCTGATCTAACCAAGAATGAAAGTGACTTAGTAATCTACGCTTTTGAAAGATGAGCAACCCTGACATCAGCCAATCTGGGACTCATTGACATGTGACTATAGAAGAAAAAAATCTATAAAACATAGAAACTCAAATTTGAAAGGGACTTTAATTGCTCAAAATTTCATCAAAATCTAAAAAGAAAACTATATTGTGTTTTCTGAGTGGTCTGCTGACTATATTCTTGTCCTGAGAATAATTTAGATTAATAAATACTAGAACTGTAAAATCTGAGTTCTGAGTAATATCTAGTATGGAAACATCTAGTGAAGTTGAACATACTTGTGGTATACATTACTAGAGCTGACCAATACCTAGTTCTCCTCTCCTTCCTAGGTATAGGGAAGACTATTTACACTTGAAGTTAGGTAGAGTTGTAAGGGAAATGACATGTGTCACTTTTGAATACAGGAAGATGGGTATGAGTTCCCCATATGCTCCCTTTCCCTGCTACAAGGATCAATGAGGCCTCACATTAAGATGGTGAGCCAAAAATTGAAGGAGCCTAAACCACTGAGCCACAGTCCATAGTTCAGCTGCTCTAGAATCCTTCCCATCCACAAGAGACTTTGCATAAGTGACAAATAAACAGCCATGCGTTTAACCATGAGATTTGGGGGTTAGTTTTTTACTTCATTATCACCTAATCTATCTTGATTATGTTATATTCGTATCTTAGGACCAGGTGCCTGGGTGGCTCGGTGGGTTAGGCAACTGCCTTGGGCTCAGGTTGTGATCTCAGGGTCCTGGGATCGAGCCCCTCATTGGGCTCCCTGATCAGCAGGGAGTCTGTTTCTCCCCCTGCCTCTCCCTGTTGCTTGTGTTCTTGCTCTTTTTCTCCCTCAAATTAATTAATAAAAAATCTTAAAAAAAAAAAAAAAAAGAATGCTCACAGCTGCATGGTAGGTTGTAGTAAAAAACTAGAAACAACCTCAATGTCTATCAATAGGAGAATGGATTGTTTTATACTCATTCAGTAGAATGACATTTGAGATTCTAGATAAATCTCAAAAACATACTATTTAATAAAGTAATAAACTTACAAAAGGATACATTGTAAAGCACCACCATTTATTTAAAGTTTTAAAACAGGCAGCCGAAATAGCTCAGTTGGGAGAGTGTTAGACTGAAGATCTAAAGTTTTAAAACATGTTATTTTATGGATGCATGAACATCTGGTAAAAGTATAAGAACATGTATAGAGTAATAAATACCAAATGAATGTTAGAGGCACCTCTATGGAGAAAAAGGGCAATGGGATTAGGAAAGACAGAGGAAACCATGACTTTATCTACAATGTCTTATTTTAAAAAAAAAGATTAGAGGGAAATATAATAAAATGATAAGAATCAATAAGAAAAATTCAAGGTTCCAATTCTTAGCTCTCTGTCCTAGAATGAATTCATACTCAAACTTCTAACAGAAACTATAGATGGGAAAGGCATTTTCAATATAGAGAGAAAAAGAAACCTGAGGTCAAAGTCCTCCTAAGACCAGGGAAGTGGAGCCACAAGATCAGGAATGCCCAGTAATTAGAGATGCCTGATGCCTCAGAAAGCAGAGTGAAGGGCTGCATTAAAAATAAGAGGACTGGTTGAAAGCAGAACACGTCTTGCCTCTTTCACTCCACTCCCCAAAACCATACAGCCAAATGACTCCTCTTTTCTAGGCCTGATAAAAACAACAAACCTAGAGATTACTCTCTAGTGAAACTGACCAGAAAGTCTCTGAATTCAGGCACAGCCGGTATAGGCGGGTAAATGGGGTCTAAATTCAGACACAGGAGAGATTAACTGAACATCTACGCCTAATGTACTGGATTCCCCAACACACACTTCCTCCAGTCAGGATATTTGTAACCTTTGACTAACAACTGTACCCTAGGGTTTTTCTTTTTTTTTTAAGATTTTATTTATTCATGAGAGACACAGAGAGAAAGAGGCAGAAACATAGGCAGAGGGAAAAGCAGGCTCCCTGTGAGGAGCCTGATGTGGGATTCCATCCCTGGACCAGGATCATGCCCTTAGGCTAAGGCAGATGACTGAGGCACCCAAGCATCCCTGTACCCTAGGTTTAAAGAACTTCTTACCCAGTTCCACTGGGGAAACATCTGAGGTGTTTACTACAGCATTTTATGTGGAGGCAGAGCTCTGAAGGCAACTAGGTATGGAGAATGAATAGGTAAAATCTGCATAGTGCCACTTAACATAAATTTTTTAAAAGAATGTACAAAATGCTACCTAGTTTTCAAGAATATGTACCAGTAAAAAGCTGTACAGTGAGCATCTTAGAATGATTACCACTGAGGAAAGGGTGACCAGACTGGGACATGCAAATAAAGGGGAATTTTTAAAACATTATAAATAGTACAAAATAATATAGTAGAAAAAAGTCCAATTATTACAGTAGTAACACTCTTTACCTGTAATAATGAAAGCCAATTTTACTTATAATGACTAATTATAATAACCACAAGATCATAATAACACATTTAAATGGACGAAACTCACCAGTTAAGACAGTTTGTCAGACTAGAGTTTTAAAATCCAGCTTACAATTTACAAGAAGCACATCGAACTCTTTGGGACAAAG